>NW_028277035.1:78877500-79185000 GCF_059951505.1 Python bivittatus | reverse complement strand
TTTGTTAAACTAATAAAGCTTTATTAGGTCAGAACACATTGCTCTTGTTACTCGTCGCAAGATCCTAACTGCTTCTTAATTGGAATTCTAGGTGAAAGTGAGGGACAGTATCTCACTGAACTGTGTGCGTGTACTTTCCTTGAATAAACTCCCTCCGTTGACCAAGGCTGCAGATTTAGCAACCTCAGGATGCCCAGTTTCAGCTGTCTGCAAGCTGCTGCAGGTTGCTAAATGTGCAGCCTTGGTCAACGGAGGGAGTTTATTCAAGGAAAGTACACACACACAGTTCAGTGAGATACTGTCCCTCACTTTCACCTAGAATTCCAATTAAGAAGCAGTTAGCATCTTGCGACGAGTAACAAGAGCAGTGTGTTCTGACCTAATAAAGCTTTATTAGTTTAACAAAATAGGCACCTGCACACTTGCACACATTCTCATCCCCACTTATCTCTCGTTATTAGAGCTGGCCAAGCACCAGTATGAAAGAAGGGGAAGCTCTTATCCAGATAAGAAGTATTCAGCCTCCACTTTCTCTTTTAAGACTTTTGTAGTTGGCGTTGCTGGGCAGAATCTCACTGTGCACAACACTGATGGATTAATTGCCACTTGTTGGTTTGTCTCTCCAGCTGGCTTCCTCAGGTGTTTGCTTTTTCTCCCCAATCCTCCTTGAAATGCATATGTGATACACATACTTTCAGATAATGGTGACTGTCTTTGTATAGTGTTGAGTGTATAATGACTGTCTAACCTTCCAGAAGTTTTATTTTTCTTTATTACAGCAGTTGGGGACACTTGGCTGAGGCAGCCAACTTAAAAAAAAATCTTCAGGGTACTTATGGGGAATTCTTGGCAGTAAAAAAGATGCTAGAGACTGGTGTAGCATGTCATACTGTTTTTGGTTTTAATCAGAATTTAATTGAATTAACTTATTTAATTATTACAATTTTAATGTAATTAAATTGTTTCTAGGTTATTAGATATGATTTAAACTAATTGAATATTATTTTAATTATTACATTGTAAAGTAGCTGACAATGGAAACAAAATAGAAAATATAAAACATAGTGACAATAAAATTAGTACAGTTAAAAGCAATATATGTAATTTTTCCTAAATGTAGCTTACTTTTTTAATGATATATATTTTGAATAGCTAATGATTCTAAGTGTCAGCAATAAATTCTTTCTCTTCTGGTTCTTCTAGGTTACTAACTATATATTATCCCTTCAATGATGAACACATTTAAAAGTGGGGATAAAACTCAAGAAGTCAATATGTAGTGTGTTTATAATCAATATTGTCAATTTCCTGGAAGCCTCAGTAAAGCTGTTCTGCTTGTCATGTAATCCTCAATACATTTGCAGCCTTTCCTAACAATTTGCAATAGTTGATGGGTTTTCTTTGTTGATTTTTTAGGGTATCCTAGGACTCTACCGAGGTTATAAAAGCACAGTATTAAGAGAGGTAACACAATTTACTTTTCCACTTCATTTAAAAAAAAAAAAAAAAATTTGATAAGGAATATATTACAAATGCTCCTTCACCGGATGAAAACAAGCCTCACTGAGGAAGAGATTGCATTGTAAACTTCATTGTACTTCATTTTGTATATTGCCCTGAGACTTTCAGTTATAGCATGATTTAGAGACTGGATGAATAAATGAATAATATTAATAAGAAAACTGTTAATATGATTAATCCTGACATTGCATTGAATACATTCTCTATTATGGAATGGCTTGACCTGGCAACCTTATTGCAGACTTCCTAACATCTGACATTTTAACTTGTGTATATATTTAAGTAGCAAAATACTAATTATGGCATGTTCTAGGCGACTGAATTGAACAGGGCCCTCAAATTCAAAATGAAATGAAGAGTGATACAGAAATGCTTCAGATAAATTAAATGCTAACTTATTAGGGGTATCTTCCTTCCTTGCTAACAAAGAAGCTAATTAAGGAAACAATCTGGATTTAATTAAAAAGTATAATTTGTTCCATAGCTCAAATCCAGGTTAACTGTCTTAATTTGCAGTGATCTGAGTTGAGCCATTGATACTAGCAATTTTTTTTACCATCAATAATCTATTTTTAAAAATATATGATTTATATAGCTGTCCATCTCGCCCAAGTGACTCTGGGCAGTTTACAAGATTAAAACAAACAAACCCACCAAACATAACCTCCCTCCCCAGCACCCAAGGATAACTCACTCATCATCAATAGTAGCGTAGCAGAATTCATCTACCCCCTGACCCAAATGCCTGGGGAAACAGCCAGGTCTTCAATGCCTTGCAAAAGGCTAACAGGGTTGGGATTTGGGAGTGAACATAGAGTGAATTCAATGAAAGTGAAAAACTAGCTCTAATAAAAAAGCACAAAAGGATGCTTCCAGGTCAAGTGACTAAGTTCACCTCTGTTATGTTGCATTTATGAGCTGCAGTAGTTTTTCCTTGATTCAAAAGTACCTGTTCCCTCATTCTCATTCTCTTGTATTCTTAAAAAAAAAAAAAAGTCCAGTCCCACCACAACTTTTCTGTACATAGAAGGGTTAGGATTTGGTGGCATTCTCACTGGAGAAAAGAGGAAGGTATCCCTAACACTGCCTTTCACACAATATGGAAGAATACAGAGAAGCAGGAATCTGCGCAAATGACCTCTTCCTTCTCTTTCTCTAACACAGTGTTGTCCAAACTTGGCCACTTTAAGATGAGTGGACTTCAACTCCCAGAATTCCACAGCCAGTATTCTGGGAGTTGAAATCCACTCATCTTAAAGTGGCCAAGTTTGGACAACACTGCTCTAACAGAAGCAGAAATAGAATTCCACTTGCTGGTTTGCAGGATCCAGAGAAGTGGGGAAGAAATTAGATGTCCCTCTTCATCCTCACCTCGACTTATTTCACCTCTGAAATCACTGTCAATAGTTAGGTGGCTCTTTCAGATGAAATGAGTTGGTGTATGAGGCAATCATCCAGCCTTTTTGCCAATGCTTTTCTAGATCCTAATTGTATATGATTGCAACGGCAGGGTTTATTTGGCTTGTAAAGCTGTACATGTAAGTGACAACTGTAAGTGATATATAATCCATAAAGGGATAGCATTTCAAGTGTAAGGATGGAAAAGTTCTGAGAAAGGTTTGGGAACCTTCCCTTGGAGTCATTCATGGTTGTATGGAAAAGTTGGGTGTCATTGCTAATGTGCTGTCATATAAATTAACTCTGGTATAATTGTTTGTGGACACACATACCTGCTTGTTATTCTGGTAAGCACGGTCAGTTTAATTATATGAGCTGGTCAGTAATTTGGTTAGGACTGTAGATGGTTCTGTGGATTAATCACGTTAGTTGAAACTCAGGCACATGTATCCATGTTGGCCCTGGACCTCAAATGATACTATTTAGCACTGTTGTGCTAGGGTAAATTTCTTCTGTGTTCAGGTGTAATTTTTTGTTTTCATCCATTTGAAATATATCTCTTTTTTTTTTTTTATTAATTTGTATTAAAAGTTTTTACATAACTAAAAGACAAATACAGAAGTGTATAAAGAAAAGAAAAATAAAAAGTAAAAAGAAAAAGTGCAGAAAAGAATACAATTAAAGAAAAAAAGTTAAGGAAGTGAATTCTGCCCTTCTTTACAGCAGTTACAAACTCATTATCCCTCCTTCCTCCTTAACATTATAGTAATCCCTTCAGCTTCTTATTCAATCTTTATTCAATCGTCAAATCCAGAAATCACTTTTTCATTTGTTTCCATTTTCAGCAAAAAGTCCATAAAAGGTTTCCAGTCTTTTATAAAAGTACTTATTGTTTTGTCCAAACAGGTGTGTTTTGCCATCTCTGCTGGTTCTGCCATCTTCACAATCCATTCCTCCATTGTGGGATATGCATCTTTGTGCATATAATAGTCTTGCTGCAGTTACCGTATATAAAATCAGTCTTCCATAAGTCTTTTCTAATTGATTAATTAATAAGTCCCAGTAAAAAGAGTTCTGGATTCATCTCAATATTAATCTTCAAAATTCTTTGTATCATCATATGTATTTCCAAAATTGTTTTGCTTTTTCACAAATCCACCATGCAAAGTAAAATGTCACTTCATGTTTTTCACATTTCCAACATTGACTAGAAGTACCTTTATACATCTTAGATAATTTCTCTGCTGTCATATACCAATGGTACATCATTTTGTAAAAGTTCTCTCTTAAATTATAACACAATGTGAATTTCAGTGCTGTTATCCACTTCTGTCCCATTGATCCATCTGTATATTATAGCCAAAATTCTTAGCTCATTTTATCATGCAATCTTTAACTTGTTCCTCTTCTGTTTCAAATTTCAACAAAAGTTCATACATTTTTGCAATCACTTGCTCATCATTTGTACGCAATTCATTTTCAAATTCCGTTTCATGTTGTTCGATCCCCATTACCTTTTTATCTATATTAAGTATTTCTATTAATTGTGCATATGAAAACCATTGAAAGCTAAATCCTTCTGTAGTTCTCTTTACTTTAACTTAAGCTGTCCATCTACCTGGATTTATAAGTATGTTATATTAACCATTTCCTTTTGCCTGCTGTTTTAATTCTATAAAATGCTTCCTGTGCTGAGACCAGTAAAGGTATTTTCAGGTATAACCTGGGTTTATATTTATTTCATATCCTTAATATGGCACTTCTCACATAATGATTTTTGAAATCTACATTAACTTTAACTTTATCATGTCATAAAAACCCATCCCAACCAAACCTCAGGTTTTGTACTTCTAATTCCAACATTCTTTTATTTCTCAGCAATAATTTATTTCTCACTCTTTCATCGAAACCAAACAGCAGGCTGCAAAATACAATTTAAAATCAGGCAATCCTAATCCTCCTCTTTCTTTTGCATCTTGAAGAATTTTATATTTCACCCGTGGTGAATATAAAAATAAAAGAAATTTTATATTTCTTACCTTGCCATATAAATCTGGATATGTCTTTTTGCCATTGCATGAAAGGTGCCTCATTTTTCAAATTATTGTTTGAAATAAAAACATCATTCTAGGTAACACATTAATTTTTACCACATAAATTCTTCCAAACAATGATAATTGTAACTTTTCCCATTTTAATAGATTTTTCTTAATTTCACTCCATACCTTGATATAATTATTTTGAAATAACATGCAATTCATATTAATCATCATAATACCCAGATATTTTACTTTTTTCTCAATATTAAAACCAGTTTTTTAAAACAATTCTTTTTGATCTTCCATCCTCATGTTTTTTGTTAACATCTTCGTTTTCTCCTTATTAATTTTAAGCCTAGCTAACACACCAAATTCCTTTAATTTTTCCATTAATATATCTATTCCTTCTATAGGATTTTCCAAAATTAAAAGCAAATCATCCACAAATGCCCTTGATTTATATGTTTCTTTTTAAACCTTTCACCCTAGCTATTCTTTCATCTTGTCTTATATTTCTATTGAAAACTTCAAGTGCCTGAATGAACATCAGTGGCAAAAGCGAGCATCCCTGTCTTGTCCCTTTCTCAGTTCACCATTAATTATAATTTGTGCCTTTTGTAAAGCATATAGTGATTTCACACATTTAATAAAAATCCCTCTAAATTCCATATTTTCCAAAATTTTGAACAGGAAAGTCAATTTCAAGTTGTTAAATGCTTTCTCTGCATCAAGAAATATCAGTGCAGCTTGTTTTTCATTATTATGTTCCAAATATTCTTATATGTTAAGAATATTTCTAATATTGTCTCTTTACTGTCTTTTAGGCAAAATGCTACATTGATCTTCATGTATAAAATCATGCAAGACTCTTCATCCTTTCAGTTAAATCATATTAAATATTTTATAATCATTGTTCAATAAAGATATTGGCTAGTAATTTTTTGCTAAAGTTGGTTCTTGCCCTTATTTAGGAATTAATGCTGTATTTGCATCTGACCAACTTTCTGGTATCCTTCCACTATCCAGAATGGAATTCATCATTTTTTGAAGAGGTTGTAACAGTTCATCTTCCAAATATTTGTAATAGAAGGCTGACAATCTGTCTGGGCCAGGAGCTTTCTCTATTTTAGTCTTTTTTTATAGCCTCACAGACTTCCCTTATTGTTATAGGTCTGTGGAGTCCTTGGGGTTCTCTGAGCTTGGTTGTTTTCTTGCAAACGTTTCATTACCCAGCTAGGTAACATCTTCAGTGCTAAAATGGGATGGGGTTTGCTCTCTGTTTATATGCTGTGGCTTGCCCTGCCTCTGTGTGTGTGTGTGTGTGTGTGTGTTTCCTGGTAGTTCCTTGATTAGGATATTGTTTACTGCTTGATTGTATGTCTGGTGCTAATCTTGGTGTTAATCTCTGCTTATCTGGGTGAGGATTGCTGGTGAGGAGATGTTCTGGTCTTTTGTTTCCTTTTTATTGTCTCTTCTGAGTAGTGTGTAGATGCTGTTTATCTCTATGTGCCTGTTGATGGCTGCCTTGTCTGAATACCAAGCTTCCATTGTTATAGGTCCATTCCATCTGCTTTTGTTTATCCATTATCTTGGGTAAATTTTGTTTCTTTAAATATTCATCCACTTTTGCCACGGAAATTTCTTCTTTTTTATAAAATTTTGTATGATACTGATGGAATATTCTTTGCATATCTGCTATTTACCGTAGCATTCCCATTTCCTAATTTTAATATCATTTTCTTCTCACTTTCTTTTCTCAGTTTATATGCTAACCATTTCCCTGCCTTATTTGCTAACTCAAAATTCTTATGTTTTGTTATGTTATGAATCTTATGATTCATTTTTATTTCCATTTCTTTGATCGTTAACATAGAAATGACATTGTAAAAGTTTAATTTGCTGTAAGATATTTTTCCTTCCTGGAGACCTCTTTATATCCTTCTCTTTCATTTTTATCTCTATTAAAATCTTTTGTATCTTCTCTTTGTTTTTTCACTTTACCATTTTGCTGTATAAATTGATCTCTCATGAAGGCTTTACTTGCATCCCAAACAGGCTTATGTCCATGGCTTTATTTATATTAACTCAAAAAGTTCTTTCAGCTTCTTTTTGCAGTCCTCAATTACTGATTCTTTTTGTAACGAAGTTTCATTTAGCCTCCATCTGTAAGTTCTGCCTTTCCTCTTATATATTAAAGTCCCTGGGTTATGATCTGAAACAGCTTTTGGTAATATTTCCATTTTTAGATATAACAAATTTCTTAGAAATCCAAAACATATCTACTTGTGAGAAAGATCTGTGCTTTTCAGAAAAATACATATATTCTTTGGGATCGCCATTTTTATGTCTCCATACATCTATAAGCTCGAAATTGTCTATTGGTTAAAAAAATATTTTCGGCGATTTACCTTGTGTTGATTTAATTCCTTTCATAGAGGTTCTGTCTTTTTGTGGACAAACCACTCCATTCCAATCTTCCAAAAAACACCAATTTTCATAGGACAATTCTATCAATTTTTTCCATAAGTCCCTTAAAGAATATGGCTTTATTGTCATTTGGCACATATATTCCCAATATCAAAATTTTAGTTTCATTCCAATTGATTTCAACTCCTACATATCTGCCATGGTCATAGTTCATTATCAATTTTGGTTGTAACTGTGGGTTTATATACAAAGCAACTCCATTTTTCTTGGTTGTCCCTGCTGATATAAATTCTTGTCCCAAATTTTTATAAATCAAATATTTTTTATCTTTTTTTGTTATGTTTCTTGTTTTAATGTTTTCAAATAATGGAATACCTTCTTTCTTTTTTGAGGGACATTTGCCCTTTTTATATTTCACACTAGGCATTTATTTGAAATATAACTCTAAAGGGTTATAGTTCTCACTAAAACCTTCTGCATTTCCTTTATCTGTGCTTTTAGTTAATTTGTCACTGTAGTTAAATATGGCCCCAGTTTAGATTTGGATAGGACACTATTGTTAAACAAAAATGTAAAAGAAAGCTAGGGAACTCTATAGCTGTTCTGGGTAGTACAGAATCATCTCACTGTGGCTTGTTTTGTACAACAGAAGGTCTAGTTTGTCCAAAAGTGAACAATACCTAACAGAGAATTAAATTTGGTTGATGCCTGGGACAGATTTCAGATTTTTTATTTAGCAGAGATGTTGGCAAATTATATATGATGTGTGTGTGTGTGTGTGTGTGTGTAGCCTTCGAGTCAGTGTTGACTCCTGGTGACTGCCTGGACCAGTCCCTGCAGTTTTCTTGGCAAGATTTTGGAAGTGTTTTGCCATTGTCTTCTTTTTCCCAGGGCTGAGAGAGAGGGACTGGCCCAAGGTCACCCAGCTGACTTCATGCCTAAGACAGGACTAGAACTCATGGTCTCCCGGTTTCTAGCCTGGTGCCTTAACACTATACCAAACTGTCTGTCTGTCTGTCTCTCTCTAAATTTTCTCCTTTTGGGGAGGGGAGTAGGATAAAAAGATTGGGCACAATAAAGCAAGGAGATTGAAATGTTTTGCTTACTTCAACAAAATATAAATTATGAAACAGCTTGGAATTCTGTGACATCTGAAAACAGTTGCTTAAAATGCCAATTGCAAATATTTCTTCAGTAGTTTAGTTTTTCTTTTAAATCTTTTCCTCTGCAGGTTTTGATCAGATGGTAATGACTATCTTGGGCTGAAACTGAATGACAATGACTTTTTGTTCCGTGTAAATGCTGTTATATAACTGCAAGAAATTTCACATGTACTATTCCTCTAGTTACTGGGGAATTGGAAATGGGGTGTTCTTTGTTCTAGCACCTCCAAATGCCTCAAACGTTATTTATTTGTATGAGGAGATGACACCTGCTCTTCTCAAATGTGAACACCCTCCACCTTCATCCTGTACTTATTTTCTGGCTCACTAACCACATGTTGCTTTGTGGAGGTTTCATCTAGTTGCACACAAAAAGAGAGAGAGCGAGGGAGGGGGAGAGAGAAAGAAAGAGAGACAGAGAGACAGAAAAAAGAAGATGAAAAGGCCAACAAGACTTTTTGATTTCTCTAAGGGGTTCTGAATAAATGTAGTTGGTAAAGAATACTGATTTGATTTCTTTTCTTTTTTGTATCCTATCAGATAAAACACACACTTGCAATTGAATGCTATTCCCTCTCAAAAATGTGTTTTGACATGTATCAGGGTGGTAATTAATTTCCAGGCGGGTCTCTTAGCATAAAACCTGACCCTGCTGAGAGATCTTTGTTTACCGAAAATGGCAACATTTTGTTGGAATTTAATTGGGGCCTTTTCCATTATGTATATTCATAAAAAGTTCCTTCAGAACCAATTTCAGTTGAAATATTGCTTTTTGGGGGCCGGGGTGGGGAGCATCTGCCCAGATAGAATGAGAAACAAATTATTGTTGAAATGAAATGCGACTTCACTGCAGAATGAAACAAATCACAAATGATCAGTTGTACAATGCTGTTAGTTCTTCTCGAATGCCGTACATTTAACTCTGTGTTAAAAGGCTGCTGTTTCCCAACTCAAAATGTTGCTGATTTGTGGGACACTGTCTGTTAAATTGTTTGGTTTTTTTGTTTTTTTTTAAATATATGGGTGGCCAAGCTACTGGACATGTGAATCCATATTTAAGTTGGATCTGTATCAAAAGAAAATATAGACATTATCATCTTTCTTGAAGTAGGAAGAAGTTCTGAGGTGGATGTAAAACATGTTAATTATTGAAGATTACTTTGTTTTTTTCATACCGATTATGGATGTTGATAGGACACAGTTATGTTCATCTCTTTTTTGGCCTCTGATAAAGTATAGAGTAGAGGTAGTCCTCACTTAATGACCACTCGTTCAGTGACTGTTCAAAGTTACTTATGACTGGTCCTCATAATTGCAGTCATTGCAGTGTCCCTGAGGTCATGTGAACATGATCCAGGTGCTTGGTGAACGGCTTGCAATTACAACGTCACAGCATCACGTGGTCACGTGATCTCCATTTGCCACCTTCGCTGCTGGCCTCCAACAAGCAAATCAATGGGGAAACTGGCAGGAGATTGCAAATGGTGACTGTGTGATGTGCTTAACAACGTCATGGGATTTGCTTAATGATGGCAATTGGAAGTGCCAGAACTGCCATCACTAAAAGGCACAGTCATGTGACATCACGCTTTATGACCATGTTGCTTAGTGACTGAAATTCTGGTCCCTTCATTAAGCAAGGACTACCTGTAATCTTTTTCAACCTGGTGCCCTCGGACTTCTCAGAATTTCTAGGTAGTATGGGAATTCTAGGAGTTGAAGTCCAGCACATCTGGTAGGCACCAGATTGAAGAAGGCCAGGCTAAAAAAGAATAAAATAAAACACAGCAATGGAACAATGGAAGCCACAATGATCTAGTTTCCCCATAGCAAATGGCAGCCTACAAAATGGTACAGATGTAGCAACATGGTCATGTCAAGCCATATACTGTGTAGTTGTAGAAACTCCTGGGAAAAGGAAGAGGAGGTTATGTAGTGATTCTATTTTTGGCAGAAGCCATGACGTACTGCATTTAAATTCCAATAAAAGTGTGATTGAAGCTCATAACTATGGTTTATATGTAGTAATAGGAAGATGACAAAACCATAAAATCCCATCCAAGTCTCTTAAAAAATGACCATATCTTTTCCTGTGTGGGTACTGAAATGAAGATGAGGTAATGGATTGCAAGTAAGGATCAGGCCTTTCTCATACTGAAGTTTGCTGATGGTCATTTAACAATGTTGAGATGCTCAGTATGTGGAATTATCTGTCTATTGTGGAATGTTTCCATGAACAATTAAAGGCTTATCTTTTTGCTCATTCATTTCAGTTGACTACCTTTTTGCTTAATGATTGCTGTGACATTTTTAATGACTATAAATGGCTTGGATGTTTTTTAACAAAATGAAAAATTATGTATATAAATTTGATCGTGCTATAAGGATGGGGAATCCTGTTGCATAAAATAGAACTGAGGAATATTGACACAGCTTGTGCTGGGAAAAAGAGAGTATGGGGGGTAAGTTAAACCACAGCAGGGAAAAAACTTTCCATGTGGCATTCACATACCGTTTTTGCCAAGTATGATCATACCGATAAGGCCAGTGGTGTGGGGAATTGAACGTCCTTGGGCTCACAGTTGGGATGATGAGCTGGTGACATCTATAGCTCCTCTGCTGAAAGTATATCCTAGTAAGCTGAGCCAGGCTTTTCAATTTCTGTAGAATTTGTTTTATTAACTATGACCAAGAAGAACATCTGTTAGAATTCCATTATATTTAGTTCATGGGAAAAAGCTTTGAGAGGAGGGAATCCCTCCAATGATGCTCAACTCTCCCTTTACCAGATGTGTAAAATGGACATTATAATGAGTACAGTTGTAGAAATAAAAAGCAAGTTTTTAATTTAATTGCAGTTTTACTGTAGTGTGGTGCTTACTGATTTGTCTTGTGTAACTATAATATAATTAAAATTAACATATTTCTCCATTAAATTGTTGAATGTAGTGCTGCAAATTTGCATGGATTAGGATTTTTAAAAATCCTTTGACTCATAAGATTTTTAGTCAGTGATATAGTGAAACAGAATATAAGAATACAAGAAAAAGAAGTATCCACTTCTTACTAACCTGTTGTTGTCTTCTTTCAAACTTACTTTTAATAAGAAGATCTCTATATTAATTTGGCCAATTGCATTGCTGCCTTTTTGACCAACAGGCGACTGAAATGTAGAACTCCACAATTTAAACTTGAATCGGTGCCTGAATTTGAGCAATGACTCCAGTATAGCATTTTCTTAAAAACAATTTGATAGGTTCCAAACCTTCTGCATGGAGAAAAAACTGTTAATATGGATTATTTGTGTAACTTCTCTTGAGATTTCCCTGTGAACAGGATCTTGTTTTTATCCTGTTTGCAGAATTGTTCAGTAATCCATTATATGGATAACCTTTTTAGTACATGTAGGAAACAGATGTATAAGGGTTCAAGATAATTTAATGGTAACCCAGTTCATTCATTTACCAATAGTAATCAGGGAGGAGAAGCAGTCTTGGGAAGTCTAAATGTGGTTACGGTTTTTTAGGGGATGGATTTTGAAGGTGAAACTAAATATATCTTGTTTCAAGCAAATACTTGTTTTGGGTTCCTGGAATGTGTATATTCCTTCAATAATCTGTATTTGACCTTACCAGTAACTAAGGTACCCGGGGGGTGGTGGGAGGATGCTGAGGGGCGGTGAACTTGTTTTGGGCGGTAGGGGGGCGGTGGGCATGTTTTGGGTGGTAGAGGGGCAATGAGCATGTTTTGGCATTCGAACTTAATTTTAAAACTCCCAAAAAAATTTATTAAATCGATTATCCGGTTTACACCATTTGTACCAGCAATAAAACGAACTTACGCGACAGCTGCCCTCACGCACTTCTAAGAATGGTGAGACGAATTTGTATTCTAGGTAGGCTGACCTTGAAGAACTCGACACTACGATTCTTCTCCGATCCCAACCAGCACAGCGCATGCGTCAGCTGTTTTCCCGCGCGATTAATCGCAGCACGTGCGTTGAGCGTCCTTTCAATATGAATGTTTGATTTGACCCGTGTTTCTTGAGTTGCTTTTCGTTCGCTTCATTTCTGTTTTTTCCCCTCAGTTTCGATTTACTTTCATTGTTTATTTGGCCAGTTGGCTAGGTAAGTGTGCTTATTAGTTCTTTATTGTGGTCTTGAATTATTAATTTTGAGAAAGAGCATTTAAGCATTTTTTTTGCATTAGTCATTTTAATTTTAATAAAAGGAATGCAATTACCTTCCAGGGCAAAAGTATCGAGTTAAATCGAACAAATTTGGTGTGTAGGTCTACTGAAAAAAATTACTTAAAATTTTTGCCTTTTATAATTCAGTAACTCCTCTCCCTCCCCATACCCTAAATTACAGGATTTTCACAAAGGGTGGCGTTGAAAAATTTTACGCTCCTTAGGGGGGCGGCAGCTTCAAAAAGGTTGAGAATCACTGATCTAGATCATATATTGAGCACCTTTAAATTGAGATCAGCAGCTCCATAAAGATTGTTTTCCCCCAAAACATAAAAGGTACAACAGAAGGTAGAAAGAAGCTTAGGCATAAGGCTTACAACTTCAGAGACTTGCTCTTCTGTAGGATATTAATTAATATTAATTAAGATTAAAATAGTACACAACTAAATTAAAAACATTTCTCACACAGAAAATCAATCCCTTTAAAACTAAATTTAAAGTAAATATTTTAAAATGAGTATTTTAATTTATTTATGATGGCAATTTGTTTGTAATTTATTTTAAGATTGTTCGCCACCCAGAATCACTTGCTGAGATGGGCGGCCATAAAAATAGAATGAATGAATGAATGAATGAATGAATGAATGAATGAATGAATGAATGAAATTATGGTTTGTAGAGTAGCCACATAGTCTGACTACAGAAGTATGCTTGTTTTCTATACATTGTCACACAGAACAGTGGAAGGCAAACAGTGCAGTGATTGTATTACTTGGTGTTAGATATTGTTAGAAAACTTATTCCTATGTTATGTTCCCCTTGTTTTTGCTTTTTTTTTTTATATGCCACCCAGAGTCCTTTGGGATTGGAGTGACAAACAAGCAAGAGAGAACTCCTTGTGAAAACTAGATTCTGCTGTACTATAGTTTGAAATATTTTAATTTCAACTCTGAAGGTTTATAATAAGTTATTTTACTTTATTTCTGTTAACATTTTGTAACCTGTTTTTGTGTGGTTTTCATGTAATTTTCATTCCACTGATTTCAGTGGATCTAATCTAAATAGGACTGCTTGGATTTCACTTTCTGTTCAGATGGGTGACGAAATGCTTTCCATGTTTACAAGAAGCTCTTAAGCTAAGCAAAGGAATTCTTTCTTGAAGTGATATTTGTCCTTGATTTAAGTCAGTGGAAGGATTCCATTTTTTAAAGTTCCATTCAGATTTTAATGATCTTAGAGATGCATTACATGCTTTCTTTAAGAACCTGAACCTTAGTCTCTCGTCAAGCAACCAAAATTTGCAGAGGGGTGGGGGTGAGATTTCCAAATAATTTAGACCAGCTATAACAACACTGGGAAAGGAATGCATAGATGAAGGGCGGATTGGAAAGGTAATTAACATGTGGTGATTGTGAATATAAATACCCTGGCAGCTCTGTGAAAATTTTGTGCTGAAGCTTCACATAATAGACTTGATTTTCTGTGTGAGAATATGCAGTCTTTTAGGGCTTTGGGTAAAACAAAACATTTAAATTGAATAATTTCATGGATTCTTTCTGACAGTGAACACATATGATGTTGACCACCAGTGTGCAAGTGCTTAAATAAACTTATTGCAGTACTTTGATACAGCTGAATGGGAAAAAGAAAGGAAGTGATATATTTTCAGAATATTTCAGATTTTTTTATTTAGTTCTGTACTATTTTAATCTTAATTTGATCCAGGCATATCAGTTATCCCCCCTCCCATCATTCCTTTATTTTAATCAATAATGTTTCTATGACTCTTCTGAAAAATTTATATTATTAAGTTGTGGATTATACCTTTTGTTAAGTCTCTTTCCTCTCTAATGTTTTGATAGGGGTATTAGCAATATTCCCTATTGATTGACAAACAGAAAAGAACCTTTGTTTGGAAACTTGGATTCTGTACAGTACTCTTAAGAGGACTTTTCTTCAGGAAAAGGAATAGTATTTTTATTCATTTTGAAAAGGAACATGAGCTTTAGAAAACTTAAAGCTGCTTTTCATTGTAGTGGCTACATAACGTCATTGAAATAACTTGGCTTCTTGGAACAATATCATGACAATTCTATGATAGTGCACTAGAGGGTGCTTAATGCCTAAGCTTTATGTAGTTGGAAAGTTCTCAAAATAAAGATATTCAATAGAGAAATCAGTTCAAACAACATTTTTTTAAGCTTTTTTGGAGAAAAGAAATATCAGTCTTGATTGTGTGACGGATTTAGAAATGCAATTTATATTTGGGTCACAGTAAATCATCAGTTTGCTTTTCAATTAATGGACTTTAGTATTTCGGATCTTCAGTTCTCCATTTCTAACTTAATTCAGCTATCCTCTTCTCTTCTCTTCTCTTCTCTTCTCTTCTCTTCTCTTCTCTTCTCTTCTCTTCTCTTCTCTTCTCTTCTCTTCTCTTCTCTTCTCTTCTCTTCTCTCACTTTCGAATCAGTGTTGACTCCTGGCAACTGCCTGGACAAGCCTCTGCAGTTTTCTTAGCAACAATTTCAGAAGTTGCTTGCCCTTGCCTTCTTTTTCCTAGGGCTGAGAGAGAGGGACTGGCCGAAGGTCACCCAGCTGGCTTCATGCCTAAGGCAGGACTAGAACTCCTGATCTCCCAGGTTCTAGCCTGGCGCCTTAAACACAACACCCAACTGGCTCTCAGCTGTCCTTCCTCTTGCCTGATTTGAAATCCTGAACCAAGCAATGCAGTTTGAGAGTTTAGACATCATTTCCTGAAAGCACTAACTGCTAGAGCTGTGCAATCCATCTTTGTGAAATGAACAAACCACCCCTCTGAACATGCTGCCTCAAGTGTCACAGCAGCCACATTTCTTAGAGGCTCAGTGGGGTCACTTTGAGGTCCTTTCCTGGGCTTCTGAGTTTCATTTTGGCAGCAATCCAGGCAGAATGTCTTCTGTGCGTGCATATGCATGTTCTAAAAACCAGGAAAGGACCTAAAAATGGCTGTACCTCAGATTGGAGAGGTGCAGCTGCCTCTTCATAGCAGGCTGGGAGGGGTATTTGCAAAGCCCAAGGAGTTGGGTTTATCTAAAACCAGTTGAATTACTTGTTCTGCTCTGTGCATCCCTAATTGTCAGATTAATTAAACAGGGCTTTTAGTGCCAATTCAGGTTATTATGATTTTATGCACTCTTAGACTGGTTTAGCAGCATTATTAGGCAATGATGAGCAGACTATTCTTACATATGCTTCCAAATTATGTCATCAATGGATGACATTTTAAGGACCAAGCACTGCCCCCCACCCCCAATCCCTTATATTCAGTTCTTGGAATTGTTAAATACCATCTGCTTCTAGCTGCCAGCCTGACTAAGACTGGTAGGCAATGGCAACAGAGCTTGGCTGTGAGTACAGGTTCCCAGTTTTCATTGGAAAGGGAGATGAAATTCCTTAGGCAATGCAACTTGTATAGAAGAGCTATGCTTTCCTGCACTCCAGCTTACTCAACAGCATCCTGTAACCATATGGAGAGTCTCTGTGACTTCTGTGTTTGTTAATTGTTCACTAACATAGTCTTTGCATCTCCAGCTCTTTTGTGCCCTTGCAGAAACCAACTTTTGAATAGGCTGTCTAGTTTTGGATTATCTGAAAACAACTTTGCTTGGATTCCAGGATACTTATATTAGAAACTTCAGAATTGGCTATATGCACATGTTTCCAAACCAACATTCCACCTTAAACTCCAGAAGAAGTGTATAGGCAGTTAGTCTATGGCTCTCCAGTTATTTTAGAAATCTATTTCCCACCAGTCTTGGCAATTATGGCCAGTGGTGAAGGTTGACTAAGGTTGCTCATCTCTGTGCAATATCTTTAAACCTGATTAACGTCTAATATGGCCTAGTGAAACCTAGGATTGCTTCCATATTCTTTCCTTATTTTAGCAGATTTAGGATATGATAATTGAAGTCTGACACATGTTGAATACACTAAGTTGTCGCTTTCTTTTAGGTGGAAAATTCTAGGAACTGTACTGTTAATTCTTAAAAACACCAGATCAGGAAAGGCTCAGATGTAGGAAATAAATACTCCCCACTTCTTTGCTTTTTGATGGTGTGAGAAAGTTTTAAATTTAATATAAATAAAATATATATGATGAAAAATATATTTTGCAGTGGCACACTAAAGCTGAATGGACCTTGTCAGGTCCATAAAGCTGAATGAGATTAAATGTGTAGAGATTTGCAGTCACCTTGTTAGCATTTCTAAGACTTTCACGCCAGAATCAAATAGAACCGTTGAAGAATGATTCATGAATATCTACCAGAGTATCCCTTAATCTGAATTAACCTGATGATATTAATGGTATCTATGAGCTATATTTTCCCATATTGATTTCTAGACAAAGATCATGTGTATTTTTATAGAAAGACAATTGCTTTGTAATGTATCAGATTATTTATCTTTCTGAACCATTTTTACCTGACCAACAATGGTTCTCCAGTATCTCAAGCAGATATAATTATAACCATCTGCTGATGCAGTGATGTCACATATTGAATTTGCGATTTTTCAGATGCAAATTATGTGTACATTCAAACATAATTGTATGGTTGCCCACCTCCACAAAAATTATTTTCCCTGCAGATTTTCTGAAACCAGTCACCCAGAATGCCCACTCAAGTTCTAGTTAACAATAATTTCCACAGAGTTGAACGTATCGTTCAACTTTCGCTACAATCTAAAACAAGTATTCTTGCTAATGCTCACTAGCCAGTTCTTTGCTAAATCATGGTAATCGTTTTTACTAATTGTCTCATCCTCAAGAAGCAAATTTGTAGCAAATAAAGGCTTTCCCTTGCATGTTATTTAAGGAGTATGACTAATTCTTGTTGTTAGTCATTTGTCTGATATGGGAATGAATATTAATTTTAAACATTCCTTTTTTTCATTTTAAATTAGACTTCTAGAGGTGTTTGAGACTTTCTGATGTCTGGTTTCATTGGTTGTTCTCTGATATGCTTTTTAGAAAAGATGGGTAGCTTTTCTGAGATGAAAACTAGATGATTGGTATTATCGGTATTTGCGAGTACTTTGCTTAATGTAAGATTTGTTAATAAATATAACCCTGAAGATGTTTAGTTGAAACTGTGTGGTTGAAGTTCATGCACAGATCATCCCTTTTAGCTGGGCAATATTGTGGTGGTGTATTTCTCATAACAGATACATTGGTAAAAGTTTTGATTGCAGAGTTAGATTAGACGGTTGCTGGCAAATCACTGTGTAGTTTTTCAAAACAACCTCCCCCCTCTTCTCTAATCAGTCAGCTCCATAGGATTTGCCCCAAAATTAAAAATAAGGAACTCTGAGTATGGTTTCAGGTGTAGAAGTAGACTTCTCATGAAGTCAGAATTAAATCCCTCCCCCCTTGAATTTTTATATTTTCAGAATATCCCAATTTAAATGTCAGTATGTTTCATAGTATCACCACAAGAACAAAGTTTAGAAGTTTGATCATGGGAACTTCAAATTTATTCTTGGCTACTAAGGATGTTTCTTGAATGGAACTCTCTAAATACGAAATTCTGCAAACAGTAACTTCAAGGGAGACTAAAGGGCAGAATGCTCCAATGAATGATCTGCAGGAAAATTAGTTCATTTTGGCTCTCTCTGTGGATAATTATATGTGTTTTTGAAAGTTTGTATCTGTGATAACATCATTGCACATGTCCTTTTCCCAGAGCCCCATCACCGACAAATGCACCTTTCTTCCTATGTTTTCCTGCTTTTTCTTCATCCCTTTTCTTCCCCTGCAAGAAAGGATCACAGCCATCAAAATTGGCAAGCGTTAAGTATGTTAATTAGTTCAATACACTGACCAATTCTCTGAATTACAAGTTCAAAGAAACATGTGGACATGGATGAAATCAGATTTTGGCATTTCTCACCCGGATTGTTCCAGGATACTTGGAGCTTCTTTGATCTGTAAATAACTGATGGGTTTTAATGCTTGGCTCAAAATACTTCAAACACATTTTGCAAAATTTTGTTTTTAGACTTACAGTTAATTTTACGTTACACCTTTGAACTGTATTAGTGAAATTATTCAGGTTTTTAAATTTCAGCGAGCACTACAGTTTTTGAAATTACATTAAGGGATTTTTCACTTTTGTTTATTAAGTAAGGTCCAGTACATGAATGTACGTATTTCTGTCTTTAATTTTAAGGCCTAAATTATTAATTTTTTTAATGCATTTCAACTGCATTTCTATATCTACTGTTGAATACCATAGTCTTCCCAAGGCAGCTTATGAAGTAAAAACAGTACAAAATATAATGTTGAATGTAAATAATTTGAAATAAAACCAACTCTAATAAAATATCTGTCAAGAAACAACATCAGAATGTCAGTTAAATATCCAGGACAACATCCTTTTAAAAGCATCCACAGAGAGAGCCAACTGTATTCTTCTGGAAGTAAATTCTGTATTATAGAGGGAGCTGCTAAAAAGGCCAACCGCCTCCAGTCCACCAGCTTTACTAGTAGTTTGTGGCAAGTGAATAAGTATGACACCCAAAGCTGATCTTAAAACAAGAGCAAGTTCAAATGGGAATGGATGGGCTTTTAAGTAACTTACCCAGGATGGGGAAGGCCAACATAAAGTATCTGGTTCCTTAATCACACAGATAATAGACCTGCATGTATTTAATGCTACTCTTTAAAATCAGGTTTCCCAAGATGGCTTATAACTTATTAATGCACTTCTTGGAACTATAATAGATTTTCTCTCTTACAAAACTGAGATTTGAAGTACAGGTGGTCCTTGAGTTATGATCATTTGTTCACCCATTCAAAATTATGGTGGGGCTGAATAAATGGTACTTACATTTGGTTCCCAAAGTTATGGCCGCATAAGTTATGCAGCATCCCCACATTCATGTGATCAAAATTTGGGTGCTTGGCAGCTGGTCCGCACTTAATGACAGCAGGGGCACTTCAACTCTCCCCACCCGCCTACCTCCCCCCTCTGCCCTTTTGGCCCCCTGCACCCCATGGACCCTTCTGCCCTGCGCTCCCCCATCCCCAGCTGACTTTTGTCATCTTCTTGCTCCCACTGCTGACCAAGCACACCCAGCCCGGTCCTTCACAAGGCAGATGCTGGCTGCATGAGGCCTTCTTCCCAAGATGTGCATGGCAGCCAAAAGGGCACAGATGCAGGGGGAATAGACGGTTGGGGGGAGTTGAAAGGGAGGCAGTCCCTTACCTTGAAAGAACTGAGGCTCAGGGCTGGGAGGGACCAAGCTGGGAATGGCTTGGATTGGGGTGGGACCTTGGCTAACGACTGGTAGGATTCAGTTAACAATGGCAACAGGGAGTGCCGGAATTGCCATCGGTAAGTGATACAGTCACATGTTGTCATGCTTTACAACCGTATCAGTTAGCAACAGAAATTCTGGTCCCAATTGCTGTCATAACTCGAGGACTACCTGTACTTAACCTCTCCCCCATTTGCCTCTAACCACAATGCAGTAATTAGAATGCAGTTTTAACAAGAGTTTTGTTTTTAAATATACACATATTTAACTGGCATTGTTTCTAATGTGCAATTCAAAGCTGGATCATAGCTGGGTGGAATCATGTGGTGTAATTCCCCAATACCTAGAACATTTTATGCATTGTTTTATGATTTCAACTCTTGTCATGCTTGGACCATGTGGCCAATTTGTATCAAATTTGGTAAAAGATGTGTTTCTTGCCATCTTAAAGTATATATACTGTTGCTTGCAGCAGTTAAAAACCCTCTACAAAGTTCAATTAGTTTAAACGGTAAACAAGAGTAGGATTTCAAGCAACTACAAAAAAATTACCTCCTGAAACTGTTTAATAAAAGCATGCAGAAGTAGGCAAAAAAAATCAAGTGAACTTTATTCTATCTATGGAATCCTTATGAGGATTGTTATTAAATTGATATCCATAACCAATGGGGAAAAAAATGTTATATCTGATATTTGATCTTCCCTAACCTGATAACCCACTTAGTCAATAACCTTTTAGCTGATGTTTACATAAGATTACTCCAGTAAAGATGGCACACAAAAGTTGACAAATCAGTTTTAAATTACTGATGCATGTGAGGACACCCTGAATCTCATCCCCAGTTTGCCCACTCCCTTTCACACATATTTATTGGAAAAACAATGTATTTCATAATGTTTCAACCATGGTTGAAAGTTTTCTTGCGTGAGGTGGTTTGGATGCCTATCATCTCAGTTCCTGATTCTCATGTAGGTTAGATGTGGTGTCCTGGGTTCTTCTTCTTTTTTCCCCCACACATAGAAATGAAATAAACTGGTAGGAAAGGAGTCTCTGAGAGACTCATGGAATTCATGCAGATCTTGACTTATTAAGCTAGGATTTGATTATTCAATGTAGACCAATGGGGATTTTGGACTTTTTTTTTCTTTTAGTTTGCTGTGTAAAATAAATTAGTTCTAATCTTCTTTTAATAGATTTGTAGCAAAGGTTAAAATAAATTGTTTAGTTTGCCATGTTTTGGAGCAAAATTCAGTATGGTTTTACCAAACTTATTACAATTCCTCATCCTCGCTTGGGGGCTTTTTCGTGGCAGAGCAGTGTGTTGTTTATAAAGCAATAACCAGGTGGACAGCCACAGAAAGGGGGAAAAAGTGCAAGTAAAACATTATGCAGCGATGTTGCCTTTTGAGAATTCTTTTCAACTTTGGAACAAATTTATTGTGCATCTGTTAGGATTTGGCAGCAAGGTCCATTTCCATTTCATGCGGAAGGGGGGGTTGCGGGTGTGGGGATGGACATTTAGTAAAGACACTAAGGTCCATATGCAGAGCCTGAATATAAGAAGGAAGTAAATAATATTGCAATGTATTCTGATACATTTGAGGGTGAGTGGGTGAGTGTTTCTCACACTCAACAGCTAAGTCGGAGGAAAACCTGAATGTGGTGTCAAGAGTATGGTGGATGAGGAGCAAGAGAAAAACGAGTGGACTAACTGAGCAATGAGGCTGCCTTTAACGTTAGGAGGAAAGAGTGAATGATAAAGGATTGAAACTGCGAAGGCCTCTTTTCTCCTCTCCTGGGCCCCGAGTTGTTCTTCAGACTGTTTCTGAGATATATCATATGTTTAAGCAGGCGAAGCTCTTCATGACATTGAGAGAGCTTCCTGTGAGATTTTTCTCATGCATTGTCTTAATCCCTTCCAGGACTAAGGAACAGCTTTGCCTCCCCCTCCCAAATTCTTTCCTTCTTTCCCAACTGTCATTTTCCCCAGCCACCATTTTAGTTTCGCTGTTGAAAAAAACGGTTTCCTTCCACACCCCCTTAGAGAATTAGCCTCCCATACAGTGTGTAACTGGAAGAATCTCCAATGCAGAATCAGCCTGTACCCGTGCAGTTGTGTAAATATAAATAAAACCCTAGCTTACAGCTTAATGTAATTTATTTTTCAACCTAGAATAGAATACGGAGAGAGAATTTTTATTTTATTCCTGTTTTGGGAAGGTTGCAGCAGCAGGGGGAAAATGAATGTTAATTTTCAGTTCTAATTTGGTAAACCAAAAGGTAGGGTGCACAACTTTTTTGATGTCAAGGAATGCACTACAATTACACACTGAATGTTTGACTGGCATGCTGGGGGCTGCACTCTAAAAGCTATCAGGACAAAGACCCCCCCCCCCAAAAAAAATGGAGAAGGCCAGAAGAAAACTAAATTTAATTTAAATTTAAATATTAATTTTAATTGTGTTAGATATTGTTCTCCTGACAGGCTAGACATTGTACCAAAGCAAGTTACAAGCTATATTAAATACAGTTAATGTAACTATCGCTCGTATGTTTAATCATCTTTCTGTTTGGCTACTTTAAAACTTAGAACTTGACAGCAGCTTTTGGAGTTTCGGGATATGCATTCTGTCCTCAGGTCATCTAGGAAATTGTTTTTACGGAAAAACAGAATGAAGCATGACATTATGTGCTTAGAGAATCTCAGCAATTCATTCATAATTTAAAACTTTTTTAAAGTTTCTCCTGTAGAGAAAGAAAAGTGCCATCTTTAATACAGTATAAATGTAGTACACTGTAGTACTAGTAAACTATGTAAATATGCAGAGTAAAGTAGTTACAGAAACTTTAACTGTGGCTAGAATGCGGTGAGACATCTCCTTCAATCAGTATGGTTTCCCTGTGAATTACTTTCCTTGAGTTAGGGTATCTGTCAGCAAACAGAATTAAAGGCTGCATTTTATGTCTGATTATCTGGGAATAATCCCTATTGGACTCAGTAGAATTTGCTTCGACGTAGTCATGCATAGGTTTGTAGCAAAATAGATTAATGTCTAAAATAATTTGTCATTTGTTGAGACATTACCATTTACTAAGTTCAGATGTCAATCTGGTCTTTGAAATTATTGAATTCATATGGGCAGTTTTAGTCTGAAGGAGCCTTCAGTGCTATTTAGATTTCACATATACTCTCTAAAGTTTGAATGTAAGATATTGGATTGTCTTTTACAAAGTTCGTCAATATGGAGGCTATTTTCCTTAATCTTTTTGAATCTCTTGCCTGTGAGTGAGGAATGAGCTTCTTCCTTTAAAAGGCTGTAATTATTGATATAACTGCCCAAAACATGGCGCTTTGCTAACTAGCCACAATGAGGGGAATTGAAGGAGTACATTTTGCTTAAGAACTGGTCATCATGTGAAATTTCTTCAATGTTCAATTTGGAGTGCTGTATTCTATTAGTGTTGGTATTTTGGGAGGTAATATTAACTTTTTCTATGAGTGTGTGATAACATCTGTCATCTATCATGAGTTGTATTTTTAGTATTACAATTTGCAATCTGGTTTTGACTTAATATTTTAATATTTAATTCATCAGTGTATGCAGGTTTGTTATAGTATGATTTGAAACAAACAAAACAAAGTGTATTCTTTTTTGCTATTTTCAAATATTTTTATAGGTTTGCCTCTTAATGAAGGAAGAAGTATATCCATATGGAAGGCTTAGAATGCTTTCATTAAACATTCATTTTCTTTTTGTCTTTTAACCACTACGTTTTCTGTTTTCCAACTATATAAAATTAATCTAAAGGATTATTTCATATAAGCAGCTGTTGCATAAAAAATATTGTTGTAGACTGGCTGAATGGTAATTTTGAAGCTAAATTTCCTGTAATTGTGTTTGACATTCCACTGAAGGAGAATGGGAGAGGGGATTAATTCTATAAAAAAAAAAAGGGAATAACTGAAGAATTCCAGGGGAATGTCACGCAATGGTCCCGTTTCTCTGAAAAGTTGGTAGTAGAAACTCACCATAAGTGGCCTTGCTTCAGTTTCTTGCAGTTATGCAAGTCCACACACTTTGCACCAGCTTTTATGGTTTATTTCTCTAAGGATGTAAAAAATGTGCAACCCTGTTAATTTAGTCATCAGAGCTTTTTTTTTCTTTTTTTTTTTGATAGAGCACTTGGGCTTTAAGCTAGGCTGCTCCATCTTTGCCTGGTAAAGGGTCATTTGCTTTACAAGTCTTTCATGCTTGCTGTATCAGCTGTTTTACTCTTAGTGTTTATAGTCCAGCAGTATGGAGGCTTTTTTTGTCTATTCATGCTGATAATTCATTTGAACTTCAACATCCAAGGGTTCAACAGTTCTCTTCTTGTTATTTGGAAATGGTGGTGGAAAATACTAACTTCACCTTCTATTAATCATGTGGACAGTACACATTTTTAATTCAGGTAGTGATTTCAGTACAAATCAAGGATTGTTCTACCCAGAGGTATCGGGTTTTGATGGTCTTAGGAATGCATATCTATTTAGAGAGAATGCATTTTGCATACTGAAGAGTTCTGGTATATATTTATGTTCTGATTAGACTGTTGTTAAGGTGCTGGTTATGATTTTTATGGTACTCTTATGTTTAAACTGGGCTGGATAACACCAAAGAGGAACAACTGTCCTTTCTTGCACTGAAATCTAACAAGCAATTATACTGAGCACCTCATCCTGTGAGTTAGTGCTGATTGTTCCTAATCAGTTTGTAATTTTAGGTTTCTGTATGCAGAAGTAGTATCTTCTCGAAGAGAAGTATTTGCCTTTCTGTGATGTCCCTTGTTTGGACAGATGTCTTGTGATGTCCTCATCCTATCAGTGTCTTACTCTTCCAATCTCTATTCAATCTTTTCAACCTTTGTTTTTTTAAAATTGCACATACTAACACCTTCATTATCAGAGTGTTCCACTTAAAACAATTCTAATCTCCCTGAAAAAGCACCCAAATTTCTTGGTAAAAATAAAAGGGATGATATCTGACCTTGCATAACTCTGGTTACTTAATAACACTATTGAGAAGGCCTAAGGTAGATTCTGGTGTTGGAAATGTTACTGCCTTTGCAAAGAATCAGGCTTTTAGGCATTTTTTTTCTTTTGGCCATCATAGAAATTGTAATGTATGTGGGGGATGAATCTAGAACTATAGTATGATGTGTTCCGCCTACAGACTGATATGGCATATCCCCCTCTTTCTTTCTGTCTCCTACACTCATTTCCATACTAATGTACAGTATATACTCCATTTTATACTTGGAGGCATATATTCGTTTCATGCTATCAGTTATTCTGCAGGAAACGGCATCTCACCCCTTCCCTGTTATTGTGGCACATCTCCTTTAAGTTCTTATCTTCTCTAGGCTTCATCTTGCTCAGGATTTCTCTTCTATCTTTCCAGCTATTTTCTCTTTGTCATTCTCAATTCATTTTCAAGTACCCAAATAATTTTCCTTGTTATTTTTCAATCCCATTCTTATGATTTTCCAGCTCCATCCTCATTCAGCCCATTTCTCTTCATTTGTGTCAACTTAGGCTTCTGTTGAGGCATCTGGTACACCTGTCTGCAGTTCTTATTCCACTGTCAAGGCATTCCTCCTAACATAAATTGATCTAACCCCTTTTTTGCTTCTTATCAGAGCATTTAACATTTGCTTATTGGATCCCATCTTTCATTCATATTCCCATCACCTCCAATGATTTTTAGATAATAGATTTGGCTTCAGCTAGTTTCCAAGTTGACAATAGCAATGTGTTGAATCCTTCAACTTACTTCTTCTGTGACCTGTTTGCCTTCAACTTGATCATTGATCTGTTTGTTTTTCATGGAAGAGCAGGCTGGAATATACCAGCTTGTGCTCAATATGGCCTATTGCTGAAATAAAAAGTACTTTTGAGAAATAAAACATTAACATTTTGTGTAAGGTTTATATATTTCATAGAGAGAAGGCAGTATAAAGATTTCCAAGATTGTATAAATCTCTTCAATCTGCATCAGTGGTAGACCATTTTATAGTATGTGCAATTGCTCAGTCGCAGTCTGTTGGATTTCAGGTAACAATCTATGACAATATATATTTGCAGCAACATTTATTAAAGGTTGTTTACTTAAGCACATGGGTATTGATTTCATACTGGGCTTAAGGACCAATGAAATGGTTATCTCAAGAATAAAAAACCCAAATAAATAGTTGAATTCCAGGAGCCTGCAGACTAGTCAGTGAAGAAACATTTTGAAGGGATTATTTATTATAAGGCAGAAGGACCTATAGGAAAATATTATATCATCAAAGAAGCACAGAAAAAAAGAGTAAGTGCTGAGGGAGAAGGAGCTAAAGTCACTGTCACCATGAAGTCAGTGGAAAGCAGTGGGATCTTGGAACAGATGAAGTTCTACCAGGATCAGCTAGGCCAGAGTTCTGAGGAGGCAGCATGGAAAAATCTCTTTTGTAGCAATTATATGGCGGGAAGAAAACCTCTGTGGCCTTGCACTACAATTCCTGTAACTATCAAACCTGTTCTATCAAAAGCTTATGCAGTCATTTTAGAAAATATGTCAGGGTGGAGAGTAGACTTTAGAAGGAATCAATGTGGGAGAATTTGGTAGAAAATTCCATTGATAGGAAGGGAAATCTGGCTAGTATTTTCAGTAGGGACTGGGACATTTCCAATATTTTTCTCCCTATCTATTTCACATGCAATGTTTATAACAGTAGCTAAGCAAACAGCATTATTTGGTTGTACCTTTTTACTTATGCGTTTTGTTGCCAATATAATTTTTTTTCTGAATGTTTATAATTCTGACTCCAAATATGCCAACTTTACTCCCATATCCAGTAACGTGCTATAGTATGGTGTATGCTATGCTATGCTATGCTATGCAGTGTTAAAATATTAAAAGTTTTGCTCTGTTTTCCAAAGAGAAAAGTAAATATTGGGTTTTTAATGGGGGGAAAGTTTTTTTTTTTTTTTTAATGCAGTAGCAATACGAAAAGAATCTCTCCACAAATGTAGTGGAAATAGTGGTAGTGGCCTTCTTTTCCACACCCAGTATTGGTATAATTTTTAGCCTAATGAACCATAAAACTGGGTTTAGGTATGGAAGTCAGAAGAAATGAATTTGAGTGGGAGCATTGATCTCTGGAGTGGCAGGAAATTCTGTTGGTCGCATTGCATTGGGCAGTTCCAGAATTTCCATCAGAATGTGGCCAGACCAATATCTGATCTACCCCAAAACAAAAATTAGGGAACTGAGAATCAAGGAACTTTTGACTTATTTAGAATTCCATGAAAGAAACCCCAGATCCTACACCAAGGCTGTATTTGAGAACAACAGTGACAACCATCACAAAAGAATATGAATTAATGTTATGCTCCCAGCTGTGAATTATGTCTGTGAGACCAGAGACTCAAGAATTTTCTGTGATGTTGAGTTATATCTTTTGTTTGGATGAATTATGGTAGGATTAAACACCCAAGTTTTTAGATTTAAAAAAGATCTTCTGATGGAGGACTGAGAGTAGGAGAATATGGTCCTACATTCCCTAGAGTGCCATATGACATGGTTTTAAATTTGGGACAAGCAGGATGTCCATGTCATTGAGCATCTAACTTTTTGTTTTAATGTCAGGCTTGCATAAATTTTGTCCTTATATTAGAAATCTGATCTTTGAGTGTTCTGGCAATGCGGTTTTCTAGTCTGTAGTCTGAGGTGAATAAATTCCACGATCTGTGGGCATAGACGAACTTCTTTTCTTCTCTCTCCCAAACTGAGCAACTATAACTTTTTTGTGTTCTACTGTTTCTCTTTTTCCTCCTCAACAGATGCTGTGTATTCTCATCTCTGTTTATTATGTCTTGGGCTGTCTGTATATGTCTGCCTGTAGCTGTTCCTGCCACTCTCTCTCTTTCATCAGGATATCATGTGGGTAGAAATGTCAGTTCTTGACCCATATAGGTTATTGCCACTTTCATATCTGTTTGGTTTTCCAGGTACAACATCATCCATTTCATGCTGCTGTCACATAAGAAAACCATGGTCTCAGTCATGAACATAGGATCATAGGGTTGAAAGAGATCTTGGAGATCTTCTAGTCCAGCCCAGGGCAGAAATCCTCAGACCATCCCAGACAAATGGCTGTCTAATCCTTTAAAATCTCCAGTGATGGAGCACCCACAACTCCAGGAAGCTAACTCTTCCACTGCTCAATAGCTCTCACCGTTAAGAAATTCCTTCTTATTTTATGTTTGGGTTTCTCTCTGTATAGCTTCTACCCGTTGGTTCTTTTCTTTCCCTCCTGCAGTGTGGAGAATCAGTCCATACCCTCTTCCCTGTGACAGTCCTGATGGTGGATGGATGATGGAACCATGATGGCACTATTTGTGGTTTACCTTTTGGCCTTCTGTCATTGCAGGAGCAATAATTTTGTATTGTGCTTTCAGAATGGGCCAAATGTAACAATGTTTCTTGGGCAAATGTGCTTCACTGATTAAGTTTACTTTTTAAGAAATTATTTGAGAATAATTTTTATCTTCATTTGTTTCCATGAAGAACGCAAAAAAGAGGAATTGAATTCCTGAGAAAACACAGAACATTCTTTTCTTTTTATATATCTTTATTAATTTTTTTTTAAAAAGGAACAGTAAAAACTAACAAAAACTAATACTAAGAGAAAGAATAAGAAGAAAGAATAGAAAATTGAAAACAGAAAAAATACTAAAGATCAAAAATGCAGAAAAGAAAAAGATACAACAAAAGAAAAAAAAAAGAATTGACTTCTGACCCTCCTTGCAACAGATATAAGTAACATATACAACAAACTCATACTCTAAATTTAAAACATAACTTTCATTGTTTCTATTAACCCATATTATTTGTACTCATCAAATCCATCCAATATACAGTGGGGTAAAGAAGTATTTAGTCAGTCACCAATTGTGCAAGTTCTCCCACTTAAAAAGATGAAAGAGGCCTGTAATTTTCATCATAGGTATACCTCAACTATGAGAGACAAAATGGGGAAAAAAATCCAGAAAATCACATTGTCTGATTTTTAAAGAATTTATTTGCAAATCATGGTGGAAAATAAGTATTTGGTCAATATCAAAAGTTCATCTCAATACTTTGTGATATATCCTTTGTTGGCAATGACAGAGGTCAAACGTTTTCTGTAAGTCTTCACAAGGTTTTCACACACTGTTGCTGGTATTTTGGCCCATTCCTCCATGCAGATCTCCTCTAGAGCAGTGATGTTTTGGGGCTGTCGCTGGGCAACACGGACTTTCAACTCCCTCCAAAGGCTTTCCATGGGGTTGAGATCTAGAGACTGGCTAGGCCACTCCAGGACCTTGAAATGCTTCTTACGAAGCCACTCCTTCATTGCCCGGGCGGTGTGTTTGGGATCATTGTCATGCTGAAAGACCCAGCCACGTTTCATCTTCAATGCCCTTGCTGATGGAAGGAGGTATTCACTCAAAATCTCATGATACATGGCCCCATTCATTCTTTCCTTTACACGGATCAGTCGTCCTGGTCCCTTTGCAGAAAAACAGCCCCAAAGCATGATGTTTCCACCCCCATGCTTCACAGTAGGTATGGTGTTCTTTGGATGCAACTCAGCATTCTCTCTCCTCCAAACACGACAAGTTGAGTTTAGACCAAAACGTTCTACTTTGGTTTCATCTGACCATATGACATTCTCCCAATCCTCTTCTGGATCATCCAAATGCTCTCTAGCAAACTTCAGACGGGCCTGGACATGTACTGGCTTAAGCAGGGGGACACATCTGGCACTGCAGGATTTGAGTCCCTGCGGCATAGTGTGTTACTGATGGTAGCCTTTGTTACTTTGGTCCCAGCTCTCTGCAGGTCATTCACTAGGTCCCCCCGTGTGGTTCTGGGATTTTTGCTCACTGTTCTTGTGATCATTTTGACCCCACGGGGTGAGATCTTGTGTGGAGCCCCAGATCGAGGGAGATTATCAGTGGTCTTATATGTCTTCCATTTTCTAATTATTGCTCCCACAGTTGATTTCTTCACACCAAGCTGCTTGCCTATTGCAGATTCAGTCTTCCCAGCCTGGTGCAGGTCTACAATTTTGTTTCTGGTGTCCTTCGACAACTCTTTGGTCTTGACCATAGTGGAGTTTGGAGTGTGACTGTTTGAGGTTGTGGACAGGTGTCTTTTATACTGATAACAAGGTCAAACAGGTGCCATTACTACAGGTAACGAGTGGAGGACAGAGGAGCCTCTTAAAGAAGTAGTTACAAGTCTGTGAGAGCCAGACATCTTGCTCGTTTGTAGGTGACCAAATACTTATTTTCCACCATGATTTGCAAATAAATTCTTTAAAAATCAGACAATGTGATTTTCTGGATTTTCCCCCCATTTTGTCTCTCATAGTTGAGGTATACCTATGATGAAAATTACAGGCTTCTCTCATCTTTTTAAGTGGGAGAACTTGCACAATTGGTGGGTGACTAAATACTTTTTTGCCCCACTGTAATTTCATTTTTTTCTTTCCCACAAAAAGTCCAAAAGAGGTTTCCAGTTAACATTAAAGTTACACAATGTATTATCTCAAATCAAAGCAGTCAATTTTGCCATCTCAGCCAACTCCATCATCTTCCCCATCCATTGTAGGTATCTTTCCACCTCTGTGCATATAAAAGCCTTGCTGCTGTTATCATATATAAAAAAGTTCTATGAGTTTTTTCCAACTATTTATCCATCAAACCCAAAGGAAAATGTCTGGTTTTGCTTGCATGTTAATCTTTAAAATCTTCTGTATACAAATATGTATCTCGTTGTTGTTGTTATTATTATTATTATTAGCTTTTTTGCAAGTCCACTAGAGATGATAAACAGAGAACATTATTTTCAAGGGCAGGAAAGTACAGATTAAGAAAATACAGATTAAGGGGATAACATACAATATGAAGAAATACATTATATTTGATAAAGCCCAAATATAAATATTGCTTCTATGTTCTTTTAACAGATAAAATGCAATTTCTGCTGAGTTCAATGCCATTATGTTTATATCAAGATGTAAATGCAATAATATTATGACTACATGCTCAATTTTTGAATCACATGACTGAACAACTAATTTTTTTCCTCAAACCGAAAAGGGCACAGAGTTACATCTTAGATTAGTTGTGCTTTCCTGCTTGGAAAATGAGCGTTGTGGTGAAGTAGGTTGGAATTGTAGTGGCCACACAGGACCAAAGTAAAGACGGACAGGTAGGTTGTCTTTACAGTGCTAACTGTGAAGCTTTTTTGTATGTGTAATAAATCAGTTGGCTTTATTTAAAACACGCACACCCCACAGAAAATCTCCTAGCAGTTCTTACTTTCATCTGTAGTAAGCCCTGGGAATTTAAATTTCTTTTATGTAATGTCTTGAATAGATTTGAAGATCTGATTATAGTATTTAAACTGTTTCATTTTCTGATGATCATTTTATAAATAGCTTGGAGATATCTGTTTAAATATATTGTGCTTCCTTAATTGCAGAATTTAAAATCCCTGTTCATACTTAATAGTTTGTTTTTTCTTTACTGCTGCTGTCTGCCCCCGGGTATTACATTTGGTTTTGCTTCTGCTCGTTCCTTAGTGGGTGGTGACTCCTGCCTAAATTGTGGGACTTAGATGTGTAATAGCCAATTTATTTTTTACAAGATATGAAACCTCACAATTGGCTCTAGGTCTTTTGTGTTAATTGCTTGGTTCACACTGTCTAATTTTAATAAATACATTTTCTTTGAACATTTTACAAGAGGTGGAAGGAGATAGGATTTAGGTGTGTTCAGTTTTGGCTCTGATCCAAGCGTACCCATGCACTAAGTCAGGAAATAGAGAAAATTTGATTCTTGGCATATGTGGAATAATCCCACCAAGCAATAGCAGATGTTCATTGACTTTTCTAAGAAACTAGATAGGACTAAGACCATACATATATGGCTCAGTTGTAAATTTATAGTGGAAAAAGAAAATTGTGACCTTTGCTTCTCCTTACCACTATGTAGCCAATAGCCGATCAGTTAGTCAACCCTTTGATGCGTGGTGCTGATGCATGCAGTGAATCACTTGTGTTGCAATCCATATCATATTCCTCTTGTATATGGTTCTTCCTTGTTGTATCTGATAGCTGCTAAATGCAGTATATTGTAAATTGCTCACTAATTGACTTCTTTTTTTTTTAATTCGCTGGTTCTTGATCCTTCTTTTCAAAGAATTCACTTATACAACTGATTCATTTTAATCTCACAGTTCAATTTCCAGCGAGCCAAGTAGATATCTTAGTAGAAGGCAGATAAAAGATTAAAAAATATTTTGTTATGCCAAAAAAATAGGTCTGGTTTTCCTTCAACTTGAGTTAACTATTTCTTCAACTATTTAATTGTTTAGAAGCAGGAGAGTATATTACCCATTACATTTAAATTTGTCACTTTAAATCCTGCAAAAAACATATTCAAGGTCCAGAAGGCAGGCCTTCTCTGCTGTAGCCCCCACCCTTTGGAACATCTTGCCCCCGGAGGTGAGACAGGCCCCCTCACTCCAGGCCTTTTGGAGGGATTTGAAGACCTGGCTCTGCCATCTGGCCTGGGGCGGGGAGGGAGGATATCAGAAATGGGGTTGGCTGGCCCCTTAGTGGCCTGGTGTGGTCTCTACTGGCCTCTTGGACTTTTTAGCCTTTTTGTCTTTGTAAGTCTGGTTTTTATAGCTTTTAATTATGTATTTTTGATTTTAGTTTGTTGTTAGCCGCCCAGAGTCTCCCGTTGTGGGGAGATGGGCGGGGACAAGTCTATTAAATAAAATAAAATAAAAATAAATAAATATTCACCAACCATCGAAAGGATGGATTAAGCTATTTGCTTTATCATTATGTGACTCTAAATAATTGATTTTAAAGTAGAGGAAGAAGGGAACAAATATTCTTCCATCTTTACAATTCAGTGAAGGAAGTGAAAGGTATGAATGATTTTTGGTGTATGATAATGATTGATGGGTATAGTTCTGTGAAAAATTCATCACCCCCTTTTGAATTTCCTGAATTTTTGCCTATTTTTGCCAGTGAATTTTATCAGAGCTTCATGTAGGTCTACTGAGCATGTGTGAATGTATGTGTGAAAGTTTCAAGCTTGTTTCATTTATTCCATATTCACAGTTACCTAACATGCAGGCTGTCAGTGTGGAAAAGTGATTCCCACCTTGGATTCTGTAACAGATTGCATCAACATTAATTACCGTAATAGCAACCAACATTTCCTATAATTGGAGATACCTCTCTCACTTCTCTTGTTTGAGTTTTGGCCCATTCCTTAATGGTGAATGACTTCAACTCAATAAGATTTGATGTTTTTCTATAATTAATTGCTTGTTTTAGGTTCTGCCACAACATTTCTATGGAGTTTAGTTTCGGATTTGGATTTTGCCATTTCAAAACATTTAACTTGTTATTCTTCATCCATTATTTTGCATGTTGGGATCGTTGTCTTGCTTGATTATTTTGAACATTATTTTGCTTGTATATTTAGATCATTATTTTGCTGCATGATTCATTTATGCTTTTGCTTTAGCTGATGGACCAATGGCCTGATGTTCTCCTGTAGAATTCATGTTTTCTTCAGTGACTGCAAGTCATCTGGGTTCTGGAACAGCAGCACTACTCTTCCATGCCTGACAATTGGTATGAGGTTCTTGTTTCCACTGAACATAATGTCACCCCAGTAGCCCCCACAGTTTTAGTTTGGACATATATCTATAGAATGTTCCTTCAGGAGCCTGGAGGGTAATCCAAGGGTTTTTCGGTAAACATGACACAAGCATCAGTCAGTGTTCTTAGTAAGAAATAATTTCTGCCTTTTACTCTTCCATTAATTCCATTTTTACCCAGTGCTTTTGTAATAGTGGAGTTATGAATCTTGTGTTCAGTGAGAGAGGCCTTCAGATCCCTGGAGGTTGTTCTGGAGTTCCTTCTAACTTCCTGGATGATTTTAGGATGTATTTCTGGAATGATTTTGATGGGATGGTTACTCTTGGGGAGATTCACTTTTGTCCCACATTGTTTCCATTTTCCACTCTGTGGATTGTAGATTAGTGGAATCCCAGAACTTTGAAATGGTTTTGCAACCTTTTGTAAACTGATAGGCATCAATGACTATTTTAGAAAGTTTTCAAACATTTCTTTTGAGTAGGACATCACATGCTTCTTGAATCTTTATGGTTCACTATGATGAGTGGAGCCAAAGTTCATGAGATTTATATAGGGCAAGGCTGTCTCAAGTCAACTCTAATTGTGTAATGAAATTGTTACACAATTGGTCCTAGTTATCCCTTTAAATGGATTTATTGAATTAGAGAGTGATTCCTTTTTCTTACTGGGACATCACATGTTAGGTGGAAATAAGTGAAACAAGCACCAAACTTAGGGGTTTTTTTTGTTTTGTTTATTCAGACCCCCTTTATGAGATCCACATGAAGCTTGGTATAGGACGTTGACTAGTAAATTATGTTAAACTCACAAAGGGGGATGAATATTTTTGCACAGAGTTGCAAATGGGTGCTAAGCCAAAAGTTCTGTGCAAAAAGTATTTTTATACATTTGATGCTGTCATGTATTTTGGAAAAGTTGTACTGGCATGATGACATATTTTAATTTAGCTTTTTATGTTTTAAGAATGTCATGGGACTTTCCTCCCAAACATGAGGAAAGATGAAATTTCAAGGCTTTTTTCCCCTAAATAAAAACACTTCAGATTTTGGGAGACTCCCTCCCTCCCTCAAAAAAGATTTCTTGTAATAAAAAAGAGACATGGCATTATTGTATCCACAATTTAGCCAAGAGATTCTTTAAACAGCTTAAAAATATATAAATGGGTGGGTGGAGGAGGCTAATTGTCTTCAAGAAGGTTGGAAGGACTTCTTCTTTTTTAATTCCAAAGACAATTATGCAGATCACATGTAAAATACTACATACATTAAAAAGCTTAACCAAATCCAAAAAATTATCAGCTTTGTTAAATAATAGGGCTTAGGAATCTATAAAAATCATGCAGGCTTTCTTTAGAAGTGGAAACTGATTTAGAGAATAATGTGAACTCTGAAAAAAGAAACATGAGTATTTGTTTCTTAGATTCATATCCCTTCTTTCTTCAAGTTCATGATGGCACACACCATTTCATTTCCTATCCCCACAATTCCTAAACTCTGTGGTGCAGTGCAGTACCTCAGGGCACCACAATGGACTCACAGGGGAAACTCTGTGATCTCTAATTTAAAATATCCTGGAGCACCCACTAGTGCCCCAGGATACTTCAGTGTACTCTTTGGGAACCATGGGTACCATGAAAATTACTGAGACACTAAAGGTACCATGACCTGAGAAAGTTTGGGAACCTCTGTCCTACCTCATTTTGTGCTCATAATAAAATGTGAGATATTGAGAGATGCTACACCAAGCCATTATTTGAGTTTTTCTGGAGCTGATTTAGTGTGATATTGGAACCGAAATAATTCTGATTTGGCAAATCAGCTTATGGCTTCTGTGATATGCAGATCCAGTCGAGTATAGCTTGTTCAACTAATTATGGTGATGATTAAAAAGAACTTGACTATGGTCTTCCTAAGAGCATGATTAGTTGAGTGTGGTTTCACAACCAGTATGCTGATGTGCCCCTTCATGGATCACTGCCTTGTCGTGGCGAAGGGGCTTGCGTAACTCAGTGAAGCCATGAGCTATACCGTGCAGGGCTACCCAAGACGGACAGGTCATGACAGAGAGTTCTGACAAAATGTGGTCCACTGGAGAAGGAAATGGCAACCCACTCCAGTATCCTTGCCAAGAAAACTCCATGGACAATGTTAAAAGGCTAAAAGATATGACGCCGGAAGATGAGCCCCTCAGGTCGGAAGGTGTCCAATATGCTACTGGGGAAGAGCGGAGGGCAATTCCAAGTAGCTCCAGAAAGAGTGAAGCGGCTGGGCCAAAGCCAAAAGGACGTTCAGCTGTGGATGTATCTGGAAGCAAAAAGAAGGTCCGATGCTGTAAAGAACAATATTGTATAGGTACCTGGAATGTAAGAACTATGAACCAAGGCAAGCTGGATGTGGTCAAACATGAGATGACAAGATTGAACATCGACATCTTGGGAATCAGCGAACTGAAATGGACGGGAATGGGTGAATTTAATTCGGGTGACCATTATATCTACTACTGTGGGCAAGAAACTCTTAGAAGAAATGGAGTTGCACTCATAGTCAATAAGAGAGTGGGAAAGACAGTAATGGGGTACAACCTCAAAAACGACAGAATGATCTCAGTGCGTATCCAAGGCAAACCATTCAATATCACAGTCATCCAAGTCTATGCCCCAACCACTGATGCTGAAGAAGCTGAAGTTGACCGCTTCTATGAAGACCTACAACACCTTCTAGAACTAGCACCAAAAAAAGATGTCCTTTTCATCATAGGGGATTGGAATGCTAAAGTAGGAAGTCAAGGAGTAATCGGAATAACAGGCAAGTTTGGCCTTGGAGTACAAAATGAAGCAGGGCAAAGGCTAATAGAGTTCTGTCAAGAGAACAAGCTAGTCATAGCAAACACTCTTTTCCAACAACACAAGAGACGACTCTACACATGGACATCACCAGATGGTCAGTACCGAAACCAGATTGATTATATACTTTGCAGCCAAAGATGGAGAAGCTCTATACAGACAGCAAAAACAAGACCAGGAGCTGACTGTGGCTCAGATCATGAGCTTCTTACTGCAAAATTTAGGCTTAAATTGAAGAATGTAGGGAAAACCACTAGACCACTCAGGTATGACTTAGATCATATTCCTTGTGAGTACACAGTGAAGGTGATGAATAGATTTAGAGGATTAGATTTGGTAGACAGAGTGCCTGAAGAACTATGGACAGAGGTCCGTAACATTGTACAGGAGGCAGCAACTAAAACCATCCCAAAGAAAAAGAAATGCAAGAAAGCAAAATGGCTGTCTGATGAGGCTTTACAAATAGTTGTGGAAAGAAGGAATGTGAAAAGCAAGGGTGAAAGGGAAAGATATAAGCAACTGAATGCAGATTTCCAGAGAATAGCAAGGAGAGATAAGAAGGCCTTCTTAAATGAACAATGCAAAGAAATCGAGGAAAACAATAGAATGGGGAAGACTAGAGATCTCTTCAAGAAAATTGGAGATATGAAAGGAACGTTTAGTGCAAAGATGGGCATGAAAAAGGACAAAAAAGGCAGGGACCTAACAGAAGCAGAAGAGATTAAGAAGAGGTGGCAAGAATACACAGAAGAACTTTACAAGAAAGATCTTAATGTCCCTGATGTCCACGCTGGTGTGATCACTGACCTTGAGCCAGACATCCTAGAGAGTGAAGTCAAGTGGGCCTTAGGAAGCATTGCTAACAACAAAGCTAGTGGAGATGACAGTATTCCAGCTGAGTTATTTAAAATACTAAAAGATGATGGTGTTAAAGTGCTGCACTCAATATGCCAGCAAGTTTGGAAAACGCAACAGTGACCACGGGATTGGAAAAGGTCAGTTTATGTTCCAATTCCAAAGAAGGGCAATGCCAAAGAATGCTCAAACTATCGCACAATTGCACTCATTTCACATGCTAGCAAGGTTATGCTCAAAATCCTACAAGCTAGGCTTCAGCAATACATGAACCGAGAACTACCGGATGTACAAGCTGGGTTTCGAAGAGGCAGAGGAACTAGAGATCAAATCGCCAACATTCGCTGGATCATGGAGAAAGCACAAGAGTTCCAGAAAAATATCTACTTCTGCTTCATTGACTATGCAAAAGCCTTTGATTGTGTGGATCACAACAAACTGTGGCAAGTTCTTAAAGAGATGGGAGTACCAGACCACCTTACCTGTCTCCTGAGAAATCTGTATGCGGGCCAAGAAGCAACAGTTAGAACTGGTCATGGAACAACCGATTGGTTCAAAATAGGGAAAGGTGTACAACAAGGCTGTATACTGTCACCCTGCTTATTTAACCTATATGCAGAGTACATCATGAGAAATGCCAGGCTGGAAGAATCACAAGCCGGAATCAAGATTGCAGGGAGAATCATCAACAACCTCAGATATGCGGACGATACCACCCTCATGGCAGAAAGTGAAGAAGAACTAAAGAGCCTCTTGATGAGGATGAAAGAGGAGAGTGCAAAAGCTGGCTTGAAACTCAACATTAAAAAAACTACGATCATGGCATCTCGACCCATCAATTCCTGGCAAATAGAAGGGGTAGAAATGGAAGCAGTAACAGACTTCATTTATTTGGGCTCCAAGATCACCGCAGAGACTGCAGTCATGAAATTAAAAGACGCTTGCTCCTTGGGAGGAAAGCTATGGCAAGCCTAGATAGCATATTAAAAAGCAGAGACGTCACCTTGCCAACAAAGATCCGCATAGTCAAAGCTATGGTTTTTTCAGTAGTAATGTATGGCTGTGAGAGCTGGACCATAAAGAAGGCTGAGCGCCAAAGAATTGATGCCTTTGAACTGTGGTGCTGGAGAAGACTCTTGAGAGTCCCCTGGACTGCTAGGAGGTCAAACCAGTCAATCTTAAAGGAAATCAACCCTGATTGCTCATTGGAAGGATCGATAATGAAGCTCAAGCTCAGATATTTTGGCCACCTAATGCGAAGAGAGATCTCTTTGGAGAAGACCCTGATGCTGGGAAAGATTGAAGGCAAAAGGAGAAGAGGACGGCAGAGGATGAGATGGTTAGATAGCATCACTGAAGCAATGAGCATGAAACTGAGCAAACTCAGGGAGGCAGTGAAGGACAGGAAGGCCTGGCGCAATATGGTTCATGGGGTCACGAAGAGTCGGACACGACTTAACGACTAAACAACAACAAAAGCTGGAGAAGACTCTTGAGAGTCCCCTGGACTGCTAGGAGGTCAAACCAGTCAATCTTAAAGGAAATCAACCCTGACTGCTCATTGGAAGGATTGATAATGAAGCTCAAGCTCAGATACTCTGATCACCTAATGCAAAGAGAGGACTCTTTGGAAAAGACCCTGATGCTGGGAAAGATTGAAGGTAAAAGGAGAAGAGGACGGCAGAGGATGAGATGGTTAGATAGCATCACTGAAGCAATGAGCATGAAACTGAGCAAACTCAGGGAGACAGTGAAGGACAGGAAGGCCTGGCGCAATATGGTTCATGGGGTCACGAAGAGTCAGACACGACTTAACAACAACAACAATTCTGATGTGAGTGCTTTAGGGCCAAGGGCATTTGATACACTGCCTCATGAAGTACATTGTTCATTGCTGTGATTTTAGTTTGTTTGAAACCCAGTCTACAATAAATTATATAGTTTCAGTTTGCCTTATCCAGATTTTCCTCACCGCCCTGCACTGAACATTCCATCTGTAATGTTGTGTCCTCTATAATAGTTTGTATGGGTACCAGACTGGTTCCATTCTGAAAATAAGCCCAAACCATCTCAGTCATCATTTTGGGGTTTCACCAACTGTTGCTGGCCAGTTGCAGTATTGCAGTCATGTCCATGATTCAGCCCCATATACAGTGGGGCAAAAAAGTATTTAGTCACCCACCAATTGTGCAAGTTCTCCCACTTAAAAAGATGAGAGAGGCCTGTAATTTTCATCATAGGTATACCTCTACTATGAGAGACAAAATGGGGGAAAAAATCCAGAAAATCACATTGTCTGATTTTTAAAGAATTTATTTGCAAATCATGGTGGAAAATAAGTATTTGGTCAATATCAAAAGTTCATCTCAATACTTTGTGATATATCCTTTGTTGGCAATGACAGAGGTCAAACGTTTTCTATAAGTCTTCACAAGGTTTTCACACACTGTTGCTGGTATTTTGGCCCATTCCTCCATGCAGATCTCCTCTAGAGCAGTGATGTTTTGGGGCTGTCGCTGGGCAACACAGACTTTCAACTCCCTCCAAAGGTTTTCCATGGGGTTGAGATCTGAAGACTGGCTAGGCCACTCCAGGACCTTGAAATGCTTCTTACGAAGCCACTCCTTCGTTGCCCGGGCGGTGTGTTTGGGATCATTGTCATGCTGAAAGACCCAGCCACGTTTCATCTTCAATGCCCTTGCTGATGGAAGGAGGTGTTCACTCAAAATCTCACGATACATGGTCCCATTCATTCTTTCCTTTACACGGATCAGTCGTCCTGGTCCCTTTGCAGAAAAACAGCCCCAAAGCATGATGTTTCCACCCCCATGCTTCACAGTAGGTATGGTGTTCTTTGGATGCAACTCAGCATTTTCTCTCCTCCAAACACGACAAGTTGAGTTTAGACCAAAACATTCTACTTTGGTTTCTTCTGACTATATGACATTCTCCCAATCCTCTTCTGGATCATCCAAATGCTCTCTAGCAAACTTCAGACAGGCCCAGACATGTACTGGCTTAAGCAGGGGGACACATCTGGCACTGCAGGATTTGAGTCCCTGGCGGCTTAGTGTGTTACTGATGGTAGCCTTTGTTACTTTGGTCCCAGCTCTCTGCAGGTCATTCATTACATCCCCCATGTGGTTCTGGGATTTTTGCTCACCATTCTTGTGATCATTTTGACCCCACGGGGTGAGATCTTGCATGGAGCCCCAGATCGAGGGAGATTATCAGTGGTCTTGTATGTCTTCCATTTTCTAATTATTGCTCCCACAGTTGATTTCTTCACACCAAGCTGCTTGCCTATTGCAGATTCAGTCTTCCCAGCCTGGTGCAGGTCTACAGTTTTGTTTCTGGTGTCCTTCAACAGCTCTTTGGTCTTGGCCATAGTGGAGTTTGGAGTGTGACTGTTTGAGGTTGTGGACAGGTGTCTTTTATACTGATAACAAGGTCAAACAGGTGCCATGACTACAGGTAACGAGTGGAGGACAGAGGAGCCTCTTAAAGAAGTAGTTACAGGTCTGTGAGAGTCAGACATCTTGCTTGTTTGTAGGTGACCAAATACTTATTTTCCACCATGATTTGCAAATAAATTCTTTAAAAATCAGACAATATGATTTTCTGGATTTTTTCCCCCATTTTGTCTCTCATAGTTGAGGTATACCTATGATGAAAATTACAGGCCTCTCTCATCTTTTTAAGTGGGAGAAGTTGCACAATTGGTGGCTGACTAAATACTTTTTTGCCCCACTGTAGTAGAACTGGTAATATCAATGACTGAAACATTTACATTTCACTTTATATGGTAATGTTAGGCTTCCACCATAAGCCCCAGATGAGTGAACCAAATACAGTGGTGGCAGCATCAATTTGGTTTTTACTTCAGCTCTTAAGGCATTCTTCTTTTCCTATACTACGGAACTGAGATATTTGAATTCTTGTATTTGTTCTAATTGTACTCTTTTTAGCTGTAGAACTACCGGTAAGCCATCAGTTATTAATCCTTTTGCCTTTTCCACACTGATGGTCAGTCGAAAGAGCTGTGCTGCCTTCTTGATATTACAGAGGATATCAGTGACTTTTACTTTGACATTGGCAAACATTGCAGTTCCATCCATATACATCAGATAGGTGATGAACTCTCCCTGGCCGTTACACCTGTTTGTGAAGACTTTCCTCATGGCATCTGTTGTAGTATTGAGTAGCAATGGGGACAGAACACATCATTAGTGTACCTCAGTGCAGACCACAAACCCTATGATAGTTCACCTTTGATACAAACCCTGCTGATTGAGTGTATAGCTTCTGCAACATAAGTGTGTTGTAGAAGCTGTATGATCTTATTTGGCATTACCTTAGCTGCCACATTTGGAAGCATTTTCCAAAGAGCTGATTGATAGACAAAGTCAATGAATACTATGATGGTAGTACTTTCATTACATGTTGTACTGTAAATACCTGTTCACAGCAATCCAGGTTTAGACAGCAACCAACATGTTTTTTATTGGGCCACCTGTTCTCTTCATTTTTGTATTCAGAATTGGATAATCTGCACAAATATTTTACCAACCTTAGAAAGTAGCAGATCACTCAATAGTTCCCCCCCTGCCCACTTGTGGGCTGTCTCCTTTTTAATGATGGCGACTATAATAGCCTGCTTCGATGTGCTTGGTACTTGCTGTGATGTCTAGATCAACTGTATTAGCACGTTCTGACAGTGTGGCAAAGGTGTGTTGGTTCAAAATTCAGTGATGGAACCTATAAAGGTACTGTGGGTATTGTGAATGTTAGTACTGATGTTATTCATGCAGCTTCCAGCACAACATAGTGTAGAGTGTCTGGTATTCTTGTTGGTTGCAGATTCTTCCAATTTCATAACAATATTATTCCAGTGTTGTCTTCATTCCAATTTCAGGTGATGCTGATGACATGGTGGAGTTTTCAGTGTTGAGATGCATTTACTAATTTGCAGTCAGTTATGTCCAAACATACATCAGTCTTATGTAAGAAGTGGCTACTGTGCAAGTACAACTGAGTTTTTACATTTGATTAGAAATCAGATCAGCTACCTCTCAAGATAAGATACACGTGGTTTAATGATAAAAGTGATTTATTTATATAATAATTCATTTATGTTAATGCAGTTTATCTACTGCTTCAGTTCAAATGTGTGCAGCTACTGCTTTCTTGCCCCTTAGCATTTTTACAATAATGGGAAATAGGCTTCGTTCTTTCCAAATGGTGGAGTTTTAGGAAGTTTGTCAGAATATAATTTTTCTCATTTTTTCTCTGCACGCTTAGCACCCTTTCCATAGTTCCCCGTGATTCAAGCAGCAGCTCGTCTCGGTTTTCATTGACTGCAAGCACCCTTTTCATTTACTGTTTCGCAGGGCTGCATATTTGTTTCCCACAGTTTTCTGCATGTTTGTCTGAAATGAACCGTGAAATGATTCAGTGCCACCATGTGTTTCCAATAACTAGGGAATGTGGGCCTATGGAAGGATGCGGAATATTCAGTTTGATGTTCAAAGTACATAACAGGAGTTAAAATTCCCTGTGGATTTTTCTATGCCACTCTTGGCTAGGGATAGTTAATTATGTTAAGATTATGTAATGTCTTGCATGAATCATCTGTAACTTTCAGTAAGCATTAAATGAGCTCAAAAGCAGGGTTGTGAACAGATAAATTGCAAAAACAAAACAAGACAAAAAAAATTAGGACAGGCTTTGTTGGATCAGCCAACTGGGTTCACAGAACTAAAAAAAAATGTATGATTTTCCAGTCTTTTGTGTAGAACCTTATGATGTTCTATCTACAAACCCACTCAAATAAGCTTTCCTCTTCTTGTCCTTGGGAAGATTCTCATATCTTTTCATGTCTCCAGGGACAAGCTGGGCCTCTGTATGAAGCAAAGTGACGTGAAATATTGCTGGGTTGCAAGAAAGGGCTGTACTGCTTCAGTCAGTGGTCATTTGGAGGATAACATTTGACTGGTTCCCAAATGCAAAACAATCACAGGAGAGAAACCCAGCAAGATCAAAGATCATAGCTCAGCTCTTTTGGTCTGCCCTTCCGATTTCCTCTTTTCAGATCGTTCTTGCCCCATTCCCCACCCCTGTGTCCCCTGTGTTTGCACTGTAGTGTGAAGCATGTTCACATGCAAATCAAACCAGAATCCCTGCATTTGTGGTGGTTTGTTGAGTGCATCACATTCACATATGAACTTAATTGCACCAAGAATGATCCCAGAGGAGTTATTGAGGAGCTTTCTCTTAAATGAGAACTGAACATCAGCATCCTCTGGCTCATTACAAGGGGCGTTCATCTGATCACACATTCCTTTTTCCTTAGAACAAACTCTTCTTTGGTTACTAACTATGTTCTGCAAATTGTGAATTTCAGGGAGAGGAGGATTATTCTGGATTGTCATGGTTTAGAATTAGGTATAATTCCTTTTCTGATATGTTTGTACAATCCTCGGGTCGGTTTCTATGTCCTGCACAACTTATTTTTTAAATGTCATCCCTCAGCTCACTATATTTTAAGGCCAAAAGTCTTAGGTTAAGAGAAAGAGAAAGACAATGGTAAATTTACTTGTGTATCAAGAAGAACAGAAACTGTAATATAATGTGTCTTTCTCAATGCCTGTGCCAAGCAAGCACAATTTTGCCTGCTGTGTAATAAATATATCTTAATGCCAATCTCTGGTTCCTTTTAAGGGTATGATTCAAGTAATAAGAGAAAATCTAAATATTAAATTGCTTACCTTAAAAATAATCCATTGTACATAATACATGGCTAATAATAGTTCTTGTGCCAGTGGATCATTCCTGAATATTCTTTGCTTAGATAGATTGAACTGAGTCTGTTCTCTCTCTGCCACAAGCTACTCCATAAATGGAGAAAACTGGAGCACTTTTATTTAGTTTTACCCCTACTAAGAGAGTTGCTACCTGACATATATATTTGTTTTAAAAATTTCCATAAAGTTTATATTACTTTCAAGATGCATATAATATTAAAAATGGATAGCTTGCATTTGACTTGTGTTAAGATACCCAGGATTATGTAGTTTTCCTTTAGAGCCTGATAACTAGACAATATGAAACACAATATGTTAATAGATGACAATGAACCATTGGTCACTGCACTGTTTCGAGAAGTGTGTAAAGGCTGTTTTGATTTTTTTAAAAGATTATCCAGTTTGCTTGCTTTTTTTCTGAAAGAGGGGGCTAGAAATTCAGCCAGGCTCCTTGAAACAATAGCAGGCACAGGGTTTAGATTGTGTATGTGTGCGTGTGCGTGCCTGCATGCGCACAGGTGCGCAAGCATGGAACTTAAAGAAAACCCTACATGGATAAATTGTACTGTCCATCAACTCAGTCTGAGGTTCTGTCTCTACTAAAAAGGCTCAGAACTCTAAGGCCTCAGGGTGCAGCATTCAGGTATGAGGAAGAGGCGTGGTGCTGTTGCAGTCACTTTGCTGCTGGGACACAAAAGTAGTTAAAATACTGCATTTGCTGCTGCTCACAGCAAAGCAGCAGTTGCATAAGTTGTCTCTAGGCCCACTTCAGAGCATGGCAATAGAAGGAAGAAATTGTAGAAATTCTGTGCTCTCGGTTACAAAGTAGCCAAAATCACTTTTAAAAGGTTAGTGGGGAAGCAAGGAGCATTTCTGGCTTTGAAGCTTACATCAATGGTGACTAGCTATAATCTTAAATAAATGGGAGGTAACAAGCTGAGAATCGTGAGTACTTGAGATGTCTGCAGGGAGTGTCAAAGTAGTAAAGATGGTGGGTACAACTGTGCAATTGAGGGCCTATTCCTTTATAAATTGTGGCATTTTGATCATACAGCAATGCTTGCCATCTTGATGTTTTTGACCAACTCCCCCATGTATGCCCCCAGAGAGTTCTTCCGTGCCATAAAGTCAGTTTATGGTCCATCTAAATCAGGTTGCTCCCCCCGGCTGTCATCTGATGTGTCGAGCCTAATGAAAGACCAAGAAGGACTGAAAAACCCCTGGGCTGATCCTTTTCCAGCCTGCTCAATAAACCGTTCACAATTGATTCCTGATATCTTAGAGCAGATTCCTCAGCTGCAAGTCTTGGATGCCCTAGACGCATCTCCCTCCACTGATGAGATCAAGAAAGTGATCTCGCAGATGAACTCAAATACAGCAATAGGACAGGATGACATTCCTGCTGAGATCTACAAAGCACTAGACCCAATCGCCTTACAGGTGTTCCAAGACATCTCGGAAGACATTTGGTCCACAGAGGAGATGCCTGATGAGTTCTGCAGTGCCCTCATTGTGGCTCTCTACAGAAATAAGGGAAGCAAATCAGACTGTGAAAACTACAGGAGTATCTCACTGCTGTCCATTGCAGGCAAGATCTTTGCCTGCATTCTCCTGAACAACTTCTCACTGCCTCAGAAAGGAAGCTCCCAGAGGTGCAGTGTGGCTTTCGGCCAGAACGGAGTACAGCAGTCATGATATTTGCCATGAGGCAAGTCCAGGAGAAGTGCATCGAGCAGAACAAGCCTCTTTACTCTGTTTTCATTGACCTAACAAAGGCATTTGACACTGTAAACAGGAAGGGTCTCTAGATCATCTTGAGACCATATGGATGCCTGAGGAAATTCGCGAAGTTGATTTGGCTACTCCATGACAGAATGATAGGACAGGTTCTTTACAATGGTGATACATCAGCTGCATTTGCCATTTCCAATGGGGTAAAACAGGGTTGTGTGCTAGCTCCAGCCCTGTTCAATCTGTTCTTCGCTTGCATGTTGTCACATGCTGTCCAGGTACATCAGGAAGGAGGGAGTGTACATCAGGTACTGATTGGGTGGCTGTCCCTTTGATCTTCGCCGCTTGAACACACAGATGAGGTGCCTCCATACGGTCATCCAAGAAACCCTCTTTGCTGATGACTGTGTGCTCCTGGTGCACAAAGACAGTGATCTACAGTTGATGCTGAACAAATTCTCAGATGCTGCTATTCTCTTCAGCCTGACATCAGCCTGAACAAGTACTTTACCATGCATGCCAAATACCAACCCTGTAGAACCAAAAATCACTGTTGACACCCAGCTGACAAATGTAAACAGCTTCAAATACTTGGGAAGCATCATCTTGACCAATGGTCTTTGGACCAAGAAATTGACTCCAGGATCAGCAAGGCCAGCCAGGCACTGGGGCGGCTGCATACTAGAGTACTCAATCAACACAACATCCATATCTCCACAAAGCTGAAAGTCTACAGGGCTGTGGTTATCTCTTCTCTCCTCTGTGGATGTGAGTCCTGGATTGTACTGAAAGCACATCAAACAACTGGAGAAATTTCACATGCATGCTCTCTGCTCCATCTTTTCACTAAGTAGGTCTCTTTCTGGTTCATTATTATCAACAGTCTGAAAAATTAGAAAGTGTATAACCATGGACAGTAATTAGCAGAAAAATGCCACAACACTTCTTGCAGGCATAGGTTCACTTCTTCTTCCTCTCATCACTTCTGAATAGTTTTGAACAAGTCTTTTACATTTACTGATATGTAGCAAAATAATTTGATTTTTCAAAAACATATGCTCTTGGTTTAATTGTTATATACCTGTCTTTTTTAATGCTAGATTGATGTGAGGGCAAAAGTCCAAGAACTATCCCAGCTATTTCTGTGAATGTATTATGTTCATTTACCTCTTTTTGCCTTCAAACGTTCTGAAGTGAGCATGTAATCATGGCATTTACATGATTACATTAGAACATATGTATTGTCATTTTGGCATCATAGCAGTTTGCTTGAGATACTTCTGCCTTTAGCCTATAAGAAGTATGATTCTGGAGGAACTCTGAAGTCTCTGCTGCAAAACATGAGCCGGAACACTGGAGGATGGATTTTAAATTTATTTATTATTTATTTATGCAATTTATTTATTTATGCAATTTGTATGGTTGCCCATACAAATTCTGGGCCCATTCTGCTTACAGAAATAAAACCCCAAATACAAACCCAGTAATGTTGAATATTGCTGATGGCTGCTGTGCAGTTGGGGAAAATATATTCAGCAGCAGCAAGACCAGCTCATCAGCCTCCAACAATTAAAGGAGCATAAAATGCTTTGCATCCAGGGATGCTCAGGGATCTTCCATTTCCACTGGATTTGGCTAATTCTTGTCCAAGTAGGATTTTTCCTTAGAACAAACCTCTGTATCCAAAGTAATTCAAGGTAGTGTTTCTATAATATTGCATCTCAAGGTCATCCTCAGTGCTCTGTGCTGAAACACACTACAAAGAGATGGCCATTTAATATATTTCACTTGATGCTGTCATTATGGAAACTCTGTAGCTAAGTTTATGGGAACTGACAAACTGCAGACAATTAATGGCAGCCAAGATGTGTTTGTGGCTCCTGCTTATCCTTAACAAGCTCAGGTTTGGAGACTGATATATAAAAATCTTCTTGATATAAATGGAAACTCTTTTTGCGGCTGCTAAATTCCGCTAGAGGGTATTTTTTACTGGATTATAGAATTTTTAGAAATGCATTGCACAAAACACAGAAGGCAAAATGAGGTGCCCTGGAATGTTACAAAGAGCCTCAAGATATCTGTAAATCCAGTGTGGGCCCTGGTTTTCTTGAGATGCAGTTGTCCTTTGGTAGGCCCTCATTTCATTTCCAAACCGTTTTGAACGGTACACATTGCAGAAATGACTAAATGTTATGACATGCCCTGAAATAACTTCAGTTCCACTTGTATAAATTCTACATGTGTGGTAGTTTTGGAACTTGACAGGTGGAATGTTATTATGATTCTGTTTAGCTCTCTTGACATAGTAAAGACTTCTGCCATTTATCTTGTGGCACTAGATGTTCCAGAGCAAATGAATAAGGTTTTAGATTTGATTTTTAAAAATCAGCTTCCTAAAGAAAAAAAACATTGCCTGAGAAAGCTTAGAAATGCATGGGCAACCAAAATGAATGCTGATACAATAGGCCCAAATGGCTATTTTCAAAGTGTGAAGCAAACAGGTTCCCCAGAGAGAGAGAGAGGGTTGTCAGGAGAGAGACCTTCGGTAGGTCAACTTAGTTGGGTCAGGCAGCAGTAAAATTCCATTCATCACTGACGATGTGATATAACTGGCAAAATTAGGTCTGGGGGAACCAGAATCCAAATGCCCAATTGTGAACTTCCCTGAGGGACCCTGGGGCAGTTACTATCTTTCAGTTTCACTTACCCCTTAAGGTTGCTTTGAGGATAAAATGGAGGAAGGGCTATTTATACATCTATGCAGTTTTATCTATTACCTCAATCCTCTTGGACTCTAGGTATTTTACAAATATTAAACTGTCAATAAGAATAAGAAATACAGTCTGAAATCATAAGAACAGAAATGTAAGATCTAATAATAAGAATATATATATACAAACAGAGAGCCAGCTTGCTGTAGGGGTTAAGATGCTGGGCTAGAAACTAGGAGACTGTGAATTCTAGGCCTCCTTTAGGCATGAAAGCTGGCTGAGTGACTTGGGCCAGTCACTGTCTCTCTCAGCCCAACCCATCTCACAGGGTTGTTGTGGCAAAAAATAGGAGGCAGGTACATTATGAATGCTTTCTTGTGTTGAACAAAAATAAAGGTGGGATAAAAATAAATTACATAAATAAATATACATGTACACATAGATACTTATGGCTCTATAATCGGTCCCCAAAAGCCTTCTGGAAAAGCCAAATTTATATTGGCTTCCAGAAAATCATGAGCATAGGGGCCATTCAGGGTCAGGCTGTTCCGTAGGAGGAGAAGTACCAGTGAGAACATCTTAGTAGGTGTTCTCTGCATACCTGGGTTGGATGGGCAGAAATGATCTCTTAAATACCCAAGTCTTGAGCTATAAAGAGCAATAAAGATAGCAATTACCTGGAATTGCATTCAGAACCATGCTGGCAACCAGTGCAGTTCTTGCAGCAATGGTGTAATGTGACAGTACAGAACGTGGCCAGTGAGCTGCTGCACTCTGGACCAGTTGAAATTTCTAAGTACTCTTCAGGGGCAGCCACATATAGAGTGAATTACAGTAGTCTAATCAGGAGATGCCCAGGGTATGAGTGACCAACCTCCAAACATCCTGTTCCAAGTTAAAGCTGCAACTGGAGTACCAGTTGAAGGTGGGAAGGGGATCTCCTGACCATGGCTTCCACAAGCTGCTTGAGCAGAAGCTGCAAGTCCAGGAGGATCCCCAGGTCAGGAACTTGCTCTCTTGACTCTGGTAAGAGTCAGAGATGATACAATATTGGAATAAAAAAGACTTCTGAATAAAAATCCACTCTGTCTTGCTTCGGTTGAGTCTGAGTCTGTTTTTCCCCATCTAGTCTCTGATGTTCTCCAGGCCCTGGGACAGAACTTCTGTGCATCTTCCATTAAGCCTCAGGGGTGTGGGGGCGTGGATTACCTCTCCCAGTGATTTCATGTGGATATTAAGCAGGATAGGGGAAAGAACTGTTATAGGTCTCCCTATAACAAAGCTTTCAAGGACCTGACATCACCCCCACCAGTCACCACTGACTGAAACTGTCTGCTCAGGTAGGAATGGAACCATTGTAGCACAATGCCTCCAACTTCTAACCCTTGCAGTTAGCTCAGAAGTGCGATGGGATATCTAACGGATCCCAAAAAAGCAGAAGAGGAATCAGAACTGTTTGAAAAGGAAACCTCAGCCCAGGAGAGGGGAGAAGCATGAGATAGGAACTTATAGCACCTCTGCCTTAATTATACTAGTTATAAATTAAGGAGAAGAAATGTTTTGACATGTGTTCAAGATTCTTTTACATTATCCTACTAGCAATAAAGATCTTTCCAGAAATTGAAGTAGTTCTTGTTTTCTGAGATTGTCTGCCTTGCAGGGCTTGGCAGAAGAATACTGTGGTCAAGAAGCTGCTGACAGATCTAGGAGAACAAGGATGGTCAAATTCTTTCTATCAATGTTTCTCCACAAGTCATCCATGAGAGCAACCAAAACTGGTTTCCATCCTGTGCCCAGGTCTGAAGGTTGACTGCCATGGGTCAAACAATTCATTTTCTTCAAAAGCTCTCTGCAATTGCAATGGTATCACTTTTTCTGAGACGTTCCTCAAGAAGAGGAAATTGCATGGTAGTGGTTCATATCTGCTGGATCCAGGCTGGCTTCTTGAGAAGTGGCCAGACCAGCACCTCATTCAGGGCTGCTCTCAAAGAAGCAGCAATCCAGCTCCCAGTCTCCTCCCTAGTTGCTTTCATCAGCTAGATGGTGCAAAGATACAGTCCAGAGGTGATGGACCTGAGGGCACAGAGAATTCTTACTACTTACTTGAGATGTGTAACCTCACAAGATATCACTTCTGTCATATCACTACATTCTGTATCTTCAGCTTCCAGCTTGGACTGAATGAAAGTGATGTTATCTACAGAATACTCAGCATGCACCTTGCTTTAATTTTATCTTTTCAGAAGAAGGATCAGAGATGAGTATTTATTGAAGAAGGGTACTTCATCCATTAGTTAATTGGTTATGCTGTACTTCATTACAGTTAGGGACCAAAGCGGGGGCCAATTTAAAGACTAATAAAATAAAATAAAACATTGAAAAAAGATAAGGTCAGATATTAAAAGAAATCTAAAAGTTCCAAAATTAATTTATGGAATTACTAAAGCTGTTAAGCAAACTATCAGTTACTAAGAACAAAAATAGTAATGTACTTACATTTTAATTCAGTAGTGATTGAAATTTTAGGCTCCTTAAGTGACAGCAGTAGGAAGTTAAGCATGAATAACTGAATGGTTTTTGTTTCATTTTTTAACTATTGCTGGGTATTACTTAACATTGTAAAAACATAAAATAGCAGTTTTTAAATTCTGTCTGAGGGTCCATAAGTTTCTAAACTGGTATGACTATGTTATACTGTACTACTTTCACCCTTTTTGTTATTGCTGCTGTGGCATCCAAGAACCAAAAGCTCTTTTTCCCCCCCCCCCAAGATCTGGATTTTCTGTGAATTTTTGTTTTTTTTTTAAGCAGAAGCATGCTGTGATTTCATGTAACACGCTTATATTTTTCTTTGCATCTTGCAGTATGATTTCGATCGGCATTTCTGTTGAATCCTTACCCCAAAATTTGTTAGCACAATTGGAATGGGAACAGGTGATGCAAACATGCCTTTGAAGATGAGCACTACGGATGAACTTCTGGCATATTAACTTCAGAGTAAGCCCCACTGAAGCTAGTAAGAATTCATAATAAACATGCATAGGCTTGCACTCTAAATATGATTTCAGTGGGAGTTCCTAAGAAGAATGTGTGTTTTGGATTATAGCCTTGAACTTAGGGACTTCTGCTGTTAATCAACTTTCCGAATAATTTGACATTCACTCATAGGTTTCAACATCTTAGACAAAGTGGTGGTTTTTTAAAATCTGTTTCATTATTGCTTTCCAGGGTACCCCATGTTAAAAATCGGATTTTACAAGAATCTTCTGAATCTTATCTCAAAGCTTTGAGAGATGAATCTCCAGCTAATGGAGTAGAATAGATCACACACTACTAAACAGCAAGGATCTCCAATCAAAAGTACATTTAAGCATTACTAATCAAACTAGTAGGACTAAGCTTATACTTAGAATTTTTGTTTTAAGTTCTGCTTCTGAAGGATAAATTCCAAAGAAATTTTGTTGTTGTTCAGTTGTTAAGTTGTGTCCAACTCTTTGTGACCCCATGAACCATATCACGCCAGGCCTTCCTGTCCTTCACTGCCTCCCTGAGTTTGCTCAGTTTCATGCTCATTGCTTCAGTGATGTTATCTAACCATCTCATCCTCTGCCGTCCTCTTCTCCTTTTGCCTTCAATCTTTCCCAGCATCAAGGTCTTTTCCAAAGAGTCCTCTCTTTGCATTAGGTGACCAAAGTATCTGAGCTTGAGCTTCATTATCAATCCTTCCAATGAGCAGTCAGGGTTGATTTCCTTTAAGATTGACTGGTTTGACCTCCTAGCAGTCCAGGGGACTCTTAAGAGTCTTCTCCAGCACCACAGTTCAAAGGCATCAATTCTTCGGCGCTCAGCCTTCTTTATGGTCCAGCTCTAACAGCCATACACTACTACTGGAAAAACCATAGCTTTGACTATGCGGATCTTTGTCAGCAAGGTGACATCTCTGCTTTTTAATATGCTATCTAGGTTTGCCATAGCTTTCCTCCCAAGGAGCAAGCGTCTTTTAATTTCATGGCTGCAGTCTCCGTCTGTAGTGATCTTGGAGCCCAAATAAATGAAGTCTGTTACTGCTTCCATTTCTACCCCTTCTATTTGTCAGGAACTGATGGGTCCAGATGCCATGATCTTAGTTTTTTTAATGTTGAGTTTCAAGCCAGCTTTCGCACTCTCCTCTTTCACCCTCATCAAGAGGCTCTTTCACTTTCTGCCATTAGGGTGGTATCATCTGCATATCTGAGGTTATTGATGATTCTCCCTGCAATCTTAATTCCAGCTTGTGATTCTTCCAGCCTGGCATTTCTCATGATGTACTCTGCATATAGGTTAAATAAGCAGAGTGACAGTATGCAGCCTTGTGGTACTCCTTTCCCTATTTTGAACCAATCGGTTGTTCCATGACCGGTTCTAACTGTTGCTTCTTGGCCCGCATATAGATTTCTCAGGAGACAGGTAAGATGGTCTGGTACCCCCATCTCTTTAAGGATTTGCCACAGTCAAGCAAGGCTTTTGCATAGTCAATGAAGCAGAAGTAGATGTTTTTCTGGAACTCTCGTGCTTTCTCCATGATCCAGCGAATGTTGGCAATTTGATCTCTAGTTCCTCTGCCTCTTCGAAACCCAGCTTGTACATCCGGTGGTTCTCGGTTCATGTACTACTGAAGCCTAGCTTGTAGGATTTTGAGCATAACCTTGCTGGCATGTGAAATGAGTGGAACTGTGCGATAGTTTGAGCATTCTTTGGCATTGCCCTTCTTTGGAATTGGAACATAAACAGACCTTTTCCAATCCCGTGGTCACTGTTGCGTTTTCCAAACTTGCTGGCATATTGAGTGCAGCACTTTAACACCATCATCTTTTAGTATTTTAAATAACTCAGCTGGAATACTGTCATCTCCACTAGCTTTGTTGTTAGTAATGCTTCCTAAGGCCCACTTGACTTGACTCTCTAGGTTGTCCGGCTCAAGGTCAGTGACCACATCAGCATGGACATTTTTTCTTGTAAAGTTCTTCTGTGTATTCTTGCCACCTCTTCTTAATCTCTTCTGCTTCTGTTAGGTCCCTGCCTTTTTTGTCCTTTATCATGCCCATCTTTGCACTGAACATTCCTTTGATATCTCCAATTTTCTTGAAGAGATCTCTAGTCTTCCCCATTCTATTGTTTTCCTCGATTTCTTTGCATTGTTCATTTAAGAAGGCCTTTTTATCTCTCCTTGCTATTCTCTGGAAATCTGCATTCAGTTGCTTATATCTTTCCCTTTCACCCTTGCTTTTCACATTCCTTCTTTCCACAGCTATTTGCAAAGCCTCATCAGACAGCCATTTTGTTTTCTTGCATTTCTTTTTCTTTGGGCTGGTTTTAGTTGCTGCCTCCTGTGCAATGTTACGGACCTCCATCCATAGTTCTTCAGGCACTCTATCTACGAAATCTAATCCTCTAAATCTATTCATCACCTTCACTGTGTACTCACTAGGAATATGATCTAAGTCATACCTGATTAGTCTAGTGGTTTTCCCTACGTTCTTCAATTTAAGCCTAAATTTTGCAGTAAGAAGCTCATGATCTGAGCCACAGTCAGCTCCTGGTCTTGTTTTTGCTGTCTGTATAGAGCTTCTCCATCTTTGGCTGCAAAGTATATAATCAATCTGGTTTCGGTATTGACCATCTGGTGATGTCCATGTGTAGAGTCGTCTCTTGTGTTGTTGGAAAAGAGTGTTTGCTATGACTAGCTTGTTCTCTTGACAGAACTCTATTAGCCTTTGCCCTGCTTCATTTTGTACTCCAAGGCCAAACTTGCCTGTTATTCTGATTACTCCTTGACTTCCTACTTTAGCATTCCAATCCCCTATGATGAAAAGGACATCTTTTTTTGGTGCTAGTTCTAGAAGGTGTTGTAGGTCTTCATAGAAGCAGTCAACTTCAGCTTCTTCAGCATCAGTGGTTGGGGCATAGACTTGGATGACTGTGATATTGAATGGTTTGCCTTGGATACGCACTGAGATCATTCTGTCGTTTTTGAGGTTGTACCCCATTACTGCCTTTCCCACTCTCTTATTGACTATGAGTGCAACTCCATTTCTTCTAAGGGTTTCTTGCCCACAGTAGTAGATATAATGGTCACCCGAATTAAATTCACCCATTCCCGTCCATTTCAGTTCGCTGATTCCCAAGATGTCGACGTTCAATCTTGTCATCTCATGTTTGACCACATCCAGCTTGCCTTGGTTCATAGATCTTACATTCCAGGTACCTATACAATATTGTTCTTTACAGCATCGGACCTTCTTTTCGCTTCCAGATACATCCACAGGTGAATGTCCTTTCGGCTTTGGCCCAGCCGCTTCACTCTTTCTGGAGCTACTTGGAATTGCCCTCCGCTCTTCCCCAGTAGCATATTGGACACCTTCCAACCTAAGGGGCTCATCTTCTGGCGTCATATCTTTTAGCCTTTTAATGTCCATGGGGTTTTCTTGGCAAGGATACTGGAGTGGGTTGCCATTTCCTTCTCCAGTGAACCACATTTTGTCAGAACTCTCTGTCATGACCTGTCCATCTTGGGTGGCCCTGCACGGTATAGCTCATGGCTTCACTGAGTTATGCAAGCCCCTTCGCCATGACAAGGCAGTGATCCATGAAGGGACAAAGAAATTTAGCTATTAAAAATTCTTTTGGTTGTAAACAAAAGAGAAATTATAGTTGTTTAAGTTGTTCTAATTCTAATTCTATAGTTTGTATCCAATATCATATTCTGCTATTCAGTGATAGATTCAAAACTTGGCACCTTCCCCGCCCCCCCCCCCATATGTATTTCATCTTTATAAGCTACTTGGAATACTCTCTATAGAAAAATAGGTGGGAGTTGGAAAATGTAAAAAGCAGCACAGAAACATCTGTTTTACCAAAGATTGTCATTAGTAAATGGAAATATATTGTATTTAATTTGCTAAAGGATCAGAAAGTGAAGCAGCAGGAAAGGAGTGGAAGATGGAATAGGATACAAGACTTCTGTTAAGTTTTCTGTTGTTGGAGTTTTATCCTTGGGCTCTATAGAAGTTATATGTTTGTAGGTGGACGCGTAGAGAGAGAGAGTGGGAGAGAGAGAGAACAAGAAGCCCGGGATTTTCAGGTTTTCTCATCCTATTCCCTCTACCCATCAGACTCAAAGAACAACAATCTCAATCTGTGAACAGTGTGAGAGTGCTAGAAGGAAAGCTTGTATGACCTTTCTGAAGTTGGAGACAGGAACCCAACTTAAGAACTGGATGCAAGTGTTGAAAATGAATAGTCTTTTAACAACAAGAAGACTACTCAAAATACAGATGATTCAATTAGCAAAATGTGAGGATGTTTCTTTTAATCTTGCAAGATATTCAGAGCCTCTGAGAAGGGGCATTTGGAGAGTATGTAATTTTCATTGGCCGATAGGCCCATAAATATTAATAATGATGTCACTGCAGTTTTATTTTCAGAGCCTGAGAAATGTCTGCGATAAATTTCTCAGCCACATGATGGAGATGGTGTAAGATAAAAGCAGTATGATTTTTCTAGCTGAAAATATCTTGGAGGAGAAATTAATTCGTGTTCATTCTCTTTATTGCACAACAATCTCATAGTTGTTTATAGTCTTAGAATTATTCCCTTTTGTTCCATCCTGGATTAGAAAATGTGGAGCTACATTATCTGCAACCAGGGTAGTTCATTTGTAATTGGCATGTTTTGGTTAGCACCCACTCACTGATGCATCTTTTAGGAGTATGGTGATTATTAGTGACAATTATTAACAACCTATATCAGTTAATTCATAGGCTGCATGAAGTGCTCATCATTCCACTTTCTTAGATGGTTGGAATGTTTTATTTCTTTGTGAAGTCCTTTACAACTCTTGATTTACTATTTTAGTCAGGTCCCCTTAGTTTTCACTTATTAGAAATCTTTTTCATTTGTTTCTGTAGAAAATACATATTTATTAAATTCTGATGTGCTGGGCACACATCTAAAATGTACTCCGTAATCACAGTAAGGCATATACACCAATTCTGTAGTGGGCCTATTAGGAAGTAAGCCTCCAAAGTTAAAAAAGACTGGTAATGGGAATTTCCCATTAAATTGAAAGAAAATCTTGCTTGTTGCTATTTATATGTTGATCTATTTCAAGTTAGTTAGTACTCATGGAGAATTCAGTATTAACAGACTGCTTTCCCATGTAGAGTTTAGCATGCCAAGGTCATTCAATTCATTTTGAGAGTTCCTTGGATTTAGGTGTGATCAAATCAGTATGGAATGTTTTTTTAATCCACGTTAACTAGTGGTTATTATTGTATTATTTTTAAATATTATTTTGCTTTTTATAGAATCCATTATATTCAATGAGCATGTCCTAGACCTAGAGTCCCTACACAATGAGTGTGGGTACCAGTATGCCTATAGACATCTCCCTTGGCACCCCCAGACTCCCTGCTCCACCTGACATTTCCATGTAAAAAATGATAAATATTGAAAAATTGGGAGCTGGCATATTCCAAGGAGATGCTAGTATGTAGCATCATCATTATTTCCAAGAATGCTTCTGGACTCCAAATAGACCCCGTAACCATATTTAGAATTTTTTTTTTTTTAAGTACGTGCTAATATAATGGGTACCCCATCAGGATTTGAATGTAAATGCAGGTACAGTTTCAGTGTTAAGACTTTTGGGGAAATGTGAACAGTTACAGGTTGTTTCTTCAAATACCAGGACGCTTGTCTTCTCATACATCTGTGGGTCAGAAGAACCCCTCCCCCACCACATTCCATGCTCAGGGAGTTGGCAGCTATGGTTTTTCCCCCTCCAGTCTGAACAAAGTTTTAGCCTTCATGGTCCTAAACTCAATGCATGTGCATGACTTAAAGGCATTACCTACCAATAAATAGGAGATTAGCTGCGGCTTGTATATTTCCTGATCATGTCTCATTTTTTCAGATGGCTCATTGTTATCCTGTTTCCTTTAACGATGGGACACTCTAATGAGTTTGCCATCTGACATACATCTGCTTCCTGTTAAACAATATCTTCATTCTTCCAGAGCTGTTAAACTCATCTGTTATCCTATGAGATTTGTATCTTTGCCTTGAAAACAGCAAGTACAAGTGGATTGCTATATATTCTGTTTCCCTTTTAATGCCTCCCTCTTTATCCTTTTCCTTATAGTCATATTTTTGTAAATGACCCCTAGAACAGACTGGAAATCATAATAATCTAGAAGAATCCAGACAGTTTGCATCTTTTGGTTGCAAAGATACAATTAGAAATGCTATTTCATAAATTAATGGCTCCCAGCTCCCAGCTGAAAGGCATAATGTAGCATTTTCATAACAGCATATTCCAAATATAAATAATTTGAAACCAGTCCATGCAAAACTTACAGGAGTGACTTGTGACTGGGTGTATATTGTAACATTTTGGCACTATAATAAAACAGTTCAACATCTACTACTGTATACTGCCTATATTTCTCTAGATTAATCCTCACAATGAATAAGTCAGTCAGTCAGTTAGACAGGTTAGTTATAGAAAAATGGTAACAATCGGTCATCTTCTTCCCTTGCAAAAGAGGAGAAAGCCTCTAGACTGAGTATTCAACTAGGCTATATTGCTATAAATTTCCTTTGTAATTTTATTAGAACTTCATTATGGAGCCTGCTCAGTAAGGCTTGAGGGCTGTTGGCATAATGATAGTCAGGTCTCTGTCTCTGTTAGTAGTCTGGCTCAGTTTGAATCATAGGTGACCAAAAGCTAATGGCATGGACATGAAGTATGCAAGTTTGCCTATTGGCTAAGAAAACCTTGCAGTCTGAAGGCATCTGAATCTGGGAAGGTTTGCTTATCACCTATGAGAGTCTTGCATTTAACTCTGCAATTCTGTACTGGTTGCTTCATGGCTAAACAGAATACTGTGCATGTATTACCTACCCTTGGGAGCCCACCTGACCCCATCTTAATGTCCATTAAGATATTAATTGATTTTAGGGATTCTTGATCACATCCTTCTTTGGCTGTTGTGCTCAAAGGTAAGTCCTTTCTTCTTACTCTTTCAGCATTACTGCATTCTGCTGGTTTTTGTTTTGTTCATATGAGAGAGACTAATAGCTGGCAGCATATCCTAACAGTCAGCTGGCAATACATTTGCTACCGTTCTTGAACAATGCAATTGACACTGAGTTCTCCTCCTTCCCTTCCCTGCATGTATCTCTTTTAGATGACCTGTTACTGTACCCTGAAATTTCTGTCCATTCATATTTGCCTCATAGTAGACATTGTCTTGCTAATGTCCCAAATTGCAGTTATTTCATGTGAAGACATTTAACATGTACTTTCAGTTCCTCAGTTTTATTTTCTTTATGTTTGTGTGTATTAATTTTTCTGCTCCTTTCCTGTCTCTGTCATGGAGGGCTGGGGGAAAGCATTCATTCATGACTTTCCAGAAATATCCAGATTGCATCACATTTATTGCGATTTATGAATTGAAATTAGATGTTTGCTGTATAAGAAAAAAATGAGGAAAAGGTGGGACCATATTACATAAAATGGGCTGATGGGAGGAGTAAACAGAATCATCATTTTGGTGTTTTCAAAGTTGACCACAGACTGAAATAGTTCCTCTGGCAGGAGACTGTTTCTGTATTTTGGAACATTCAACAGAATAGAAGGGAAGCCTTTGAATTCCTCCCTCTTCCTCAGTATTCAGTGAGGCAGAATGATTCCAGATGGAGGACATAAAATTTCAGGTATGTTAATTGAGCATGTCTGAAAGCCATAAGCCAAATAGGGGTCATGCTGGTCACTGCTAAGATGAAGGCCAGAAGATATATGCTGTGGACAAGACTGAGTGGTATGCATGCATGTATTTTTATGTGTGAGAGACACATGCATATGTAGGTGTACTATGTATCTGAGGAGGTAGACTGAATGAACAAAAGAGAAGAAGCCTTACCAAGAAAGTCCAAAGCCAGGGCAGAAGCTAAACAATAATTCTGCTCCATGAGCATGAAGTGTAATCCAAAATATAGGCACAAAGAGCTCTAAGATCAGTAGCTGGGCAACCTGGAAACACCATCGCTGATGTCATTCCAATACTGAACTACTCCCAGATGAAGACTTCTATACTTCTGCCTCCAACATGATCTTTCCTTGAGACCAAGTACTCTTGGATCTCTTCTGCTTCTGAAGCATGAAAATGGGTGGATTTCTACCTCTGGGAAAGAGTAGCAGCCAGAAATATAGGCATTTCAGAAGATGTAGCTGGTTCAAGTCTCTTCGGTTGGCTCTGGGTTCTTAGAGGATGAGATCTCCTCCAAGGTGAGATGGTGTTACCCAACACAGTCTTCCATATCTTTATATCTCTACTTCAAGGCTAGGGACCTCTGGACCTCTGGGACTACTGAAGTAGTTTATATGCCATCAAGAGTAGTTATTTTACAGCCTGTACTCTACCATATTGTTTTGCTCTGTGTGTTTTAAACTCACGAAACATATTTCTTGGTTTTCTGAGTAGAGCTAGGGCATCCTACAGCAATAACTCACAATAATTTCAGAAGCAGGGCTACAAAAATGTTTGCTGATGTTTATGGTGAGAGGAGATGCCTTCCTAATTCTGGCCATGCCTTGCTCAGGAAAAGCTTATACGCTTGTTGGCTCCATCTAGGACTTCCTCAATTTCAGCAGATTTTTGCCCTGTCCCCTCCCCTCCCCTCCCCTCCCCTCCCCTCCCCTCCCCTCCCCTCCCCTCCCCTTCCCTTCCCTTCCCTTCCCTTCCCTTCCCTTCCCTTCCCTTCCCTTCCCTTCCCTTCCCTTCCCTTCCCTTCCCGCAGGTTCAATCTCATCCTGGCCATCAAGGAAATGGAAAATATGTAGTTTGGAGAAATTTATTCATTTATTTATATTAGATTTCTATCCCACCTTTATTTCAGGTTCTCACGATGGAGTACCTAAGGGCTCCCTTCTCCTTCTTTTCCCCACAACAACAACCCTGTGAAGTAGGCCGGACTAAGAGTGAGTGGCCAGTTCAACCCAGTGAACTTCTGTTGCTGAGGCTGAAGCAAAAGCTGGGTCTTTTTACTCCTAGTCCAACTGAGGCTGAGCTAGAGGATAAGTAACCAGCCTTGCCTCCTAACGTTCTCCTTAGGAAACCTGGTTACCTCCATGGCTTCAAAGTCACTGGCCACAAGCCATGCAACTCTCACAGCTGTTGAGGGTACTGGAGGGGATGAAACCAGTGCCCAATCCTCATAGTATTTTTGCTGAGGCCACAGCAGCCTTTAATCTCTGCATCTGGATCCACAAGGTAATTTCCCTCCCTGGATCTGCTGACTTTCTGATCCCCAGAAAACCCTGGGGAAGGCTATGTCATGCCAAGTTGGGATCTGGCATTGTTCCCAAGTAGAACTAGAAATGAAATGTCATTTTAGACCTGAAGCAAGTGAACAGCCACAGCAGTACCACAGGTTCTGGATGGAAACTCAGAGATCCATTATAAAAAGCCTCCAGAAAAAAAGATGCCCTGGCATCACTGTACTTACAGGAGGTCTACCTACACATTCCAATCCCAATCTATCCATCCTGGACTTCAAATAAAAAGGTTGCAATTACCAGTTCAAGGCTTTTCTATTCCATTCTGTCATGACTAATTATCAGGCACAGCTATTCAATTCTTTTTTTTCAGCTCTGCATTTCTGACCAGGCACAAGAAGGTTGGATAAGTAATTTTACTGCAGAGAATAAGAAAGATGTATATAGGAAGTTCTGCATAGTTCAAAGGAAATATAAATCAGTCCCAAGGTAAAAATCCTGGGCTGCTTCTTTCCACTTTTTTGAGTCAACAGATTATTGGTTGTTCTTCTCTTGGCCTGGAAGCTATTGCTATAAGTAGCTTCTTTACCGATGAGGCTTTCTTACTAGTTCCAGATCACCACAAGTGGCAGCCTCAGAGGACTGGAGCACACTGCCAGGACCAAGTAGCTCAGGAATCTGGCCATAAGAAACCCAAGGCAGAATAAAGCTCCTGGGTTCACTTGTTCAAAGCAAGTTCTAGACTCTTTTAAAAGGTCAGCATATCCTTCTTACCACCAATGTGTCCACCAAAGCCCCCATTAAGAGAGAGAGAAGGAACTCTCCTGTTGGTCAAGGAAAATAAGCCATCTGTCATAACTGAATACATCCAGGGGATCCACAATATGACAATGGATGGGTTCAGTTGTGAAGACTTGGTCCTACTAACCCTTGGCCTCAGGGTGTTCAGGCAAATCTTGTTGGGAGGTCAACAAGAGATCTAGGAACCCCCACCAATTGTAAGATCAAACAATTCATTTCACACTTTCCAATTTCATGCCTGGAGATTGAGTGGAGTCATTTTGCCAACCTAGGATAGTAAAACCATGTTGACCATCCTTCATCCTGAAGAGCTTCCACCATTCACTTATACATGTTCATATGGTGAGGCTTCTGCAGATTGGCTAAAAGAAAAGGAATCTCATCATTATCATCTTCTCGCCCCAGGTCCTGTTCTTCTTACAGGAGGCCTTAATAAAGGATTACAGCCAAACATTCTCTGCAGAGAAGTTTTAACCTTTCCTCAGTCTCAATGCTGTGGACCACTGAGGTTTTCTCATCCTATCCTTATATAAGGGAACTCTCCTGGGGTCTCTCTACTGAGGCCACCCACTGTCTACCAGTATTTGTCATAGAACTTTTGCTGATCTGAACCCAAGTCCTGTTTGAACTCAACTGACATGGAAAATGATGTTTTCTAATAACTATAACTTCTGCCAAGCAGATGACAAAAATAGGTGCACTCTGACAAAGAGCAGTTCTGCATCATCTAGCTGGACACCATAACCCTGATGAGGTTTGAGGTTGCAAACCTCAAAATGCATCAATCCTCAAAACCTCAAAATGCATCAATCCTCAAAACCTCAAAATGCATCAACCCTCAATCATGAAGGTTGTTTTTCTACAGTGGGGACAGGGTGTTTGGCCAGCCAGGCTTTGACAGAAAAGAAAGAGATCCATAGCAGTATTTGCAACAAAAAGCATGTAGTGTGTTTCCCCTTCCTGCATTTTCAAATTCCCTGTCTTTTAAGTTCTCTTTCTGGCTTGATATTTCAAAACTGGAAATGTTGATATCTTCTTCCACTGCAAGCATCATCAAACCTTTTTCTGGCCCTGCTTCTGAAATGACTGAGAAGGGAATACCCATGGTGGGTCTGCCTGTCTCCAATACACAAAAAAGGATCTTTGCTGCAATCCCAGTTCTGCAATTCTGGTGCTGAAAGCTGAATGAGGAACAAAAAGAGAAGCCAGATGTGTTCATGTTCTGTACATCATTGTCCCTATGTGAGCTATACTACAACTCCCATCATCCCTAACTGCCAACCAGATTGAAGGTGACTGACATATTGTCACATGGTTGGTAGCCATGATTGAGGTTTTCCGTAATCCAATGGAGGAAGAGGCAGATGGTTATAAAAATACAATTTTCTGATTACTAATAGAAATTTCTGTACCGCTGGCTTAGGAGAGTGCATGGGTTTAGAAAAGAATTCGCCATTTGACCTTTGGCAGTTCCTATATTGTCCTCATTGCTTTGTTTAATTCTTTGCTTTTATTTCTTCTTTGCTCATATCTACTGGGCAAAGGGAAAATGCTTCCTGAGCATATGGGGATGACTAGTTTCCATGTAGTTGTCAAACCATTGCTTTTCTGGAGTCTTCATCTGTTTAAGTTCTACTTGGTGATATATTTAGCCTCTCTACAGAAAAACATAGCTGCACCTGTTGAATTAAACAAAGCCTGCTGTTACTGTAAGGTGAGCTGGTTCTCTCCTGAGGCTGTTTATACAGATATTCTATTCCAGTATTTACTTTAGAATTTTGCTAAAGGACTTAATTTGGAAGGCAAAGACTGTCCTGCTTCAGAAACAGACAGAACCTGAATAAACAAATGCTTGCTGCAGATTAGTAAGAACATCTGTAGTTTTTAGATTGTTTTGAGAGTACATACCATTGTTTTCATTTGGGGGGGCTATCTCTTGTTTGTCCATTTTTTTCTTCCCATTTTTTTAAAAAAAGAATAGTAACAAAGGATGAGGCCGGAAGGCACAGCTGCACTAGGCATGTCATGCCACTGTTTTAATTCTAAGTTTTAGGGCCCCAGCAGAAGAGTGCCTTTATTGTATCTCAGAAGAGAATAAAGCCACATGGAAATTCCAGCCATGGACATCTGTTTCCTCTTGATGTGAAGAATTCTAGAATTCTGAAGGCTATTTCATTTCTGAAGGAATCTTTCTCATATTTTGCCACTTTTCAACAAGCTTTGCCTGTTGCTGGCTTTCCAAAATCCTGCTCAACATCAGGCCTATTTAGACCCTGAGGACTGTTGTTTCTCCATCTGTTTTGTTAAGGTCCACATTGTCTCCCAGCTGATTTGCACAAATTAACTGCAGCAAATTCCCACACTTGAGCATTACTACAGTCTATCTTTTTTGACCTTTTAAACTTAGGTTGTAAGAGTAATACAATAGAACTCTTATGCATTGTTGAACGTACTGCTTTTCAGTCTTTTATTATGGAAGCATACTAGGATTCCATATCTATCCCTACAATCTCCTATTAGGCAGAAATAGGGCAGCAGTGGATAAGAATTAGCTCTGCAGTTTTCTTCTTTCTAGGGTTTCATCAGTGCAATCAACTTTCCTGTACAAATAAGATTGGAGTGGTAGAAGAAATCTATGGATTCTAGATGGATCCAAAGGCTTTGCGCTCCCCTAGTGACCATTGACTGAGCGTGGTGGCAAGCTCTGTTAATAATAACCCTGATGTTTAAAATTATGTTTTCCATTATCCTGGGTTATTACTTCTAGCCTAGTGATTCAGTATAGTAGTCACATTGATTATTGATAACGTGCCATCAAGTTGCTATTGACTCTTAGTGACCGCATAGATAGATCTTTTTCCAGGAAAAAAGAAGTTTGGTGAATGCAGTATTTCTTATACAAGTTTAACAGATATAGCTTGAACATTAAGAAGGATTTAAGATTTGCTGGTAGTTACCTATAAAGCCTTTCATGGCACGGGGCTGGGTTATTTGAGGGACCACCTCTCTTCAACTATGTCTACCTGTCCCATCAGATCCAGCAGGAGAAGCATGCTGTGGGTTCCGTCTATTAAAGAGTCCCATTTGGCGGGACCCAAGAAGAGAGCCTTTTCTGTTGTGGTACCCGGTCTTTGTAATGTCATCCCCCTTGGAGATCTGGCAAAGCCTGTGAGACGGTTGTGCTGATGGTTGTGGTGGCTTTTTACCTTGGCTGCGATTTTTATTTATCGTGATATTGCTGTGATATTGTGTTTTTTAACTGTTGTTAGCTGCCTAGATACATGATGTTGAGATGGGCAGCCATATAAATCTAAACAAATAAATAAACTCCACTCCTCAGGATCTGCCCACCTTCATTCAGATCTATTATTTCCTCCCGCTTCCTGTAGTTTCACAGCTATACAATATTCCCTCCCTCCCTCCCTCCCTTCCCAGTATCATTCTAAATCTCAGTGTGCCATGTGATGAAATTGTGGCTTTCATATTCTGCTTTTTGATGGAGAAGGTATGGATAAATTACCAGCCTTAGTCATAATGATGCCATATCAGCATTTCCTGTTAATAATAGACAAAATCATCAATTTTGGCACATTTTGCTGGCATGCTATAAGTGTGCAACCAATGCTCAGTTTTACCCTGTTATTCATAATTTTATTACTGTTTTACAAGCCAACATACTGTTGCCTCCATCCCACAACTAGGAGATATATGCAGTGTGCTAGCACACACTTAGGAAATATTACCGTACTCTTTCATATTAACTATTTATTGTGGCACAAGCTTTCATAGGCCCAAGCCCTTAGAAGTAGGTCATTTAGAGGTCAAAGTTGATGTGACACTAAATGCACATATCACTTCAAATTCTGGGCTCTTTTACGACTATAAATACTTACCATGGGAGGGCTGACAATATCTGTTTGGCTCACATGCACATAAATGTTTGGATACTCTAAAGCAGTTCATTGTACTGTATAAGGTGAGCTTCCATTTATATTAATGGAGGCTTCAGTGGTCTAGCAAAAAGTACTTTGGGAAGGTAGATTTTGGCAGGCCATGATGAGAGTTGGTGGTTCTCTGCTGTTCCAGCAAAAATTGAATGTAAGAAGAGATACAGCATGTTCAGAGTTATACCAATTTTTGGTCCTAAATGTATATCCCTGAGGAAAAGAAGGAGTCAGTGTGGCCAGGCAGTATAAGGATCAGTAGTCAGCATGTTTGATTCCTACATAAAACAGAAATGAATGCAAATTCCAGCCAAAAGAATTGAATCAAATTGAATGGGACACTAAATTGTCATGGCAAAACAAAAAGCATAAACAAATATCTAAAGATCTCTGCTGGTTTTGCTCTGATATACACAGCTACTCCTCTGGAATTTGTCACCCGGGAAAGACAATTTACTGAACGTATGTTCTTTTTCAGAACCAAATGTTTCGTAGAACATTGGCAACGCTTCACCACCCAGACAGGCAGTAGAATTCTAGCCCAGCCAAATTTGCTGCGACTAGAAAGTATGTTCAAAATATGTGCTAATTTGGTAACGTGTGCAGCCACTGTTCTGTCTCAGAAATAAATACTGTATCCCTTAAAGCAAATATAGTTGGATTATATGAATATAAGCTTTAATAAGAGACTCCATATAAAGTGAGGTGGAATTAATTTGAACCACAAAAGGTGTAAAACTTGCAACATTTGTTGCCATAAATCGGATGATGATGATGATATTATTATTATTATTATTATTATTATTATTATTATTATTATTATTTACACATCAACATGAAATCACAGCTGCCAGTACTTTACCTGGTATTGCCCTTCATTCAAATCAAGTTCTTCCCAAGAACCTAGAATGCAATAATGTATCAGTGTAGTATGTGTGTAGATCTAAGGAGTGTGGCTTTTTGTAATTGACAGATGGAAATTTTGTCAATGTGTAGGTTTTCTAAGGATTTTTTAAGGCTTTTCAGTATGGCACCCAGTGTGCCAATAACCATTGGGATGATCACTGGTGGTTTATGCCATAATCTTTCAACTTCAATTGTCAGATCTTGATACTTTGTGATCTTCTCCAATTCTTAGTCTTCTATTCTACTATCCCCTGGTATTGCCACATCAATTATCCACACTTTCTTCTTTTCAACCACAGTTATATCTGGTGTGTTATGCACCAAGCATTTGGTGCGTTACATGCCAGATGATGATGATGATGATGATGATGATGATGATAATATAAAAATATATGTGGCTGATAGAGAATTGACAATGTTAATCTGTAAAACATTCTGCAATAATTGATGTCTGTCTGGAAATAATTCCAGTATTTGTCAGCTCTGCTGAATAATCAGTACGGTTGTATAACTTCAAGCCAAACAGGCTGAAAGAGCTGGTACTGCAAGGTCTGTTTTCTGTGAACATTGTAGGAGAGTTGATGGAGCCAGCCAGCCTTTTGCTGGCAGAAAGTTATGCACATGTGGGAAACACATTTTCAGTGTTGTTTTAACATATTTCAGGTGTAAATAGAAATGCTTGGCAGGGCGTGATGATTTTCTGTTTCAGTGATTTCGTTAGGAAAATAATCACAGAATGCAATCAGTTCACAAACCACCCAAAAGAAGCTGCAGCAGCAGCAGAAGTCTTTTCTTGTGCAAGACATTTTAATTGCTTTAATTGTTGGCGAAGTTGTAAAAAAGCTTGTGGTGAATCCAATCAATTTTTGTCCGTCTTTGAATGACCTCGTAAAGAAAGCAGGCTTTGTATCTGTGACTCAGTGTTGGGGCCTCCCTTTTTCCCTTCAAAGGGTATTCTGTTAAGATGGTGTCAAAACATAGACTTTTTTAAAAAGAGGATTTTACGATTTGTGTGGAATTGCAGCTTGGGAGTGCAAACTGCATTGGCTTTCTGTCATTCCTTTCTTACTGTATGAGGATTTTTCTCCTAGTCTAGGAAAAGCACTATGTGAATATCAACCATTAATCTCTCATAGAACTCTGAGCATGCCAGAGCATCTGTGAGCCTTTCTATTCCTTCTTCTGTATTCTTGCACTAGCAAGAGAAAACAGTGTCAGAAAGCTGAAGAGGGTGGAAATGTAATAGAGTAGAGGTGCCCAACCTGGCATCAGTGACTCCACACAGTCAATCTCCAAAGGCCATTACTAGCCTCCAGAAAGCCGTTAGAGAGGGAGCCAGCCATCTTTGTCTTGGGAGACAGGTTGTTCCGGAGAAGGGGAATCACCTTAGAGTTCCCTCACTATTCCAAATTACCCTTGAAAATGCAGCAATAGCCAATGCATCTCCCACAGCAGCAGGGTCACTTGACAGTCCAAACCCTGCCTACAAACACACAGGCTGCTGCATTTTGAACCAGTTGAACTTTCCAGGTGGTCTTCAAGGGCAGCCCAGTGCAGACAGAATTACAGCAATGCAGTCAGAATTGGAGGTCTGAGGGCACTACATAGTGGAGGGCTCGATCTCCCTCTTGCCACCACTGGCTGGACTTGCCCACTCAAGAAGGAATGGAGCCACCATAAAATAGTACCTCCAATTCCCAATCCTTGTGGGTGGTCCAGAAGAATATTGTGGTCAAAAAATCAAACTTTGATATCAACTATCAAAGGACTGTTGTGCTCTCCCCATCCAAGTCTAGTTGTAAGGTGATCAGGGCATGAGTTGCAATCACCAAAGCTTCCTGGTTGAGATAGGAATGTAACTGTCACACCAGCCAAAGTTGACCATGGCTTCCACTTGCTGTTCAAGTATCTGAAACCCTTCATTAACTCTAAATTAGAAAATAGGTAGTGTCTAGAAATAAAATGATGCATTTCTATGTTAACTCCACATCATAAACTGCATAGAAAACACTCATGCGGCATAATATTAAGTAGAGAGAAGAGAGTTCAGTCACACTGCAGTTTAGAATCTCAAGCAGTTGCTCTTATCTCAAAGTGGGTAGAAAAAAGAGGGAGTAATAGATTGCAGTTTTTTAGGGTATTTTTGAACATAACTGAAGATCTTGGGTGGGGTATGGAAACTAGATGTTGTCTAACTATTCAATAAAAATGAAAAATTCTGAAATAATGTTTTGCACTAAATTTCTATCAAATCCTTAGACTCCACAGAAAGTTCTGGTCATAACTGTCATGAGTCAATTTAACAATAATAATACATACATCTATTAATCCCATTTCCACATTTATCTGCAACATTTAAAAATCTATATGAACATTCATATAATATTTTTGAACAGATTTTCTTATTTTTCTTCAAATCACACTCTAATTCTAAACTTATCTATATGTTTAGAATTCATATACTGTATAAGAAAATGCTGAATCTTATGACAGAGTTTACAGGCCATTTTGTTTGTTAAAAAATTCTAAGCTCATAATGGTAATAAGAAACTTTGCTGCAGAATGCAATCATTCCTAACATTTGTCGGCCAGCTCTCCAGTAATGGTACTGATTTTCAACTTCTACAGCAGCCAACTACTGCTTTATCTCATTCCTGGCATTATTGTTTGAGGCGCATATGAGATGAATGGTTAATTTAATGAATTGTGGTTAATCAGTAGTGGTTTATTGAGGGTGCTCCTTTTTCCTTTATTGATCTCCGTTTTTGAAGAACAATGGGTTTAGAACTCAGTGTCATGAATGAAGTGATTGTCTGGGGAAACAATGACCCTGGGAGGCCTTTGTTACTATAGAAAGTGGCAGTGGGCTAAATGCTGTAGTGAAACTAGAAAAAGCTAGCAAAAAGCTAGCATTAAGATACCTCATTTATCCAAAAGGAAGTTGACCCCAATTTTAAGGTGATTAATTCCTCCCCCACAAGAGGAGGAGTGCGCAGGAAGAAAAATTATAAACATGCACAAAAATCCTATACAAAGCCCAACTTCTCCATTTCGATTTCAACTGAGGATGGTGGTTGATTGGAGGTTGAAGATTTCCTTCTTAATAAATATAACATGTAACACACACACACACAGGTGACAAACTGTATTAAAAAAGGGGGGAGGGGGTAATAGGAGCAAAAGGAAAATGAGAAGGAAATTAATTACTGTCAACTGAAATTATTTCCCTGTAAAATAAGGCAACCTATTTATAAAATTAATTTTTGCCCCATTTTCCTATATACCCTGATCACCTGTACAAACACACACCCAGAGAATGCAAAAAAGAACTAAAGAATTTTATGGAGAAAACATGAAGAGAAGGGGTAATGACAATGGGAAGGAAAGAAAGGAATGAGAAAGAGGGGAGGGCTAAATTGGATGGAGACAGGCAAGGGGGGGGGCACCAATGAAACAGGGAAGAAAAGAGAAGCCATATAAAGACTTTAAAAAGAGTTGAAATTCCTTAGATAAGCAGTAGGAGTGATCCTGCCCTGCCCAAGTGCTACTGGTGATCTCACCTTCAAAGACATACAGGTTTTCAGCAAGGGATGTGAGCAGGTTGGGAGGACCAGGACTCATCTTTGCTGTTTATCTAATGTATTTTAGCTCTTTTTGTTAAAAATGGGCAATGTCTGAGCAGGACTAGAGGGTGAATGTCTGCAATGAGGCCAGAGGGGAGGAAAACAACTGTCATTATTTCTGATGTGCCATCCGTTGACTCCAGGTTTCTTGTTTTAGAGTACTGACTTGCAGGGAAGGCAGAAAAAAAGCATTTTCAATAGTGTCTGTTCCCTTTCAATAACATCTGTCTCTGTCTGTGGCTATAAAGGAATCTTTCCCCTCCATATCTATATTTCAATGGTGATTATTTGGGAGGAATGTCTTATCTTTCTGTTAGATAAATAAGGTTTGTGAGAAACCAGATTGCTTTCTGTACTTTTATTATTATTATTATTATTATTATTATTACTTTTAGATACTCTATTCATTAGGTCTCTTGGTAAATCTGCCTTAGTGCAAACTTTCTAGTTTGTCCAACCAACACTTTCACAGAGAAAAAACTGTTCTTTTGCATTTAGTGAGTGTGAAAACAGCAGCATAACAACTGATCAAACAGCACTGTTTTACTATGAGCGCATTAACGTATTTCCCAGAATTGTTGTTCTGAAATTTGCCCTCTGGAGCTGAGATGATTCTGTAGAATCTTCAAAGGGTTCAAAAGTAGTGTTCAAGAATGACCCCTACAAGTTAAAAAGCACCACTCATTATGCACCGAAATACTTTTTAGAAGGATTTAATTTCATCCAGTGATAAGTTAGAGAGTATAACCGTTTTCTTCTGTATGTGAGTCAACCTGGGAAGAGCCCAGTTCATTTCTCTCTCAAGAAAGATGAGTGTTGAAGTATTATTCAGATGTCAGTTTGCTCTGGTATGTTGGGGGATACCATAGCATCTTAGTCTCAAGGAGAAAAATGACTTAATATGGCCATGAGCAGGAGATTGGTGCTGTTAGCAGTGGCATCAGATTTAGCTACTATTTTAAATATAAGTAAAAGACAGGTTGGATACGCAAAGTGTGTGGTTCCCCCCCCCCCCCTTTTGGAGGCCTTCAACTCATAACTTTCTGTGCCGTTCCCTCCCTCCCTCCCTCCCCCTATACCACCAATTACCTTATTTGTTTGTGTTTTTATTTGCAGCTATCTTTCTTATAACCCACTTGGGAGTTGTGTTAGTTTGAAAAGCAAGGCACAAATAATTTAAATAAATTAATAGCGGAGTCATTACGCCCTTGATTTCCGTTGTTTATGAAATGGCCGGATCACCTTTGCCCTTCCCATTTCCCCAAAGAGTCTATTGCAAATATGTTTCTGTTGGCAAAAATAACCAAATCTGATTTTATGTTATGAACATTCTAATGTTTAGAGTTGGATGTAGTCCTGGACTGGCCTTACTTGCAGGATATGTGCTCTGCAAAATCTGCTGTTGGAATCTGAAACTTCCAATAAGCACAACCAAGATGAGCATTCATTCAAATTAGAGGACAGCATGTGAATGACTAGGAGAGAGTGGCTGGGGATTGTGGGAGTTGCACTCTGGTATATTTGGAGGCCACCAGAGTAGGGAGGATTCTTAGATTAATTCCTTGGTGATATCAAGACTATTTGACTATTGCCTGACAGGATACAGTTAAGGCACCACACTGAAATGTCAACAGTTGTGTTAAATTAACTCATTCTTTCTACCAAGAATAGTAACGTAAACATTTTCAGTAGGGTAGGACAGTATGCACACTACCTCTAGGCAAACCTTTCAGGTCTGGGGTTACATTTGGAGTTTTGAACACATGTCAGAGGAACTCTGATAAAATGGCTGCCACAGGGGCAGAGTTCTCTGTTTCCTGAGTTTATCTGTATCTCATTTTTTTTTCTTGGACAGGATTGCATATTTTCAGTATCTTTTCACCCCCTAGACATCGACCTGCGCTGTCCACTGCTTTTATTTTTGAAAATTAATTTTTTTTTTCTTAGATTTTCTTCTTCTTCTTCTTATTTAGAATATGAGCCCCAGAGACATTTGTTTAAAAGTGGTGTTAGAGGTTGGTGTTTGGCAACATGGCAATTTGTATCTTATTTGCCTTTAATTGAAAGGCTGTTTCAGAAATTTACACAGTGGGACAGGAAACCCTATGAGCATTAAAGAAAGTATCTGTAACACACATTGGTGCCTACAGACATATCCTTGCCTACCCTTCCTCCATAGACATAGGCACACAAGTGTGTAACATATGTGTAGATAGCCCAAGAATTTACCAGCTTGCACAATCTTTACTTGATGGTTATGAGACAAGTAGCTTTTTAAAAAAAGACTATGGTAGGTGCTAATAAAGGGAAACAAGGAAATTGAATGTTCTGGAAGAGAAAAGCTTTCTACCTTGTAGATTGGAAGAGACAGAAGAATGTACACTTGACCCCTTCCCTAAGAGAAGAAGCTTTCCTTACTTGAAGAGAAGATAGTAACCAGGCAGGTTGGTGGAGGAGAGAAGGAACACCACCAGTCAAGAAACTTGTTAAATAGAAGTTTGACAATTCTTCAGGTTACATAATACTTTTTGTTCAGTTGGCTCTAAGGAAGTTTAAGGAGATATGCAGGCCATAGATGTCACACTCCTTTATGTTTGTGGTTCCATTAAGCAGCATACAAATGTGGACAAGTAAATAAATACACTCTGCCCAACTGTATGGGAACACCTGGCTGATCTAACCTGGCTGATCTTGAAAAGCTAAACAGTATCACCCTTAGGCTGTATTTGGATAGGAGGCCAGTGCCAGGTCACTGCCATCTTATTGCTAAGAACTCCACGTAGACATGTCTATGGAATCACCAGGAGCCAAGCTGAACTCAGCTCAGAGAAGCCTAGCCCTTTTGCTCATATGTATTTCAAGCTTATATTGAAAGCTGCAAAGATTAGAAAATATAAAAACAATTGAAAATCAATGATTGAGAGTCAGGCTGTTGAATTTTGCATTTCTGTGATGTGAACCACACTCTTCTTTAGCGAAAGGGCACCACCGTTTGTTCTTCAGCCAAAGCTGGGAATCCGTAATACAGCAGCATTGCATCTGCCTTCGTAGGACAAGGCAGTCATCCAGCTAATTGCTGTTCAGGAACAAGGTAGCAAGCATGAGTCCCCTCATAAATATATTATACCTTCTTGCTGTAACACGAACTGGGCTCTGGTACCTGAAATTGGGGCTTGGAAGAAACTTAATCACAGCACTTGAGTTTCATGGCCCTGATAAATAAGAACCACGTTTGACCTTTGCTGTGGGGTTTTGAGATGCCACAAGGGAAATTCTTCCTTGTTTGTGATGCCAAATTTCCTATGAGATTTCAGTCTGTCAGCTCAGTGTGCAGCAGTGACATTGATTTCTTCTCCATGCCACTTCCTGCCAATCCAGATAACAAATTTCCCTTAGCAGGTGCCTGTCAAGCTGAGTTTTGCCTGGTGAAGGAATGGTGTAGCCTCATTTATTAATCATTAGCTGCAATGTGATGAACCAGACCTTGATCTTTAACTCTGGTGGTACTGAAAAACATGGGGGAGGAATGGACATAGAAACAGAGGTCTTTCTGGCTACATGGAGGATGGTTTGGTTATTATTGTGGAAAATCTCCCATTGGGGGAGATGGGTGGCATACAAATTTAATAAACAAACAAACAAATAAATAAAATTCTAGTTTATTCCAGTTTTTTCATACTTGCTTTGTACATAAAACTGTGTGCTTTCCCATCTCTATGGAAGAGATCTTTCTGTGTGCTGTTTCAAAGCAAAGTTTCCAAGCTTAGTGTCTCCCTGATGAGTTGGACTTGTTGGGAATTTTGGGAGTAGAAATCCCAGTTTATGCAGGATGTCTACTTGGGGAAAGCTGCAGTAAACTGCAGAGTATTTTGAATGGGTCTATTGTTTTTGCATAAGGTAGAACAAAAACCTATTCAAAATAGAAGAGCATCTTCATTTTCACCTTTCGTAGGGCTGTTCAGCACTTGAAATTCAAAGGTGAAAAGGGGATTTGGAGCATTTGTGACACTCCGGTACATCTGTCTGCAACTCCTTCAATCAGGTTTGTTTTCCTAGGATTGCGCGGTTGCCCATTCTGAAGAAAAGACACATTTGGTTGAAGGAGTTGCAGACAGCAGTTACATGCCTTGTGTGGCCCTGCACATACTAAAGCATCTTTGATTATTTTGACATATCAGAAAGTGAATGCGGTCTTGGACTCCATAAGATTATACATTCAAATTTGGGCTGGTACTGAAGTAAGCAACTCGTAACAGTACTATTTTATGAACAGCTCTAAGCAAGATGAATGGAGAAGTTAAATCTACATCCCATTAGTTCTTATCTGAGAGTAGACTTTTCATTAAGCTGAGATAGGGCCTTTTGGTTATCCAATTTAGAAGTGGTGTTTGAATTGACTTGTTTTCATTGTTCCTCATTTCTTTTATACTTAATATTGTACATTCTGAAGTCCAGAGAAGGACAGCTGTTTCTTAACCAGGATTCACATTTGGCCCCTTGAGTGACATGTAGTGGTTGCTACATGTGGGTCAGTGCGCAGACTTAATTTCAGTTCATTTATATTAACATAGTTGTAGTTAAAAGGATTAATCTTCTGTCATATGTTTCATTGGGCTGAGGAAACTATTTCAGCGCTTTGCACAGACCTAATATATAATTATTTTCCCTGTCTGCAGCATTAAAAATTGTAATTATGGGGGACAGCTTCTGGAAGTCTTTGGATGCTTTTGGGGACTGTGTGCAGCCCAATGACCTCAGGTTGTGTTGGAGTTTCAAGGTCTGTGAGTCTTTCTGACTGAACAGCAAGACTGAAGTGTTTTACATAGATAAAAACATAGCTGAGAAATCATGTTATGACTGTTCTTTTATAGTAAATAAAATAAATTGATGGACAAAAACTGTAGCTTTACTGAATTATATAGAAGTGTGGAGCATGAACTATATTACTGCAAAAACCTAAAAAACAGAGAAATTAACTGGGCCTCTTCTGTAACAAATCAGTAAAGGAGAGGAGAGAATAAGGGAAGATGAAAAAAGAAGAGAAAGTGGTAGAAAGAACCCCTTTTGCACAAGGATTGAACCTCAGCACTGATCTCTAAACCCAGTGTTTGTTGGGGAAGTATGGAGGGGCACCAGAGGGAAAGGATTCAAGCCATTGTTATCTCACTTGGTAGGCATGGGGTGGAGTGTTCCTGCCCTCTCAAAGCTATGTAAGAGCACCATATCATCTTCTCCCAAGGAATTCATTAAATGGCCTTAACATCTTCAGGTTAGGATCCTATAGTCTCAACTAGATTTCAATGAAGGCTTCAATAGATAAACTTTCAGAAATAGGTGGATCCTTTGAATTGCACCTGAGAGATTTCAGGATAATGTGCCCCACAATATTATAGACATATGAAAACAGTTCATGGCAGAAATGCCCATTTCCTCAATTTTTTAAACAGGGAAGTATTAAAATTGCAGTATACATGAATTGTATTATGCTAAGTTTCCATTTTTGGAAGCTGAAACTGAGAAGTAGACAGATGGTGATGTGGACAGATAACTAGTGCCTTTTTTTTTTTGGAATGAATATATTGGATTAATGTTAAATGGTTACATCTGTTTTTCTGCTGTTTTGTTAAAATGTATGTATTAAGTTAGTCAACTTCATAATTTAAAAAAAGGTAAACAGTTTATCTTAGAGCTTCAACACATTTTAGTATCACACTAAATTACATGTCATAATGAATAGCTTACTGCATTCTCATCTTCACTCTTCCTTATTATATGCCTGTATAGACTTAATAGGACAGATATAGTTGTGATGTAAACGCAAATAAAGCTTGGGTTGACAGTCATGCTATAATAATGTTTTACATTTGAAAAATTGTAGCTTTCAAGTAATACAGGTTTTGTAAAAACATTTTATGGACATGTTCAAATAACATGAAAAAGTAATGAATACACCAGAATAGCAGTGGCTACATTGCATTGCAAAATTAAGCATGCTTGTTGAATTCAGATGGGTGTAAGCAAATTATCTGTTTGCAGCCACATACATGTAACATAATAAATAGACAATTGCCTCTCAAGGTTAACACTTTTGTTGAACATGCAGCTTCTTATGAAGAAGGATTCATAAACAACACCTGGAAGAATCTGACATACTCCACCAGAATTCCAGAGATTAAAAGTTCAGGTGCATAGTAAAACAGACATCCCTGTTTAACGTGACAGAATTAAAAATGGATTGTCACAATCACTTTTTCCCGTGACAAGATTTTGTTAGTCATGTTAGATCCCTGCATCTTCTTATGGATTCTATGATACTTTGTTAATTTCTTTACTGTTACTGTGGCTTTACTGCTATTTTGTTACTTTGTTGCCTCCTTTCAACCTGTACCAGAAACATGAATGTTAAGAATTACAGTGGTACCTCTACTTATGAACGCCCCTACTTACGAATTTTTCGAGATACGGCCAGCTCCGGCCCCAAAAATTTACCTCTGCTTACGAACTCGCCTCGACTTATGAACTGGATCCGCAGCCATTTTCTGCCCGTTCCACTTGGTCCGTGGCCATTTTCCGCCTGTTCCATGTGGTCCGCGGCCATTTTTCCTCCCGTTTCACATGGTCCGCGGCCGTTTTTCCGCCCCTGACGCGTGGTCCACAAACGCTGGAACGGATTAACGGTAATTACATTGAACCTTATGGGAAAATTTACTTCGACTTGCGACCAACTTGACTTGCGATCAGAGTCACGGAACGGATTAAGTTCGTAAGTAGAGGTACCACTGTACTAGGTAGGCAAGAAGTTGTTGAACAGGCAGTAGTGATGGATAGGAAAACATGTGTTTTCAACTTCAGAAATCATAAAGGGATTTCAAGTAGATCAGTATGTGACAGAAAGAGGTGTCATTAAGTGGTTGAATAAGGAGTAAGAATGAGAATTCATCAGGACTTAGAAGAGGCCAGTTTCTGGAAACTAGCTGTCACAGACTCCCTTGGGTTGCAGAGGATCACCTTATACTGGGAAAAAACTGAAAGACGTTTTTTCCTTTTAACTCTAGCAAAATGAAATAAATTACTGTGTATTTGCTGTAATTTGCAGCAAACAGATAGCAACTTTGTCACTGCTCATTGTGGGAAAAGAGGAATCTTGGACTTGCCTGTTACTCCTTACATAAAGACAGAGCAAAGACTTTCCTTGTGTTGGGAAGAACAGCCTCATGGCCAGTCTTTTCCCCTTAGCAACGTGATGGACATATATGTGTGGAGGGGAAATCTGTTTGTGTGCCTTAGTGTCTGCTAGCAAGGGTGGTCTCCAAAGTTTTGGCCTGCTGTTTGATATGTCTCGTAGGCCAAAAATGGTTACAACCAGTCTCTTGGTCTAAACATTTATATATTTGTGTTGAAAAAAATGGGAAATGAAGATTTACTTTTTTCAGTGTAGGTGACTGTTTGCAAAGGATAGATGGCACCCCCCACCCCCCGAGATATAGTTTCAGGCATTGACAGCTTGAGTTCCTAAGAGATTCATAACTTAGTGATCTCTGTTTTCAGTGGTCAATATTGACTTGAGCTTCCTTGTGAAAGTAGCTGAGTCTTCAGTTAAATATGTCTCTACTGAGCTGCAAAGCTGAGCAGGCAGCTCTTTGGCAAATAGTTTCTCTGTACCTTTAGGCTATTCTCCGTATCATTTTTTCCACGGTTTAAGTCACCATACTTGGTAGTGCCAGTTCTTACTCTCAGAGTCTACCCTGGTTATAATACTTGACAGTAAGTCAAAGGTTCTGTAGCAAACTAGCCATTCAACACCCTTGTGTATAATGTAATACTTCAAGATTTATAATTTTAGGAAGCCACCGTTCATTGAATGAATGATATTTTTTTTCTTAATTTAGTAAGCTAATTGTATTCAGCTTTTTCCTTTTTCTTTTCTTGAATTCCAGATTCCTTTCTCTCTTGTACAATTTCCTGCGTGGGAATCCTTAAAGGTAAGTCCTTTTATATAAAATTCCAACTATTTGATATGATTCCTAAAAATATAGTCTTTTTTTTTTTTTTGCAATGATAATAGTGGCTGTGGAATTTGGAAAGTTAATATCCACATATCTGGAAGACCGACCTGGTAGATAATGTCAATATAAATTATGTCAAATACATTTTGCAGGCTTCACCTAAGTATTGTTTTCTTTACCATGACTTAAATACTGCAATGCACTCTGTCAGGTGACCCTTGATAAGTATCTGGAAGTTGCATTTAATAAAAAATGCAGGAACTAGACTGCTACCTTATACAAGGTACAGAAATCCTGTACTGAAAAATCTGCATTGGTTGCCTATTGTTTACTGTACTGCTTGCCAATGTGGACAAAGCTAAATAGTGCTGGGCCCAGTTAGTACTCCCCTTCATGGATCACTGCCTTGTCGTGGTGAAGGGGCTTGTGTAACTCAGTGAAGCCATGAGCTATACCGTGCAGGGCCACCCAAGACGGACAGGTCATGACAGAGAGTTCTGACAAAATGTGGTCCACTGGAGAAGGAAATGGCAACCCACTCCCGTATCCTTGCCAAGAAAACCCCATGGACAATGTTAAAAGGTTAAAAGATATGATGCCAGAAGATGAGCCCCTCAGGTCGGAAGGTATCCAATATGCTACTGGGGAAGAGCGGAGGGCAATTCCAAGTAGCTCCAGAAAGAGTGAAGCGGCTGGGCCAAAGCCGAAAGGACATTCACCTGTGGATGTATCTGGAAGCGAAAAGAAGGTCCGATGCTGTAAAGAACAATATTGTATAGGTACCTGGAATGTAAGATCTATGAACCAAGGCAAGCTGGATGTGGTCAAACATGAGATGACAAGATTAAACGTCGACATCTTGGGAATCAGCGAATTGAAATGGACGGGAATGGGTGAATTTAGTTCAGGTGACCATTATATCTACTACTGTGGGCAAGAAACCCTTAGAAGAAATGGAGTTGCACTCATAGTCAATAAGAGAGTGGGAAAGGCAGTAATGGGGTACAACCTCAAAAACAACAGAATGATCTCAGTGCGTATCCAAGGCAAACCACTCAACATCACAGTCATCCAAGTCTATGCCCCAACCACTGATGCCGAAGAAGCTGAAGTTGACTGCTTCTATGAAGACCTACAACACCTTCTAGAACTAGCACCAAAAAAAGATGTCCTTTTCATCATAGGGGATTGGAATGCTAAAGTAGGAAGTCAAGGAGTAATCAGAATAACAGGCAAGTTTGGCCTTGGAGTACAAAATGAAGCAGGGCAAAGGCTAATAGAGTTCTGTCAAGAGAACAAGCTAGTCATAGCAAACACTCTTTTCCAACAACACAAGAGACGACTCTACACATGTACATCACCACATGGTCAATACCGAAACCAGATTGATTATATACTTTGCAGCCAAAGATGGAGAAGCTCTATACAGACAGCAAAAACAAGACCAGGAGCTGACTGTGGCTCAGATCATGAGCTTCTTACTGCAAAATTTAGGCTTAAATTGAAGAACAGAACATAGGGAAAACCACTAGACCACTCAGGTATGACTTAGACCATATTCCTAGTGAGTACACAGTGAAGGTGATGAATAGATTTAGAGGATTAGATTTGGTAGACAGAGTGCCTGAAGAACTATGGACGGAGGTCTGTAACATTGTACAGGAGGCAGCAACTAAAACCATCCCAAAGAAAAAGAAATGCAAGAAAGCAAAATGACTGTCTGATGAGACTTTACAAATAGCTGTGGAAAGAAGGAATGTGAAAAGCAAGGGTGAAAGGAAAAGATATAAGCAACTGAATGCAGATTTCCAGAGAATAGCAAGGAGAGATAAGAAGGCCTTCTTAAATGAACAATGCAAAGAAATCGAGGAAAACAATAGAATGGGGAAGACTAGAGATCTCTTCAAGAAAATTGGAGATATGAAAGGAATGTTTAGTGCAAAGATGGGCATGATAAAGGACAAAAAAGGCAGGGACCTAACAGAAGCAGAAGAGATTAAGAAGAGGTGGCAAGAATACACAGAAGAACTCTACAAGAAAGATCTTAATGTCCCTGATGTCCATGCTGGTGTGGTCACTGACCTTGAGCCAGACATCCTAGAGAGTGAAGTCAAGTGGGCCTTAGGAAGCATTGCTAACAACAAAGCTAGTGGAGATGACAGTATTCCAGCTGAGTTATTTAAAATACTAAAAGATGATGGTGTTAAAGTGCTGCACTCAATATGCCAGCAAGTTTGGAAAACGCAACAGTGGCCACGGGATTGGAAAAGGTCAGTTTATGTTCCAATTCCAAAGAAGGGCAATGCCAAAGAATGCTCGAACTATCGCACAATTGCACTCATTTCACATGCTAGCAAGGTTATGCTCAAAATCCTACAAGCTAGGCTTCAGCAGTACGTGAACCAAGAATTACTGGATGTACAAGCTGGGCTTCGAAGAGGCAGAGGAACTAGAGATCAAATTGCCAACATTCGTTGGATCATGGAGAAAGCACGAGAGTTCCAGAAAAACATCTACTTCTACTTCATTGACTATGCAAAAGCCTTCGATTGTGTGGATCACAACAAACTGTGGCAAATCCTTAAAGAGATGGGAGTACCAGACCATCTTACCTGTCTCCTGAGAAATCTGTATGTGGGCCAAGAAGCAACAGTTAGAACCAGTCATGGAACAACCGATTGGTTCAAAATAGGGAAAGGTGTATGACAAGGCTGTATACTGTCACCCTGCTTATTTAACCTATATGCAGAGTACATCATGAGAAATGCCAGGCTGGAAGAATCACAAGCTGGAATTAAGATTGCAGGGAGAATCATCAATAACCTCAGATATGCAGACGATACCACCCTAATGGCAGAAAGTGAAGAAGAACTAAAGAGCCTCTTGATGAGGGTGAAAGAGGAGAGTGCGAAAGCTGGCTTGAAACTCAACATTAAAAAACTAAGATCATGGCATCTGGACCCATCAATTCCTGGCAAATAGAAGGGGTAGAAATGGAAGCAGTAACAGACTTCATTTATTTGGGCTCCAAGATCACCGCAGACAGAGACTGCAGCCATGAAATTAAAAGATGCTTTCTCCTTGGGAGGAAAGCTATGGCAAACCTAGATAGCATATTAAGAAGCGGAGACGTCACCTTGCCGACAGAGATCCGCATAGTCAAAGCTATGGTTTTTCCAGTAGTAATGTATGGCTGTGAGAGCTGGACCATAAAGAAGGCTGAGCGCCGAAGAATTGATGCCTTTGAACTGTGGTGCTGGAGAAGACTCTTAAGAGTCCCCTGGACTGCTAGAAGATCAAACCAGTCAATCTTAAAGGAAATCAACCCTGATTGCTCATTGGAAGGATTGATAATGAAGCTCAAGCTCAGATACTTTGGTCACCTAATGCGAAGAAAGGACTCTTTGGAAAAGACCCTGATGCTGGGAAAGAGTGAAGGCAAAAGGAGAAGAGGATGGCAGAGGATGAGATGGTTAGATAGCATCACTGAAGCAATGAGCATGAAACTGAGCAAACTCAGGGAGGCAGTGAAGGACAGGAAGGCCTGGCGCAATATGGTTCACTGGGTCACGAAGAGTCGGACACGACTTAACAACTGAACAACAACAACAACCAGTTAGTACTTGGATGAGAGACAAGCAATTCCAGGACTGGGAAGTAAAAAACCTCTCCCAAGATATGTGTATCACACCCTTTCTGTATCCTGCCAAGAAACAACATGAACATAACCATGTAGTCACCGGGAGATGAGCTCAATTTGAGGGAAACGTTTGTGACTTTTAAAGCCCTAAATGGCTTAGACCTTAATTATCTACAAGGCCATCTTTGGAAGTTCAGCAGAAGAGGTCCTTTTGAAGATGCCCTCATAATCAGAGATGCATCTTTTTGGCATGTGGGAGAGAGCCTCTCCTGCATTGTTCCAAGACTATGGATTGTACTTCCCTGGGAGTTGTGTTTGGTTTCCACTCTCTTGATATAAAAATATCTTTAAAAACACATGTATTTCTCCAGGCTTTTAATTGTTAAATGATTTTAGGACCTATTTTATTGCTACAGGTAGTCCTCACACGACCATTCGTTTAACAAATTTTTGAAGTTACGACGGTGCTGAAAAAAGTGACTTATGACTGGTCCTCGCACTTATGACCATCACAGTGTCCCCGTGGTCACATGATCAAAATTTGGGTGCTTGTCAACCAGCATGTATTTACAAAAGTTGCAGCATCCTGGGATCATGTGATTGCTATTTGCAACCTTCCCAGTGGCTTCTGACAAGCAAAATCAATGGGGGAAGCCAAATTTGCTTAAAAACCATGGCAAAAGGTCATAAAATTGGGCACAACTCACTGAACGACCACATCACTTAGTGAAGGAAATTCCAGTCCCAATTGGGGTCATAAGTCAGGGACTACCTGTAATTTTAGTTTGTATTTGAAATCGTTGATGTACATTTTGTATATGTGTGTGTCTTCTTGGAATAGATAGATAGGCAGGCAGGCAGGCAGGCAGGCAGGCAGGCAGGCAGGCAGGCAGGCAGGCAGGCAGACAGACAGACAGACAGACAGACAGACAGACAGACAGACAGACAGATAGATAGATAGATAGATAGATAGATAGATAGATGTCTTGAGAACTCAACAGAGCAGAGCATAAATTTAAACAAAATCAATAAATAAGACTTCACATTTTTTAATCTCTTCCTTTCTCTGTTGCACCTCCCCTCCCGTCTTAAATGTATATAGTACAAATCACAGTAAGGGTTTATTCTGATTCCAAATGTGGATTGTCTTCTCATAGCATTTGCATATTTTTAGGGGCTGAAGTGTATTGCAAAATCCAGTGGCAAATTATAGTTTTCCTAACTGATTATGAACTGTGGTCATATTCAAATATTTTGCTTAGGGCAAGTCCATGAACTGGCTTCTTTCTGAAAATCAAGCTTCAGGTGATCTCCTGAAGTGCTGTTCACTTAAGTTATACTTGTGGGTTTTGGATGTTGAAGCCGTCTGCCTATTTAAAGTGTGATTTAGGCCACAAAATATTTTTATCTAGACCATTATAGCCTACTGTCAGATGTTAGCAAATGATATGTTCTCCATTTAAAGTTACCTAATTAGATGACAATCTATAGATGTAGCTTCAAATAACTGTAAATCAAGAGAACAGTGTGACTTACTGGATATCTTATTTCATGGATTGCTGTAAGAATACTATAAGGTTTCTGCATAGCTTCCATTGGCAAAACCATGCTTTTGCATTCCAAAAGTGGGGAAGGCTCATTTTGAGTGCAGGTTTCAGTAATGTTAAGGAATAAAATGGGTTCCTCAACAACTGCAAGGCTTATGGCTCAATTAAAATGTTTTGAACCCCTCAAAGCTTTTTTTTTTAAAAGGTTTATATTTTGCCCCACCTATTGTTCAGCACTCTGGAAGCCACAGATGTGATTCGGGTGGGTTGCATCTTTGCTAGAAGCCATTAAGCTGAATCTGAGAAGCTGGCTCCTGAACAGTGAAACAGACTTTTTTTCAAGCATTTCATCTTAACCTGACTAGATGTTTTAACTTGAGAAACAAGAATGGGTCTATGGGATCTATGGTCTTGGCTGATAGAACATAGAAGTAGTTTGTGAACATTTCCAGGGAAGGCAAACCATCAATTCTTTGAGTGGCCCAAGTCTGTTTACCCTGCAGTCCTTTGCTCAATTATCTAGAACTTTGTGAGTCTCACTGAATAGAGCAAGGGTTGCCAACCTTTTTAGATGTAAAGCTTGCCCTCCCTCAAAGGGAGGCAAAAAGAAAAAGAAGGCCAATATTGTTGAAAGTTGGCCAAATTGGACTCCAGGGTTGTTGTTCTCTTGTTATTGTTCAGTCGTTAAGTCGTGTCTGACTCTTTGTGACCCCATGAACCATATTGCGCCAGGCCTTCCTGTCCTTCACTGCCTCCCTGAGTTTGCTCAGTTTCATGCTCATGTTGTTCTCTACATTGACCTAAATATTCAGTAAAGGCTTGAACCCTGTTTCTTCTTGCCCTGATGGCTGACAAAACAGCTTGAAAATATGTCCCAATCTCCCAACTTAATTTCTCTAGGCAAAACATCTTCAGATGCTCCTGTGGCACAGACCATTCCTTTACAGTATTACAGGAATTGTTTTATTTTTAATTATTAGTTATGATTTTCTTAATTGTTTTTTCACTGCTCAGATTGTTTCTGGCAACTCATGGTGAGAGTATTCTCATGCACAGGTTAAAAAAAAATCAAAACAATAATCTATTCTTTTTGGCAATCCCAAAGTTTTAAAAAATCCTTAAATGATATCCTCTTGAATACTTTTTACTTCCATACTTTTCTTTATTTCTCTTTTTTCTGCCTCTTTCTCATTCTCTTTTCATAGCCCTCTCCCTTTCCTCCTTCCCCTCCCCAAGTCAGCTTTCCATTTCCCTTCTTACTGTTCTAACTGGCATTAAAACTCAGGGTAGATGAAACCCAGACAGAGCCTTAAATCCATTACCTTGCAAGCTGTGCAATAAGTGTTCTACCATTCATTTATCCATCTTGGTGTAACGACTGTGCTTCGTTGGGGGATTAAACACTAATCATTCTGTTACACTAACGTGTCTGCCATTTGGTTGGGTGCTCTTTCCCTGAAACCTGATTTCTAGGGCACTGTTTCAAAGTAGGTGATGTCACTTCCAGACAGTGGGAGTGTACTTGCCATGCACCTAATGGTTGCCTTTTCTTCCTTCCCTGTCTCTCCCTCCCCCCGCAAAGAGCAGTGTAGCCCCAGCTGTTCAGCAAACAAGCCTTCACTTTATTCATGTCACAAGAATGGTTATTCACAGTGGCCTTAATATATTGTCAAAGACATTCTTGTGTACCATCTGTACATAGCAAGAGCAAGGAGAAAGGGTGTTTTTTACATTGCATTACTGGTAATGTTAAAGCACCCTTTGAAACCACTCAAGAATTTGGAAAGGGGCAGCCTGTTGAAAGCGAGCTGCCAAAGGACAGAAACACATGGTTTCTCCATGGCTTCCAAACCTGCTTTTAGAATGGGAAACAATTGTTTTTCTAGAAGAGGGTCTCCTTGTTTCATTCTAAATATGTGAAAAAAATTGAAAACCCAGAATATATTTGTTCTTGAAGTGCTTTGCATTTAAAGCACAAGTTTGGATAGCACTGCAAAAAAGATAGCTCAGTGTGGAGTCTAACTTTGCAATACCATGACCCCTTAAAATGCTATATGAATTTTTGTAGCAATCAGTCAATCAATCAATCAATCAATCAATCAATCAAATTTATAAATTTTATAAATAAATAAATAATTCAGTGGGGCTAAGGTTATGCAAGAAATAAATATACTATTTTAATGATTCAACTAAATTTTAATCTATATATCACAGGGATTCTTCAATTTGTGGTACCATAGTGGCCATTGCAGGCTTGTCCTAAATTTGCCATTGCTCCTGCTTTATCCTTGCAACCCAGATTAGGTTTTAAAACATTTTGCAACTTCTGTTTAAGTTGCTCACAACTCTCCAGGTGGGTTTTGAACCCTAATTTTAGAACTCCTGGTTTGGTGCTTCTTTCCCAGTACCTCATTGTACAATGAACTATTCTTTTGTTTGTTTGCAAAACGGTCTACAAAGAAACATTTCCTCCAGAAAGGCATTAGAGTACCTTTCTGACAAATCATATGTTTAGGGCAAAAGTAGGCGGAAACTGGAAGGGATCTCTGAAGGAGGTCAGTCTCAGGATTAGAGTAGTAGGATTTAATCTCTGGTACAAGCTGGTCTAGTATTACTTAGCATGGAGAGCCCAGTTAAATCTGAAACATATCACCATGAATGAGAAGGGTATCTTTGAGCATGTGTAGGACACATTTCAAAAAATAAATCTGTCTTAAACAGGGATAGTATATCTAAATTCCTTCACACTTTAAAAGGACATGAGAGGGGATAGAAAAGCATAGTGCATCGTGAGCATATGTTGGTTATAATAAAACCTTCTGGCCAATAAGGAAGAGCTTGGCTGGCCTAGGTAGGCATCTTTAATATGGCTGGGAAGAGCTCTGCAGTCCTAGTGTAGGTAATTTCTTGGCGGCTGTGGGTGTGTTTATGTACTTGATTAAACCTGCTTTTCATTCAGGGACCTCTTCCTAAGCATATCAGCAGACTGAGTGATGATCCTAAGTATGGGGCTGGTCAGGATTTTCTTTTTCACCAGTTCCTTTGGGGATACAGTAACTGGGTCTTCCATGAAACAAGTCACGATTGAGTTGTAAAGTTGAACTGGCAGCATTTCGGCAGACAGTTTCTAGGCGTAGCTCTAGAGTATCCTCTGTATCTGTTGTCCAGGCTTTCAGGCAATAGCTTTTGTCGTCTTTCTTGACTCAGAATGGCAGGAAATCTTTCTGCTAATTTTTAGCAATGCCACTACAACATTCAAGGGAAGACCAGAAGGGATTCTGGAAGTTGCTGAAATGGGAGGTACGAGGATATGGGCCTAGGAAGTAACCCTGTTGATTCTGGCCATTGGTACAGCAGGCATCAGACTGCCTGTCTTGAGTGGAAGTGGCTTTCCAGGTTGTAATCTTACCAGCTGGAATTAAACCTGGGAACATCTAAATGTAATGCACGCATGCTGCTGCTGCTGCTGCTACTACTATTACTACTTCTACTACTGAGCTCTATTTCTGTTTCCCTGGATAATCATGGCAAGTCGAATGTCTGATTTTAGTGCTGGGCTTCCAGCCAGTGGTTTCGCCCCTCTCTTTTTAAAAATGAAAAACTAAGTTTCACTAGGGAGCAGAAACTGAGATCAGCAACTAGCAGTTGAAAAATGCACACTGCCTAGTAGTAGATTTTTTAAAAGTGTAATGTATTTCATCTTTCCTGCTGTTTGTAAGAACTCAGAGGTTCAGGTTTTGGGTTTCTGAACATTGTCTGTTTGACTATTACTGGTTAGGCTTTGGAGTTGCTTAAGCATGATTATTATACTGCATGCACAATTATTAGGCAAGTTGTAATTTTGAGGATGAATTTCATTATTGAACAACTACAGTGCTCTCAGTCAATCCAAAATGTTAATAAACCTCAAACCTGAATATTTAAGAAAGTAAAAGTGAGGTCTTGGCTTTCTTAGTAGCATATCTATGTGTGCACAATTATTGGGCAACTATTAGTGTGCGGAATTATTATGCAACTAAATGAAAAATGAAAATTCCCCCATCTCACTCATTTATTTTCATCTGTTAAAGTGAGAATAATAAACAAACAACTCAAAATTTACAAATGAACATTTCTGACATTTCAAACAAAAAATCAGTGACCAATATAGCCACCCTTCTTTGCAATAACAGTCATAAGCCTTCCATTCATGGAGTCTGTCAGTTTCTTGATCTGCTGACGATCAACTTTTTGTGCAGCAGCAACCACAGCCTCCCAGACATTGTTCAGAGAGGTGTACTGTTTTCCTTCACCGTAAATCTCCCGTTTGAGAAGCGCCCACAAGTTCTCAATAGGGTTTAGGTCAGGTGAGGAAGGGGGCCATGTCATTATTGTCTCATCTTTGAGGCCTTTACTGGCTAGCCACGCAGTGGAGTACTTCGATGCATGCGATGGAGCATTGTCCTGCATAAACAGCACGGTCTTCTTGAAAGATGCAGACTTTTTCCTGTACCACTGCTTGAAGAAAGTGTCTTCTAAAAACTGGCAGTAGGTTTGGAAGTTGATTTTGAGTCCATCTTCAACCTGAAAAGGTCCAACTGGCTCATCTGTAATAACACCAGCCCATACCAATACCCCACCTCCACCTTGCTGGCGTCTGAGTCGAAGTGGAGCTCTGTGCCCGTTACCGATCCAGACATGGGCCCATCCATCTGGTCTGTCAAGAGTCACTCTCATCTCATCAGTCCATAAAACCTTTGAAAAATCGGTCTTCAGATATTTCTTGGTCCGGTCTTGCCATTTCAACTTACATGTCTTGTTCAGTGGTGGTCGAGTTTCAGCCTTCCTTACCTTGGCCATGTCTCTGAGCACTGAACACCTTGTACTTCTGGGCACTCCAGGTAGGTTGCAGTTCTGGAATATGACAGCACTGGAGGATAATGGGTTCCTGGTAGCTTCATGTTGGATTCTTCTCAAATCTTTGGCAGTTAATTTGTGTCTTTTTTTCTCAAACACGTTTCTTGTGACCCTGTTGACTATTTGCAACAAAATGTTTGATGGTTCTGTGGTCACGCCCCAATATCTTAGCAATTTCAAGAGTGCTGCATCTCTCTGAAAGACTTTTTACAATTTTTGACTTTTCAGAGTCAGTTAAATCTCTTTTTTGGCCCATTTTGCCTGAGGAAAAGAAGCTGCCTAATAATTATGCACACCTTGATATAGGGTGTTGATCTCCTTAGGCCACACCCTCCCTCATTACACAAATACACTAGTTACCTGGCTACCAGTGAAGAAAATAAAAATAAAGAAAACTAGAGTGAGAAGGTTTCAGATTATTGACACCAAGGAAGAAAAGAAGTATAGCAACATGTTTAAAATTATTTATGTAAAGCATTTGAATCTCTTTTTACAAGAATGTTACAGTTTATTCTCTCATTCGTGTAATGTACAAAGGTTTTTGTGGATATTTCATTATGTTAAACAAATCAAAATCAAATCAAATATCTTTATTACAGACTTTGACCAGCCTTTGTAAAAATAAATAACACAACAATTTGTTATCAAGGAAAGAGGAAAACAATACAACAATAAAACAACATAACTAATTAAATGTTTTGCACAGTTGTATAACATGATAAAGATATTTGGCCACCTGGTATGTGAGTGTCTAGTCATCATCGCTTAGAAAATAATAAACATAAAACTTATTGGTATGGCCCTTAAATTTAGAGATGAATGGAGGGATCAGAGCACGTCTTGGGGCATAATAAAAAGGACACCGTAAAAGGACATGAGCAGGAGTTTCTACCTCCCTGGATCCACAAGGACAAATTCTCTGTAAATAAGGAGTCCCATGAAATCTTCCTGCCAGCAGTGCTGAAGGGAAGGCATCCATTGGAAAAGGCCCATCTATATTTATTTAGGGTTAGATTGTATAGATACCCTGCAGTAGAGGGCTTGCAACTATATAACAATTGGCAATAGAATTCAGAAGCACTGGTGTTATCATTTTGGCAATCAATGTTCCTAATTCTTTCTTCTGCTATTGATTTGGCCTTTTCCAGGGTTAATTGGCCTAAATATTCTGGAGAGAGGCCCAGGCTACAAAGTTCTTCTATACAGGTATGGTGCCAATGAGATTGGTGGCTGTTTGACAGCAGCAGAGGCATCAGGCCGGTAGGGTCAAACATGATTCTGAGGCCTATGATTAGAATCCTGGTCCAGGCCTCGGCCTTAATGCTTGGCACATTTGCCTCAAGCCTCAAAACTGCATTGGGGTACATTTTGGGGTACCGAACAGAATCCTAAGAAAATTCAATTGAATTGTTTCATAAGCCCTTAAGTTTGTATATGGGCCAAGTTGTATCCCATATAATAGTTGGGCAGTTGTTTTAGCCATAAACCGTTTGATTGCTACTGGAATGTAATTTGCTGCCTGTTGCCTATAAAATTTGGTTATTGCTTGTGTGCTCTTTTGGGCAGTGGAAGTGGCATAATTTACCTGGGCTGTTAATTTCCTAGGGGCCTGAAATACTATGCCCAGGTATTTAAAACATTTGATCTGCTCTAATTCATGGGAATCAATGATCCATTTGTGCCTTTGTCTTTTGTTGGAGAAAACTAAAACTTTAGATTTATCATAATTGATAATTAGTTGTTCCTCATTACAGTAGGATGCCAGGATTCTTAGTGCCTGCTTCATGCCCACAGAAGACAAGGAGAGAAGAACTGCATCATTGGCACAGAGTAGAATTGGGAGATGTCTGTCAGCTAATTTGGGTGCGTGGATATCAGCTCTCTGAAGGGTTATTATGTTAAATGTGTTGCAGAAGATTTAACATTGTTAACGGGGCAGCATGGACTTTTGAAAAAGTGATAAGATTAGTTTTCCTTGCCCAGAAATAGTGAAATGATGTCCATATTGAATGCATGGCAAAACATAGCAGAGGAGCACATTTAAATATAATCCAGCATAAGAATAGCCTTTGTCTTTTGAGAAAGATGCATGGTGTATCTTATAGTATGCAGAAATATGCTTGCATTTCAGCATAGGTCACACTTTGGAATTTCTTAAACTATTTAATAATAAACAAATGGAACATAGCACACAAGTGACCTAGGAAGACAGAGAGAACCCAGACTGTATGAGTTTCCATGTGTTTCATCCCAAAGATTTATTTCAAATTTGTTATTCATAAGGGAAGAGCACAAGATTGGAACGGGTCCTTTGAAGTGGAAAACAAAGTCTTCTATTCAGTCTTGGATCTAATAAAATACACATGACACAGGCTCAGCATCATGGTCTGCTTTAAAAATGCACTGCTTGTCAGTTTTTGCTTTCCAATAGTGGGGACACTGGAGGGAATAGGTATTGCCCTGGAACAAAAACGTGGTTAATTATAGCCTGCTGTCTTTAATAGTACATGCCCAAGGCAATCAGATAATGGGATGATTAGAAAGAAATAGGTGAGTGAATCCTTGGATACTTGTTTTAATGCCTAGCCAGTGGATTTTTAAAGTTCAGAGATAATTAAACCTAAAAGAAGCAGATATGTTGTTTTCCAGTGTATGTCTGCATACCTCTGCACATGTCTGTATATCTGTGCACAGTTGGTTTTACATAGGAGACCAAAGAAATTATAATCTTATTTGACTACTTTAGTTTATTGTTAATCAGGTGACTGTTTTTCTGGGCAATGGGTTTCATGCTTATCTTTTTGACTTCATGGAAATACTACATTTATTAATGTTAAATTTGAAAGACTGGGACTATCCTGTATTCTCCAGTGGCAGACTGTTGATTATTTGGGACTCCCTTAGAGCCCTGACACATATCATCCCCAGCCCAATATAGCTATTTCTACTGTTGGCATCCTACTCATTCTGCTAATCTCTATCAGAAAGATGCTTACAGCACAATAATATTTGATGTTGATTACAGTGTTCTGTTATCAGTATGAAGTACCCTATACTCTGGGTCAGGAAAAACAATTTTTTGAGCATCAGAGGTTGGGATCGCACAACAAGGCAGCAAATGGCCTGTTATGCTTCATAGTATACTATTGCAATGTAGCACAGTACTTCATGGATTTTCTGCCTCCAAAAACAGTTCTAAGTTTTGAGAACAAAATGAAGAGATGAGTAATTTTGCACTTCAAAAAGACTACCAATTTGCACTAGCAGTGTATGTGTGTGCGCACGTATGTTTTTTTTTTCTTTTCTCCTCTGATCTTTTTTATTTTCTTCCCTATCCTAGGAAGGGAGCAATTTTTCATTAACAGATCCAGAATATTATATTTGGGGACTTCCTAGGAGTGAGTCCTAAGATAAAATGTTCAGGAATTACTCGCTGAAAAATCTTCACTGCACTGCCTATGGTAAATTTACACCATTTGCTATTTCTGTGGCGAAACTTGGGTGCCTTGGGCATTGTAAACATCCTACTGAAATGTGGTCCAAATAGTAGACCCAGACAAGTATGTTGTACTTCTATGGTTTTTGTTTTGTTTTTGTTTTGATAAAGGGAATCTTAAAAATGGGCGGCTGCAATTGAGAGGTCCTATTTAGTCTTCACAAATAGTTGAAAAATGCTACTATATAGCAACTTGCTTTTCACTGTTTCATTTCTTCGTTCCTCAGAGAGAATATTTCAATATGTAGTTATTTATTTTATTTCTTTGAAAGTTGTATATCCTGCCTTTCTAACAAAAGCTCAAGGTGGCTTCCATGGAGATTTCCCTTAAATTTACGCCAGCAAGAGGAGACCTATGAGATAGGGTGATCTGAGAGAGAGTGACTGTCCCAAAAGCACCCAATGAGCTTATGTATGTAATTTTTATTAAAGCTTTTTAAAAGAAAGATAAAAACAAATACAAACTGATATATAGTAAGGAAGAAAAAAGAAAGAAATCAAAGAGAAAGCTAAACGTGCAAGAAAAGAAAAAAAAAGTAAAAGAAAAATAGAAAAGAAAGAAAAAAGATACAAAGAAATGGCTTCCGATATTCTTCACAGCAGTTATAAGTACAATTATATTTTAACCTCTCTCTCTGAGAGGTTAAACCTCTGAGAGACCTCTGAGATCATGAGTCTCATCTTTCTATAATCTCTCCTGTCTAATCATCAAAGCCATAAATCACAAGGTCATTTTTTTCATTTTTATGCAAAAAGTCCATAAAGGGTTTCCAGTCACCATCAAAGGCACCCAGTGAGCTTCTGTGGCTGAGGGTGGACTTGAACCTGGGTGTCTTTGATGCTAGTCCATGACATGAACTACCACAGTGGTTCTCTTATCTATGTATCCATGAATATAGATTAAGGCATATCTGAGAGGTACAGTATAGAGATACTCTTGAGACTTTGTTTTATTTTTTAAAAAATCATTTACTAATGGATCTTAACATACCTTTTCAAATATGGCTTGGCTTGTAGTAGCTGTAAATACTTCTGAAGGACATCAGATTTGATAAGTCTTCCCCTGCCAGGCATTTACTTATATTTTCAGAGAGATTATCTGATATCTTGCCTCATAAGCATTCACTGTATGAGATTATTTGGAAAAAGTAATTACAACAATATATACGATGAAGAATTTGCTACATATTTGATAACAAGGGGACTGTACCATACTTAGACTAATCCTCGTTTTTCCAAGTGGCAGATTATGAGGTGTCATAACTAACATAAGCAACAGACTCCAAGGGAGTTTCCCTTACATTAAAAAGTCCCTATATTATTATGTGATTCCCTTCTATCCACATAAAGGTAGTCCTTGCTTAAAGACTACAATAGGGGCCAGAAAATTGGTCATTACGTGGGGCGGTTGTTAAGCAAGTCACCACATGACCAGACCCAGTTTTACTACCATTTTTACGATGGTCGTAAAGCGAATCACTGCAGTCGTTAAGGGAATCATGTGGTCATTAAGTGAATCACATGGTTGTTAAGTGAATCACATGGTCATTAAGCAAATCCAGCTTCCCCAATGGACTTTTTTTGTCAGAATTTGCTTAATGGCCACAATTTGCTTAACCACTGTGGTGATTTGCTTTATGACTGTCATAAAAAAGGTCAAAATTGCGGTCATGTGACTGTGGGGGGTAGTGTGATGGTTTGCAGTGGTTGTAAGTACAAGTACAGGTTGTAAAGCACTTTTTCTGTAGCCATTGTAACTTCAAACCATCGTTAAACGAACAGTTGTTAAGCAAGGACTACCTGTATATCTTCCCATGCTCCCAATGTTATATATAGCATAGGTGAATAAAATACCATGCAAAATTTACATATGACATTCTGCCTAATTTCATGCAAGAGAGGTCAGTATAAGAAGGAAGATGGAAAGGAGAAAGAAAAAGGAGGGAGGAGAACTGATAGGAGAGAAGAGTGGCAACTATGTATGTGCAGTGGGGGAGTAGACCTCTGCCATTGATTGCTTCATATCTCAGGTAGACAACATCTATCCCACCCTGATAAATTTATGGAAGGGAAGAGAGTGGAAAGAGAGATACATATGTATGCAAGAGGAGGATTGATAGAGGAAGTATGCGGGGGGGGGGGGAGAGGGGAGGACATAGTGAGAGGTACAGCGGAGAACTTATCCCTTTAACCCATTCCTGGATTAAAGGGGTACATGCAGTCCCTGACAATCAGTCCTTCAGCAGAATGCACTCCTCAAGAAAATACATACTCATCCTTGTTCTCTAGGTAAAAATTCCACCAAACTTTGTAGGCTTTCAGTGATTGTTGTACAATGTTCTCCTCCCCTTTAGCAGATGGGTTCATTCCTTCTTTCTTGCATATTTTCAGTTGGATCTCTATGTAAAACAGGGCAATGGAAAGAAACATGTTAGCTCATTTACGTCCAGTGCCAGTGCAGGAATTATTCCCTGTGGTATGTTCTCAAATGCTGCATTCTGTGGTCTATTTTTAAATGATTCAGATAGTGGGGCTTTCCCTGCCTTGCTGGGGAAGACTACACCATAATTAAATTGGCCTCTTTGTAAGGGGATTATGTTATTTCCTGTTGGCCAGTTTGTATTCTCCCTTTGGCCATGGCCCTCTAAATTGCTCTGAGTTATATGGAAGGGTGTTGCCCATTTTTCTTGGTTCTTGTCTGTCAGGCTCAGGTTTTAAGAAGTTGGCATGTACCTAGGTTATAGGTAATATGGTCTGTGATAGCCCTTCATAATATGGTGCTCTCCAGATATTTTGTAATGAGACTGCCACAATTCCTTACAACTGCCCATGCTGGTTAAGGCAGGTAAGGTATTCCAAAACATCTGGAAGACATCACAGAGGGGAAAGCTGGTCTAGGATTTGAATGTTTGAGTCTTAGTTTTTCTCCAGAAATAGTTGTGGCTTTTGTGGTTGTGGGATGAGCCTTACTTTGGCTATGCCCTATCTACTGATACAAGACTCTGCTGTGAAATTTCATTCTCCAGTATTCTCCAAAACTTTAAAAAATCCACTGGAATTGGGGATTGCTGTTTTGGGAATTGTTGCAACAGCCTGTCAATCAATTTTCTGGGAACACTGGAGGAAAATGTGCTCATGATTAGCTGTTATTTTTGAAATTGTAAATTGGCTTTCAGTTTAGATGTTTGTATTTCTGCCCAAAATGTGGGTCAGGTGGGGAATACAGATCCACAGCTGAGCTGTTAGGTATATAAAACTGTATACCATCTAAACTGTGTTTAAATTTCAGCCTAGCCACATAGTTAGAGGGTTGTCTAAGGCAAGTTACTATCATCTGGCCGTTTTTCTGCATCATCAAGACCACTGTTAATAGTGATGGTTGCTTAGCTTTGGGACTGGTCAACTTAATAAGTTCTTAATATTATTAATATAGGCCAAAGTGTTGGGTATGGTGTAATGTGAAACAGTTCTTTGGAAATGGTTTTGTTTGGCATGAACATTCAGTTTGGAAATCACTGCTGATATTTTTTCCAGTATTTTTTGTTCATGTTTTATCTTCCCAAGAGGAAAAAAGATCCGGGCAGTATCTGCAAAACTGCATTTCTCCAGACTGAAATGAATATATATTTAACTCTCTGCAAACAAGCTTACTCTCTTTCAGTGCCATTTATCATTCCCAGACCATCTACTTTTACATGCAGTCTTTTGGTGGGGGGATGGTGGGTACAGGAGATTACTTATTATGTAATTGAAAATACCACAAAAATAGCCTTTGAAAACTCCAGCATCCACCCCCTGATAGGAAACCAGCAAACTAGAAAGGAGGCAGATACTAACGTTTTGTCCCCCCACCTCCTGTCTCTTTAAACATAGGAACTCTGGTCATGGAAGCAAGGACACGTGGTTGATTCTTGGCAGTCGGCAGTCTGTGGAGCATTTGCAGGTGCAAAGGATTATATGTTATCCTGGGAAACACTGAAGAAGAAAGGCCGGGAGGAGGGACAATGTGCAAATCTATGAAGGCGAGCGGCGCAGCAGCATTCTTTTATAACTCCGGTTTGTTTAAAGGGAAGAAAATGGATCGTGCTGTGTGGAAGGGTGGAGCGGGGGGAGGGGTGGTGGGGCAGGGGAGAAAAAGGTGAGGCTAAGGAGCCCAGGCCAGGGTGTCTGTTTGAAAGACAGCCAATTTGTTTTTGGCAAATTTCTGTTATTGAGCAAACAAGGCCTGTCAGTCAACTTCTGGGATTATCCAAAGGTTGGGCTGCAAAACCCTCAACGAGGAGAGTGTGCATCTGGGTGCGGGTTTGTGCAGCTGCCTGCCCTGAGCTCCTCTGCAGGCTCAAGGGCTTTCAGTAAGGCCCATGATTCACTCTTCATGTGACAGCTCTGACAGCCCTCTAGATTAAGGAGAGTCAGGAGAACAGAATGTCAAAGCGCAGCAGCCTCCAGGCGGAAACTTTCCACGGAGGAGAACCGGAGGCTGAAACATCTGGGCAGTCTCCGGACACTATCCCTGGAATGAAGAGTGGCAGGACGTGCTCTTGGATGATTTACTGCAAAACAGGCTGGAAGTTAATTGAATTCTTAAAGAGCCACCTTGCCATATTATAACAGCCTGCTTTAAAATAATTTCCTTTCAGATGTCACAAGTGGCTCATCCCACACATCTGATGAGGAGCAGGGAGGGGAAATGTAATGGTCTGATAGAAATCTCAGATTCGGGGCACTAAGGATTGAATGGCAAAAGCCTTTTTCCAGAAGGAAGCAAAATGTGCAGCCTCAGGTTCTGAAGGTGGAGGGAAGGAAGTTGCAGATAGGAGTAACAGTGATACTTTTGGGTTGCTGCTAAGCAAAACTCACCCAATTTTAATAGTCACCTGATTCCTTTAAAAAAAAAAGTTTAAAAAAGGGCTTCCTCACAAAGTGTAAAATGCAGGTGGTGTTTTTTTAGTAGCCCACTTAGTGGGACTGGTAGTCTATCCATACAACTAATAGTATGTGATAGAATATTCTAGTTAATACCTTCTCTTTCCTCACCGATCCTTTAGCCTTTGATATTGATCCATCCGAAATCCTTGTTGTTACTTCTGTACAGTTAGGCCTCAACACTGTGCTTCAATTATTTTAGCTGGAAGTATGGCCTATTGATGTCTACTCTGGATATCCAACTGTCCATTACCCCCCTTCCGCTCTTGAACATCCCAAGACTCCCCAAAGCCACCTGCTGTTTCCAGTGCTTGGCACTGTTTCTTTCTTCCCAATATTTTAGGTTTCCTCCTCAGGATTCTTGCTTTATTTTATAACTTCAGTTGTGCAGTTCTATTTGATATCTGCTTGCTCTCTGAACCAATTATCCCTTTTTATCCTTTCCCCTTATGTTTGGGTTGTGGAAGTGCTATGAAAACATTCACCACTTATATTCCAAGGATGAATTTTAATTGGTAGTCTAGCTGTATTAACTGTGTCCACTTACTTCATGAATACGTATCCCAAATCTTTCAAACTTTTACAAATTAAGACCAGGTTGATGTTTGTTTGTTTGTTTGTTTTACTGATTTACTCTTTCTGCAGTGATAGTCCTCTTAGTGCTCAGAGGCATTTGAAAAGTTCTTAACCTTCTTGTCATTATGGGTGAGATATTTTAAAATCTGGAGTCTTTTCTTAGAAACTAACCATTCATTCAGATACAGAATAAAATATAACTCTTGTCTCAATGATTAAACAGCTGTAGATGCTATAGTAACCTTCCCCAAGCCAATTATGATATACTCCATCATGACCAGCCTGTATGACCAGTTGTCATGGTGATTGGGGATGATGAGAGTCATTCAACATTTCTGGAAGGGGCAAGTTTGAGGAAACTGCTAAATGTAATTATCTTTGCAAATACTAGTTCAGTTATCAGTTCAGTCTTGTACTTACTTACGTTGCGTGAAATCATCTTAATACAGCAGTCTTCTGTCCTTCCTTCATGATATTCCAGACTTCTTCCATGCCTTTATATTTCTATTATTTTTAAACTGTGTACTTAATGTGCTTACTCATTAAAAAGCAAACTGTTCCATTTTTCCATTTTCTTTGCCAATATATGCAAAGTCACTGGAAGAAATTAACAATCTTTAGGTACTTATTAATATTATTACTATTTCAGGCAATGAAATTACTTGCAGATCTCAGCTGTTGTTCCAATTCTGTTTTAAGACTCTGTAATCATTATTTTTTGAAACATTGATCTCAGAAATAGAAAAAGAAATATTTTCCCCTGCCCTTTTCAATGTCATATTGAAATTGAACCACTGTATTAATGAAATATAAATCAGAAGACAACTTTTCTAATATAATGTTTTCACACAGTTTCTATAGTTGCCCTTGGATTATTAGATTTTGGTTGCATTGCTGTCCCCTTTTCTGAATAAAGAGCCCCTTTCTACTAGTAAAGCTGAGTAAAGTTTTCTACAAGTAAAAGCTTCCTAGTTGTTTTTATGAACAACTCAGAGACTTTGTATACATACTGGGACAGACATAATTTGTGGGGTTTTGCCAGGTATTGGAGTTCCCCTTGACTTTAATAAGTTTTTGGAAGCTTGAACTGAACTGGACCTGATTTCTTAGTTCCTATGTAAGGTAAGCTATAAATTATCCTCTTTTTAACAGAAAAAGGAATGCCCTGAAAATAGGGACTGAAACCTCCTGTGTATTCTCTCCTTATGTACCTGCAACAGATTGGGCTGTCTCAATCTTTTCGGTATATTTTGCAAGAGATTGGAGAACAGACTCTAGGCAGAGTGTGATCTTTTTTATCCCCCTTTCCCATGAAAATTTAGCAGCCTAAAATGCTTCATCTACTGAATTATGCATGGGTCATGAAGGGATGACGATGTATAATTATACTTTAAAATTAAACCCTTCTTATAATATAAAATTAATTATACATACTTAAGTAAGATCAGTTGCCTCTGCATTACTTAATTCTGTTACAATTTTTTTGGGAAGGAAAATAAAGATGTATAAACTCAAGCCATGGGCCAATCTTTAATCGAAGCAATGTTGCCAATACCACAAAAAGTATATTCAGACACTATGACTGTCTCAGACTCTCTCTGTGCTCATGTTCTTTGCTCTACCACAAAATTTACTTAAAGTCTTTTAGAGGTCAGAGGAGAGAAAAAAAAAATCAAACAAGGTAAATACACCCTCCGATTTTAATCTCTCATGTTAACCAAAAAAATTACTGACTCCTTTCTTAACCATAAGGTTGTATACTTGACAGAAAAAACAAACATTACTGCTAAGTTAAATCATCAGCGTTGTCCTTTTCTGTTTTTAATGCCTGTAAAACTCGAGTGGTTAAAGTCAACTTTCTATGATGTTTTAGCAGTTTGCAATGTATTTCTTGGTGATGTTTACTGGTATGTTTATAAAGAACAGCTGTTCCATAAAGGTCTAGGAATACAAACTTTAAAATAAAATAAGCCTGTGATCAAAGAATTGTCTGAGTGATTGAAATCAATAAATGAAAATATGAACAGGTTCCACCACTACCTTCTTTGTCTTCCATATACTGTCTGCTGTCGATTCTGTTCTTCTCTACCTCCTGGAGTCTTTTTAGATTCTGCCGACTCCTATCTCCAAGATACATTCAGTTTTAATTCCAGCCAAATTGACACCTTTTTTTCTTTTCCAATAGCAGGTAGAATATGTATGAACATGAACAATTATTGAACATAAACCCATGGATGATCTTTATTGAAGTCAGATAATCTAATGATAATCTAATTGCCAGACTACAGAGTTATCAAAATTGCAAGTAATAGTAGACCTGTTCTTTTACACTATTAAGTTTTCATTATTATTATTTATTATTATTGCTAAACGTGCAACCGGACACAAAATCTGTAGTACAGGAACATACTGTACATACAGTTCCAAGAATATTTGTGCAATTGTGGTCTATTTCTATCAGAAAAAAATGACATTAAGCACTAAGATAAACCCTAAAAACAAAAACAAAAAAATGGATGGGTGTGCTTTAGTGGTATGCTCTTTCCATGCATATTATAATCACAAGCTACAATGTATTCCCCGTCACTGGAAAAAATCCTGTTGGAGTGTGGAATGCCCCAGTATGTAATCTGGGAAAGTGTGTTTTAAGTTTATTTTCTGACTATAATCAATGATACAGAACTATTATTTTGAATCTTCAGAGAAGTAAAATAGATCTCTCTCCTTCTCCAGAAAGTCAGTTTTGCACAGTACACGTCCTTGTTTAACATTCACTCGTCCTGTGATTGTTTGAAGTTATGACGGCACGGAACGAGGGGTATTCATAACACATCCTCAAAGTTGCAGCTGTCGCAGCGTCCCCACGGTCACCTGATCACGATTCGGGCACTTGGCAACCAGCTGACAATCATGTCACAGCATCCCATGGTCATGCAATCACCACTTGCAACCTTCACTGCCAGCTTCCGACAAGCAAAGTCAAGGGGGAAGCTGGCAGGAGTTTGGAAATGGTAATCACATGACTGCAGGATGCTGCAACTGCACAGGATTCACCGAACAACGGCACCGGGGACTGCTGTAACTGCTGTTAAGTTGGCACGGTCATGTGATGTTGTGCCTTATGACTATGTTGCTTAGTGACAGAGTTTCCAGTCCCAATCACCATCAGTAAGTGAGGACTATCTGTGAAAAGTAAAAGTCAAAAGCTTTGTTCAATCAGAAGTTCTTAAAGACTTTCATTATTTATTATTTTTTTATATTTCAAATTCAGTCACTGCCCATCTCACTCAGAGGTGCAAGTAATAGTAGACCTGTTAAGAGGCCGAAGGTGCTTGTGAACCCAGGACTGCAAGCACCCCCGAAACAGTTGCATCTAATCCCCAAAATCTCCAAAAGAGTAATTAAATCTTTATACTTAATTATAATTAAGTACGTTTAAGTTTATTAATTATTATTAACTGTTATTACAGTATTTCCAAAAATATATTGCTTAAATCAAATGCAAATGTAAAATCAAACGTAGTTATTGTCTTGCAGCCTCCAGCCTGCTACTTGAAGATCCTGACTCCCAGAAACCTGCATCCTGTTCCTGTAGGTTATGTTATTCCTGAGTATCAAACTGCTGATAACATGGATATCAAGATCCCTAAAGAAGAACTCAATACAATTCCTGCAGGAGATAAATATATTCTTTACACATTAAATAGCAGTATTAATACTATCACTAAAAAGGAACTGGGAAAGGGCTCAGGAACAGAATGACTAAAACATTTAGTTCCTTTCTAAAATGAAATGGTTATCATACAACTAGGAGGGAAGAAAGGGAGAAAATGAGTGTTAAGAATGGCTTTCTTGACAACTTCTGAGCTTTTATAATGCCAGTGAAAAGGCCAAGTCACTCTTGGCTATTTCTACTGCCCTTAATGTTGAGGTACTTATACTACTGAGTCATCAACTGTTTTTATTAAGGTTGCTTTGCTTAAAAACACAGGTTTTGTTACATAACATTTCCCTGTCCCTATCTTGATTTAAATATGAAAGGTAAAATTCAAATTGACTGACCTGAGGTGATACTTCCTATTCTAGGGGAAATTTTTTTGAGTAGCACAAAGTCTTACAGAAAGTAATTTTAATATTCCGTTTCAGGGTAATTTTAATACTGATTATGTTCCATCAAGCTAGTGTTGACTCTTAGGGACCACACTGATAAGGAGATAGGTATTAATATAATACCTTACATTAGACGTTTGGAAGGTTCAACAGTTAATTTTTCTAGAATGTCCTTTTTGCTAGCCACCTTGCTAAAATTATCCAAAATGGAAGTACCTTGGGAGCTTTTAAGGGTGACTTTACCTTCAGCTCAAGGTTAGGAATTAGTATGGTGGACTATGTTCTGTTTTCTCATTGTTTTAGATAACAGATTCAAGCCTACTCATTTATATATTCACTTACTTGATTTATATGTTGCCTTTCCATTTGAAATGAACATTCAAGGTGGCTTGCAATTTACAGCTTTTTTAGTGATGAGCATACAGATAACTATCAGTATCCATTCATCATTTTGATGTGTACGATTTTCCTCAGATCATATGGCAACTAATATTCTTTGCTGAGTTCTCAATTTTCTCTTTAACAAATTCTTTGAGTTGTGTCAAAATATAGACATAGTGGAAATAAACTATTTACTGATTAGCATAATTCAAGTACTTTCAATTCCCCCCCCCCCATCAAATTATCTGTTGATATTTCTGCTGTGATGGGAAGAAGTTGCAAGGCCTTAGTATTAAAAGGGATTACAAAGCCAGCCTTTGCTTAAAGAAAAGAATTCAGAAGGAAGGAATTTTCTTATAACACCTTAAAAATGAATACTCTATGATTCTAGCAAATAGTTGTATTGGAGGATTGTTATGAAACTTGTATCTGCTATATTTTGAAATTTTGTAGGAATTTTCAGATTTTTTTTCCTTTCTCTCTCTCTATAGTGGAGAGATGGTTCAGGCAAATCTGGGGGAGCCTAAGGTGCTGATTTGAACCTTGCAAGTTAGAGAAATTTTATATCAACAACCAGGCACCTCTGCTTACAGTTCATTGTACTATTATTAATAGACTTGGCTGCTTGCCTGAATGAAGCAATAATAGTCTCCAGCTTCAAAAAAGGAAACAAAATGAACCCAGTTAACTGATGACCTATCATTCTCCTCTCAGTCATAGGGAAATTATAGGCCAGATTTGTAAGCAAGAAACTCTTGGTGTGGGCTGAGTAATAATATAATGGAAGAGAAATAGAGCATGTTGTAACTCTGGCCCATTGCTTGGTAGCAGCACAAAGCTGGCTGAGAAATTAACCTCCATTTCTTGGATTATCCCCCCTCCCCCAACTTTCCTTTTGTGCCTAAACGAAAATTGAACAAATTTTATACTCAGGTTTTAGTGCCTGTACTAAACTGAAGAAAACTTTCATAGACATATACCTATAAGCTTTTATTAAGAGATTGTATTATTCACCCTCTAGATAAGAAAGACTTGGACAGTGAAGTCAGGTTTCTCATTCAGTCCCTATTGTTAGAAGGATACAGCTATCTTTTAGTTCCTGTACTTTTAAACAGATCTCATAATTGGTGGATTCTCATTTCCTTGTTCTCTCTCCTTTTCCCCTCCAAAATCCCTCTTATATAGACCAGGGATCTGGAAACTTTTTTGGATCTAAGAATTTTGAAAAGACAGTTGGAGTCCATTTTGAGACTAGAAAGCATTCTTGGAAACAAATATGATGCTGGAGGCTGGCCTTTGCTTTGCTGCATGCCAGCTTTCTATTTTCATCTGTCTGCCTATCTGACTGTAAAAAATCATGTTAGGCAGGAAGCCTTTTTGGATATCAAGGAAGGTGTCTGCAGTCACACTTCATGTCCTTAGGTACCATGTTAGGAACTTCAGATATAGATCAGGCAGATTTTCCTTATCTCAAATAACTCAATAACTTAAATTCTGTGGTAGTAATCCTGCTAAGTACAAGAGGAATCACAGGTTTAAACATTTGATATATCTTGTTGACTGAAGATCCAATGGGGCAAAACTATCATATGTGGAGTTATTGGTTGTCTTCCGTGAATATTTCATTAACAGCATTCTAGTAATTAACTAACACTAAATCCAAGATTTTGGTGTTTATAAAACAAGTATAAAAAGTTGTGTCTAAACTTCAGTGCTATTCCTTCTAGTTGTATTTAGTTGATGCTTTCTGACTCTTATACTAAAGAAAAAAGAAAAACAATTACTTTGTTTCCTTGAATTTCTGGATAACTAGGATTAAGCCAAGCCATCTAGTGTCTATCATCTAGAGGCTAGGCTCTTCAATTTAAGGAACTGAAAGCTATACTAACAAGAGCCAGTTTGGTGTAGTGTTAAGGCGTCAGGCTAGAAACCAGGAGACCATGAGTTCTAGTCCTGCCTAGGCACAAAGTCAGCTGGGTGACCTTGGGCCAGTCCCTCTCTCTCAGCCCTAGGAAGGAGGCCATGTCAGACCACTTCTGAAAAACCTTGCCAAGAAAACTGCAGGGACTTGTCCAGGCAGTCTCTGAGAATCGGACACAATTGAACAGATTAAAAAACATTTTTTCTCCCCATCCATTCAGTATTTTAGTTTTTCAAAATATTTCTACTGCCTTATATCTGCAAGCAGTATTCTTTAAATATTTGAGAGTTTATATGATTGCCCATTTTAATATTCTCTGCTGTGCTCTGCTCTGCTCTGCTCTGCTCTGTAGATTGGTCAGTATAGCAAATTTTTCTGGAGCGGAATTGTCATTTTGACTTTCACAAAGTAAAATCTAAAATTTGTGTGTGTGGGATTGTTATTCCATTGGAGAAAGAGAAGAGTTATTCAAATATTCTACCTGACAGACCATCAAATTCTGTCCCATGGATAGGTGACATACAAATGTATATAAAGAAATAAAATCTTAGTATACTATTGTGTAGATGATAATTCCATATTCTAACCAATAAACAAGATTGCAAAATGTATGCTATTTTCCATTCAAAACTGGAACCAGATTGGGAAAAGAAAAATCAGTTTTCTAGTGAAATTTCTGTTTCTTTCCTATATTTATAATTTATGTAAATGACCTTTCTGTTATTCTGGATTTGTATATGTGTTTAATATTGATCTATGATTGTACTAAAAACATTCAAGCCAGTGAACCCTAAAAAAGTGGACCATATTTCTCCACCTGCTCAATGCCAATTTTACTAGATCCACTGTTTTTATGCCTTGATATTTTTACTAATAAAGATCAATATAAAGATTAGTTCAGCTTGTGTATACTTTGCAGGACTCAGAGACACAATATGAATCCCAGCATTCTACACAAAGTTGTACTTATGGATGAGTAAGGATTTTTTCCAATGCTCCTCTTAAAGGTCTTCTGAATATGAAACCTTCTTATAAACTGTGTTTGTCAGTCCTGAGCCTTCACCAGCAGGATGAATTAAAAAGACTAAATAAACATATGTGAAACATATGTAACTGTTGGCATGTCACAAATTTTCAGTCTATTTAAATAAAGCAAACTGAAAGAGTTTTGTAGATGTGCTTTACTAAAACAAACTGATGAGGATTTCTTTTCTCTTTCTACCCATTTTGAATTGTCTAGGCAAGATTCCAAGTTTTTCTCTTGAATCCAAAAAGGCAAGAAATATGTTAGGCAGATGCCACATAGGACAGTAAAAATAGCTTCAACAGCTGGAGGTCTCCCATCTTCATGTCACTTTCCTGCACCCCTGCTTCACTGCAGCCAATCCTAGCATTGAATTGCAACCAACACCACGCAAGTGTAGTTCTGCTCATGCAAGGGGTCCCCTCCATGCCTCAGTTGTGTTCTGGAGAGTCCTCTAATTCTCTGTAATAAACTGAATGGGGGTGCATAGGAGAGAAGAGGAAAGTGATGTGGAATGACACTATTGGGCCTCAATATTGGGAGGAATCAAAGAGCCTCAGTGGATAGATCATCATGCAAATGGGCTGGGTTTTGATTTTTACTTTTGTATTCATAATTTTCAGAAACTAGATTAAGACTATTCTAGGATTTACCCTTCAGTTTTAATGTGTTTCCTGTGTCTCAGAGGGACAGAAAATAGCACCATTAATTTTCAGTAGTTATTGTCAGAGAGCCACCAAAAGGAGAAAAAGGCCACAGGTTGCCCATATTTGCTAGAATGGTTCTTCTCTCTGACTTACATTAACACAAGAAGCGGTTTTAAAAAGGAATGAGAGGAGAGGAGAGGAGAGGAGAGGAGAGGAGAGGAGAGGAGAGTGCTCTGCCTAAAAACTGGGTTTTGTAGCTACTGCTTCTCTAGATGAAGCAGTGAGCTGGATTGGATGCAGACCCCACATTCTAAGGACGAATAGGCTGAAGAATAGCTTCTATCTTAGAGCTGCAACTATACTGAATTCTATCGTATAGTGCAGTATCAATGCAGCATCAGGGGTTGTGCAATATGGAATGTGAAGGTTGTTTTTTATGTGTTTTATGTGTGTGATGTATTTTATGTGTTCTATGGTTTTTATATTTTTAAAGCTGCATTGGGGTGGCATTTAATTTCGTTGTACAAGTAGTACAATGACAATAAAGATTTCTATTCTATTCTTAATCCCCTGGCTGTTAAATGAGACCAGAATGGTAGTATTTGCTCTGCAATCCTACAACAATCTTCCCAACACTTTGAATTGGGCAAATTAAAATAGGCTAAATTGTCCAGCTTGGTTTGTATTGTAGCAAAGGGAAAAGACATACTATCATGATCAAGGATGTGGAAATAGAAAGTCCATGTTCAGAGGCAATGTAATCCTACGTGTCAGATGCTCTGTAGAGGCAGAGAGGCTCTATTTAATGCTCTCTTGAGAAAAGCCAGGGGCTGTACTTTTCTCAACTTGTGACCAAAGGTTGGAACTGATAGAAAAACTCAGAAGGAATCGAGGCTGCCCAGAGGGAGAGAGAAAGTCAGTACATTTGGAGATCGCTCGTACCAATAAATAGATTGAAACAATCCTCATTACTGTTACATGTGCCTTCTCCAAACTTACCAAACAAACAACCTGGTACATCTCTCAACAGGCATGAAAATGTCCATATAAAATGTGTTTGAACCAAATATTGGTCTCCTCTAGTGAGTTTGCAAGGTCAGAACTGTAATTTCTCACCTCAATAAGGGAAAATTATAAAAGCCTACCACTCAATCAAATATTTTAAATGTATTTAATTTTTTAAGGCCCCTCAAAAAGAGATGTATTGAATGTATTTATTGGCTACCCTATATCTCAACTTCATTATTGATTTTTTAAAAAAATTATTGGTATGATGGACTGCTCTGAGAAGAGAATTCTTTGTTTTCTGAAGGAAGCCTAGACCTAAATATTGCTGTTAATAGGGTTTTGTTTCTTTCTGTGCAGTGTAATGTTATCCTACTAGTTAGATGATTGATCTAATCCTTATTGACACCTTTTATAATGCATTGGATCTACAATATTATTTTGATGCATTTGAAGAAATTGATGAATGCTGTTACGTTTGTCACGTCAGTCTGCCTATAAAACATATTCCTTCTTAAATCATGGACATGTGATAAGGGCAGAACTCTATTGAAAGTGAAGGTTGCAAACAATAAAATGCTAGCAATGGCTTTTTTGCCCCATAAACCTGGACAGCTGCCTTGGTTTCCCTTCTGCTCTAATTAGCTCTGACAAGTTTACAGTGCTGCATTTAGAGAGTTTCCTTGCCCATACAAGGTATTTAAAGTCAACGATGACATCTCCCTTTAGAAGTGACTCTGTGCAGATGCTGAAGACAGTTCTTCCAATCCTAAATTGGTTAAATAGTTACAGATGAAATGCCCAGTTTTGAAGTTTCTACTCCTATTGTGTCTCAAATCTTCCTTTTATAGAATATCCAGATTTACTGTCTAACTGATGAAAGTCTTCAGGATGCTGTGTTGTTTAGTCCTCCAAGAGCTTTTAATCTGAACTACAAATATGGATGAAGATATTCTTAAATCTAAGTGTTTAAGAGAACTTAAAGTGTGGTATAGATTTCTTTCAAAAGTACAACTTAAGTAGTGGGCAGGCACAGCAAAAACATTGCCCATCATAGCCTATGACTGTCATTAATTGATTCTAGATAGATGATATTTCCTTTAAAGGTCTGTTAGCAATTAATGTTGTGCAACCTAGACACCAAGTTGCAAGAGACAGGAGTCATTGCTTTTTCACTGTCCTTCCATGCCTTACCTGAAGTTAACTCTCCTAGCAGTGGCCGTGAGAATCAGAAATGCTATCGAGCAAAATGCACATAAGGCTGGTACTTTGCGATGTTACATGGAAGACATGTTGTTTAAATTGTCATTGCTTTATTACTTTTGTGTGGGATCTGGGTAACATTGATACTGTTTGCTAGAGGAACCAATTATGATGTTTTCTTTTGCTAAGGAACTCTACTAAAATATAAACATGTCTATTGGTTATAGACTGTATACCTAAATTAGATAATTTCAGTTGAAAATGATGTGGTCCTGAAGTTATTGGTGTGTGTGTGTGTGTGTGTGTGTGTGTGTAAGATTTATCCAAGAGCATAGGTCTTTCGTTTCTGCAAAATATTGTGCCAACATATATTAGCAGATTTTCAATTTTGGGAGCATGCTTGGTGTCTGCGAAAATGGGTCTGGGGATTTGGTGTGACCTTCTCTATTCACAGAGCATAGAACTTTTTAACAGTCCTTACTGCTTCCCTACTGTTTTATGGATATTGTCTTGGAAGTCTGACCACCCAAAAGAAGTTAGTGTCCCTATGTTGGGCAATCTCTTGATTCTTTCATTACTGTTTGATACTCCTTATTGAGGTCTCTCTTTTGCAGTTTTGTTGATTTTTTTTTCCAGGTATATACAAATAAGTTTGTGTAGTTTGCTGAGAGCCAGATGGTTAGCCCTTTGGAAAAGGGATTTGGAGGCTGGTCATTTATGGGGGGAAGAAGTCTGTTAATTGGCACTAGTTGCTATGGCCTTATTATACCAGTTCTTTGTAATCTACTGTGGCTTCAATATTTTTTATCTTCTGAATTAAGTGTCAGTGTTAATCTTTAAAATTATACATTGTTTGGGACCTGGTTACATGCATCATAGAATGTATAAGTTTAGAAAGACCTTATAAATAATTTGATCCATTATCCTGCTTGGTTTAGAGATCCACTAAACTCTCCCCAACTGTGGCCATCTAGCCCTTGTTTGAAAGTCTTCAGGTGGGCACCAGTGTTCTAGGCAGGCTGTTCCACCACTTAACACCCCTTACTTTAAGGAAATTCATCTTTATATTCAGCCTTTTTATTTCAATGCAACCCTGCTCTGAGCTTAAACAAAGAACAGGTCTGCTCCTTCTTGAATGTAACAGTCTTTTTGATATTGGTAGACCACTGTCATCTCTCTCCTCAGTCTTCTCTTTTAATAGCTACTCATTTCTAGCTCCTTTAACTGTTCTTCATAAGACTTGGTTTCCAGACCCCTTATCATTCTGGTAACTTTCCTCTGAACCACTGCAGCTTCCCAATGCCCTTTTTAAAGTGTGGAGCCCAGAACTGGACAATACTCCAAGTGTAGTTTAACCAGCTCAAAGTACAATGGAACTGGCTGGTGTGGGTCTTCCGGGCTGTGTGGCCGTGTTCTGAAAGTTTTGTTTCTTAACATTTCGCCAACATCTGTGACCCACATCTTCAGAGGGCAGGAGCACAGACAGGAGCAGTTCTGTCAGCAAGAGAACTGCTCCTGTCTGTGCTCCTGCCCTCTGAAGATGCCGGTCACAGATGCTGGCGAAACGTTAGGAAACAGAACTTCCAGAACATGGTCACACAGCCCAGAAGACCCACACCAGCCATCGTATTCTGGCCGTGAAAGCCTTCGACAATACAATGGAACTGTTGCTTCCTGTGACCTGGACATAATGCTGCTGCGTCCCACTGTTGGCTTATGTTCAGCTGTTGTCCACTAATACTTATCCTCCTATCCTTATCCTTTTCACATGCATTTCTGTCAAGCCAGGTCTCTACTGTGCAGTTGATTTTTCCTTCCTAAAGACAAGATCTTTACACTTGTTATAATTAAATATTATCTTGTTGTGTTTACTCCATATTCAAAACCTGCTGAATGAGCGTATGGGTATGGTAACAGATGACAGTCCTTTTGTTATTATTTTCTTGGATAGAGATAGAAAGTGTAATTTTACTTGGTTACTTTCTCTGAAATCATACCTTGAGCACTTGAATATTTATTGTTGGTAAAAAACTGGTGAGTTCCAAAACAGTGCTAATGAACAAGAATACTTGCATTTCTTGGTTCCTTATTGGGTAGGAAAACAACCGTTTCCATTTACAAGAGAAACTGGAAACAGCTACCCCACTCAACTTATCCTTTCCCTGGACCTCGGATACTAGCAGTTAGAAAATCTATAGCATCTGGGAAAGTCAAAGTCTGCTCTTAATTAGACATGTTTGTTGTCTATTGGCTACAGTACAGTTTGACCTACCTGCCTGGATGTGAATATTTTACTATATGAAGTTAAACTTATAAAATCAAGAGGTTTTTCAAATTCATACAAAATTAGTTGGAAAGTGCAGTTTTCAGCCACTACCGATTTAAATATCTGTCTCCCACCTACACTTTGGAAAAGCACATGCTTTCTGTATTCCAGAAGACTAGGAGAAAAAGCCCACTATTTATAGATACATCCCAAGCCAGTGTACTGGGACTGGACTTTCTGGAACATGTGCTCTGATCTTGGCTCTTAGTGTGCTATACTGTACTCTCCTTAGAGAAAATTGTGCTTTTTTAACCTCTTGCTGTCTTTTCTTCTTCTTCTTTTCTTTTCTTTAGTGCCGTAATTCTTTTCTTAGCTAGATTTGTATCAAAATCTCACTTTTAGAGCAGTAAATTCTGTTCCTGATTCTGAATGCATTAGTGATGTTACTGTTTTGGAAGAAATAACTATAATTAGTTATTTTCTTTCAGCAGCATGGTTATTTCCACAACTTAGAAGGCCAGTAAATATTCAGATGGGATTTTTCAAACCTAGTCAGTTTTGTTATAATGAGCCCGTTTGGGAGTCATATTTAGCCAGTGAACCTGGCTTAAGAAGTCACACTAGTCAGGCAGCTCATTCATTCCTGTCTTTTTAATAACAAGTAAACAAACCAAGTATATTTCTGTACTGGTAAGGATTCTGGATAATCCTGGATTATTGTGAGCAGGTTATTTGCTTGTTTGCTCTTGTATAGTTCTTCCCATTTCTCTTGCATGCCAGGTATGCAAATTAGAGTTAATACTGGTTATGGATCCTGGCTTGTTTGTGAATGACAAACCAGAATCCCTAGTTCAGATGACACACTAAACTTTCCTGACTTATTTAGCTCTGTCCCTTTTCCATTTTATCAGTCTCAAGAAAAATTAACATATTTGATGGGTAAGACTAACTTTTCCCAACCTGGTCATTTCCAGATGTGTTGGGATTGCAGTTCCCAGAATTGGCTGGTGCATATGTTAGGCCTGTAACTCACATTGCTGTTCAGCAATTATGTTTCTAGAGTCTTAGCTTTTAGGCTCCTCTGTTGAACATTCTAATGGAATTAGGGTTAGCGCTCCTAAGAGACTGTGTCTCCTGTTATGATTCTCCTGCCCTCTTGAATCAGCCAGAAAGGTTTGGCTATAAACCTATTTCTACATCTTGTTCAAATGATTGTATCCAAGAGAGCTGTCAGTGTAATAATTTGCCAGATGGTGTGAAATCAGTGCAGGCAGATGAAGGCTTAGTAAACGAACTTTCATTGACCTAAAATTGATAGATGATAATCTGGTTCGTATATTGAGTAGTGCTTTTTTACCTGTTATGGCATAAAAATACCACATGCTGTTAATTATTTAACTTAATGTAGCATATAAAAACAATAAATCTGGAATAATTGACTAAATAATGTAATATATAATATATAACTAATCTAAGAATGACAACAACTGATTAATAAATGGGACATAAAAGTTTCATTTTAGAGGTCATGGTAGAGAAAATATGTTTGTCTTTGCTCTGGAAATTTGAAATGTTGAGCTGGCAAATCAAGCCATCTTGTCTTTAAATGGAGAGGGGGGCACTTGGTAGGCCCATGTAATGCCCCTGCTTCATGAGTTACGCTGGCTCTCAGTGGGCTTCCACGTGCAATTCAGGGTCTTGGTTATCCTCTGCATGGCACAGGATCAGGACCAGCTTGTTTGTGGAACTGCCTTTCTCCAACTGTTTCTGCCAGTCTCACACTAACACAATAGGCGTGCTTCAGATTCCATTGCTGAAGCAATGTTATCTGATGGGAACTAGGAGGCATGCCTTTTCTGTGGCAGCACCTGCCCTCTAGAATGATCTCCCAGACATATGGTTTGCCTGATCCAGTTGGCATTTAAAAAGACATTAAACATTTGGTTGTTCCCCCAGGTGTTTGGGTTAGGATGATAGGAGATCTCGCCTTGGGAGATGGAGTCTATACTTATGGTTCTCAATAGCCTATTAATTGTAGATGTTGTAATTTTAACTGTATTTTCATTTTTTGTTTTTTTCTTATTGACGCCCACCACCCAGCATTGCATTTATTTCAGTTGCATGGCCATGTAAATTCCATAAATAAATAAATACCTCTTGAATTAAACCTCAATTTTTTCCTTGGTGGAAATGATGAGTAAATGAATAGGTAAATGAATCTACTCAAAGCCATGTTCTTTGAGCTTCGTTTCTTTCATTTACCTGTTGTGGAATACTGTAGACATGTTTAGTGAAAGTAGTGATGGGGCAAGTATAGTTCACCCGTCCTTTGTGTTTTTAGCTTGCCCCTCCTTCCAAATTTTATTTCTCTTCCATCTCCTACCTCTGGCTATAAATCTTCCTCAACCTTTCTTTTTCCTTTGTTAATTCCTTTTTTCTTCAGAGAGATTGGAAACCTAAGCTAGGAAGAGGTTGCTCTGAATTCTGAGCAAAACCTCTCCCTCCCCCCAAAGCTGACAAAATCAGCCATGGAAAAAGTCAGAGAACCACCACAGTAGAGTGCCCCCCTCCACATAGCTGGTCCAGAAGGATACTGTGGTCAGTGGCACTGAGAACCATTGAGAGATCTAAGAGGGCCAGAATGGTCACACCTCTCCCATCTCACCTCTCCCATAAATCATCATCAAGTGGAACCAATGCAGTCTCAGTACTATATCCAGACTGAAACCCTGACTGAAAAGGGTCCAGATAATCTATTTCTTCCTGGGTCCTCTATAACTGCAATCTGACCACCTTCTCCACAGTATTCCTCTAAAAGGGAAGGTTGACGACTAGACAAAAATTATCCAGAGCAGTTGTATCCAATATAAATAAACACACACAGAGAGATACAGACGTGTGTGTGTGTTTATGCACACACATACACATACATTTTTGGACTGATTACCACAAGTGAACATGCTCTGACTTTAAACAAATCTACCCAAATTGTGAGGTGAGAAACAAGGTGAAAGAGTAATAATGAAGTGATTTTGGCAGAAGCTGTGGGAACTATGGGGCTTAGCAGCCTGCACTGTAAACTAACAAAGTCTTGTTTGTATTTGACATTTTTATATGCTCAGGTGGATTTGCAGCTGCAGTCACCACTCCTCTGGATGTAGCCAAGACAAGAATTATGCTGGCAAAGGTAAGAACTTGAAGAACAGTGTGGAGATGGCTGGCAAGCTTTCAGATTAATAATTCTGGCATTTTGCTTAGTAGTAGCAGCAAAACTGAATCCACTGTCTGTTCGTAGTTTTGGTACCAGAATCATAATGAGAATAAGTATCTTTTATTTCCACATAGAATAGAAGAACTGCTACATTTCTGTTCTTCAATAAACTAGTTCTAGGAGCAAACTTTAAAAGACCAAGCAGCTTTCTCATTCACTGGGGGTTTTGTTTTGTTTTTTGTGGCATGATGTTTAGTAGGAGGTAATAACCTTTTCAATACAGTTTATGATGAGTATCTGTTTGGTAGAATAAAATGGAAAACTGTAAGTGCTTGACTCTGAGCCATAGAGCTTATCCGTTGCAGATAAACGCTTCCCAATTCAGTCACTCTCATCTCCAGTGAAAGGGCTGCAGGAGACCTTTGCCTGAGATTTTGGATGACATAGTGGTCTTGTTGAGGCAGCTTCTTATATGTATGTATCTCTCTCTTTGTCTGTATAGACTGGCTCCAGAAATGCAAGTGGGAATGTGTTGTCAGCTCTTCAAGGTGTTTGGAGAACCCAAGGGATATCTGGGTAAGGATAAATGGGCAGGGGTGGAGGGAAAATGTGAACACATTTTTTTCAGTACACAGTGCATTTTTCTCTGAATCTCTAAGCAAAGCAACATATATGCATATTTTTTCACATAAATGTCCCGTGCTTTAAAGCCTGTATATGTCTTGTCTGGTGATAATTTGTGAGAAGTCTTTGAGAAAGTTAAATTGATACTAGCTAGATAGTTTTTGTGCAGGGCTGTGAACGATGTAATTTTTTCATAATTTTCTGTATATTGTATGAGTTTAAATAGTTCATGATGAGAAAGGAAAAAAGAAGCTTTTTTGTGGCTTAGGGAAGCAACAGTCATAATCTGTTCTGTGACTGGTATTTGTCTATTGTTAGAGCATTCTGTAGTTTATTTTGAATCAAAAGATAGCAGAGTTTTCCCCATAGAGCACTAGGAAAGTTATGATTAGCACTGAATATTATAGATCTATGTATTCTTTTTTTTATTTCATAGATTTATATCCCACCTTTCCTCTAAAAGTTCAAACAGAGTATCTTCCACACTCGATCTATGTATTCTTTTTTTATTTCATAGATTTATATCCCACCTTTCCTCTAAAAGTTCAAACACGGTATCTTCCACACTCTCCTCCAGTTTTATCTACCCCAAAGCAACGTGAACTTAGTTGGGCTGAGAGAAAATGAGTGGCCCCAAATCATCCAATCAGCTTCCATGGCTGAATATAGACTTCACCATGAGTGTCTTCAGTCCTTGTCCAACACTATGATTGCTTGCTTTTAATTTGATCTATTAAAATAATGTTTCATTAGTTGTGCACTGCAAAGCATCTACCACTTCTGTTGTTTCTAGATATACTTTTGTGTGTTTTTCAATAGTTTTTGGGATAAAGAATAATGTTATAAGGATCTAAAGTTTGTGTGCTGCTTATTTTTCAAGAAGCAGATACCTCCTGCTTGGTGAAATGTACTGTAGAATGTATGCATTAAAACAATATTGTTCTTTCTAATTGTCACAGAATAAGTCAGCAGGTTCCGTCCCCCAAAAATAAACAATAGCAATGAAACAAATAAGATAGCTGGGAGGTGAAGGAAATGGAATCTGTGGACCCCTTAGATTTCAGTGATCTTCTCCCAGGCTGCTCTGGAACAAAGAAGCCTTCATTAGCTCCAAAGCTGCTTAGTCTACCGTGGCTCATCAGCCATGGTTTCATCCCAGTCTTAACTTACTCTTCTTTCCAGCACATCAGCCTCCTTTTATTTCCTCTCCCCTTTCCTGTGAGAAAGTTCTTCTCTGTGTGAAAAGCTTATCTACTGTTCTCTCAGCCTGCGCATGTCAAAGTGGAAGAGCAACGTGTATGTCTGGGCAGTCATGTAACACAGTGGCAGGCGGTGCTCAGCTGCCACATTCGGTCACAGCAGCCCTTGTAAGCTTCCCAAACTCTCACCTTCATATGGAAAGGAGACACCTGAAGAAGCCATGGATGCACAATATATTGGTTGGATATACAGTGGTACCTCGGGTCACGAACTTAATTCGTTCCGCGACTCTGGTCGCGACCCGAATTGGTCGCGACCCGAATCACATTTTCCCATAAGGTTCAATGTAAATACGGTTAATCTGTTCTGACCCCTACGAATTTGGTTGCCAACCGATTTTGGTCGCAACCTGAATCAAATTTTCCCATAAGGTTCAATGTAAATACGGTTAATCTGTTCTGAACCATATGTTTTTTTTTTTTAAACCACAAAAATATGACACAAAGTACAGTACAGTACAGTATGAAGAGAGAGAACACTAACCTTGCTTGAGGCGTGGAGGACAGGAAGGCGGGTGGGGAGGCAGTTATTGTTTGGATGGAGAGTCCCCCTACCTACAGGAAGCCACGACCACGTGTCAGAGCAGGGAAAATGGCCGCGGATCCTGTTCGTCACCCGATGCTGAGTTCGCGAATGGAAGCAAAATTTTGCGAACGGTGCTGTTCGTGACCCGAATTGGTCGTGAACAGAAGTGTTCGTGACCCGAGGTACCACTGTATTCCTCAAATCCTATATTTCTGAAGAATATATCATTCCAAGGAACCAAAGGCTACAGTGAGCAAAGTAGTGATATAAAATGGATGGAGCAGTATCATGGACGAGGAGGTGATGCAAACTGGCCAAAGCTAAGATATTCTGAATTCCACTTATCCACTACTTTTAGTGAAGGTTTTCTTCTAAATATTTAAAATGGTTAATCATGTTTAAGCACGCACTAGAGTTGCCGTGTGTTTCCATGGCAGAAAACTGAAAATTGGTAATGTAGCTGCTAGCTGGGGTTGTATGTGGCCCAAAGATTATGCTTGCCTATCTTAAGAGATGGAGGCCTTTCAGAGAGCTCTTCTTTATGATGCCTTCCTGCTTTGGGGTGCTGCTCTGGCATGATGATCCTCATTGCCAAGTACTATCACAGAAAGCATTGCTAACTAGATTTGAAAAATATAGGCAGCTCAAGGAATTGTAGAGGAATACAGTGTATATAAAATCACAGCTGAAAAACCACCTTTAACTGATGATCTCCTTCAGCTGCAAGGTTTGGCACCTCCAATTACATTCCTTTGTCTATTCTGGGGATTTATTTATTATTTCGGTGACTAAAATTTGTCTAAATTCATGGAGCCAGAAAAATCATAGCTCTGAGCGATGTCTAGGAAAGGAGAAGTGGCAAGCTGGGGCAACTTTAAGGGAAATTTTGGAAGGTGGTTGGAAATATTAGAGGCCAATTCTGCCAGGCCTGCTACCAATTATAAACTGTTAATCAACACAGTAAAAACGTCAAGCATTGTTCCATCTGAAACTGCAAATGATGACTGCCTTATCTCATATACTGTTCTTTCATAGCTAACCAAGGGAAACTATAGAGCCTCATAATGCAGACTGCCACCTTATTAAAACCAGAGGCTGCATATTTGCTTCCAGCTGGCACTTGAACTGCAGGCCAGTGGTTTAACATCCTATCTTGACTTTGCTGCTATTAATTCTTTTTCAATCATGGCTGTGATGTAATGGGAAGTTATAAAAAGAGACTAAAGGGCCATAAACCAGTCATAGACTTGTACCAGTTTTGTGCTTTCAAATCTGGGCCTGGTTTAGTCTGTCTGTCATTTCCCAATGCCTCATAGCAGTATTATATACAGCCATACAAAGTGCCAGGCAGTAACTATTTGCTGAGATATTTTGGCTTGCAGCTGGTGCAAGACTTGCAGGGGCCAGGGTTTCAGATTTAATACTTTCCCTATTCCTTCTAATCCTAAACTTTAATCTGTTGGCCATTAGAAGCAATTGGTGGGCAGTGAAGTTCTCTGAGCTTCTCTGTGCTTCAGTCAACATAGTTTGAGCTTGTAGGAGTTGGCAGCCATTGTCAACAGGAGGGAGAGCTAAACTTGTCTATTCTAGATGCAGCCCTAAGCTTGCCTATTTGGAGATATTGTAGGAATAAATATGACTAGATTTAGGATGGGGCTAACTCTAATACATCTGGTGCTATAGACTGCATTTGCAGATGCTTTCTTCTCAAAACTGGTCTGGCATTCCAGATTTAAGTGGCACAACCTGATCTGCAGGGGTCAGCACTGGTGATGGACTTGAGGCTTTCCTTCCCTCTGAGATTTCACACTATTTTCTCTGTACAATAAGGTTTTGAAAAATAGTCATCTTTTGAGTTAGGAAAAGGCTATCAGAGAGAATCCCTGTGAACTGTAGCATCAGGTCTTGGTATTCATATGATGTTTTTGATACATCTCCAAGCCAAGAAAGGTGACCAAACACTTCTGTAATGAGAGCCAAAATCTTAGAAGGGATTATTAAGCTAAATTAAAGCCTAAAGCAGAGTAGATAGACAGAGATCCCTGAGCATACTCCAGTATATGTGTGAACACCCACGTGAATAGATTTATTAAAATGATAACTAAAAATTATTTTGGATGATATCCCTTTATAACTTTATTTAGATATAACTGTTCCTGATTTGACTCATGTCTTGTGAGCATCCCTTATTTAGTACTGTACCTTTAATAAGATCTCACAGTGTGCTGAAACAGTGAGGTGGGATGTTTATAAGTTCAGTATTTCCATATATGTTTCACCTTATTACTTTTAGTGGCTTGAGAGTGACCTACAAATTACAGAAGTCTGCTATATCCCATAGAAAATAATGTAGTTATATGCCCCTGGGAAGAACATGAAATACTCCAGGCAAATCTGTTTCCTGCTTTCTTTGCTTTGCAAGAAACCAAACTAAAGTGTGTCATTCTTAAAATTTTCCTGGGTGGAAGGAGGATGGCGTTAACAAATTACTGGACTGCAGTCAGAACAAGAGATGACTTGGTAAGCCGGGATTCCTTTGAAGATTTAGCATTTAAATAGAGAAATTGTTAGTCAGTGGCAATTTCTTTGGCTATGGATGGATGCCAGATTAAGGCATGACCTTTTCCAGTAGGTTCTTCTAATCTCCAGATATGTGTTTTGGTGCAGATCTGCTCATGGAATCTTTTGTCAGTACTTGCCTTGCTACAAATGACTTAGCTTTAAAGCTGTAATTATGGTAAAGCAGCAAATTGCTGCCTAGTGAAATGATCAAACATTTCCATTTGCCCGTCGCAGCCCTGAAGCAGAGCTCATTCCCACAGACAAGTGCGATTGTAGCAGGGAAGATAAAGAGCTTAGTAGTGACTTGAGGATGAGACAGAACGGCACAAAAGAGTGCAGTAGAATTGATCTCACACTTCCCAAAGCCCACAGATTAACCCAGAATTTTTGATCTTAGCACGTAATATGACCGGTTTGATTAAAAACAACAACAAGCCTTCCTTTTAGGACATCTCTTCTAATGGACATATCACTTCTGGTGTGCTTATTTCCTGTAACGAAGGAATCCAGAAGAAATGTCATCAGGCTATCAAATCTATTTGATTCTTAGAGGAAGGAGCGTATGGTCTGTTGAATGAAATGGAAAAGTTACGGTGTGGTAATGAAGTTATGGGTAAACGTATTATTGGGATCTGAACATTAGATAGGCTTTGGGACTGCAAATTAGACATTTATTTGATTGATGGACAGACCTGGGAATTAAAAACTGTCACCATTTGAAAATACAGTATATCCTCTTTCATGAGTATTGAACTCAGTTTCAGGGCAACTAATAACTCACTTTCAGAATTAAATGTGTCTTCTATAAACAGAAAATGTAATAGAAAGTGGCAAAATGGAGAAGGTTCTTGGGCAGTTGTCTCAAATCAAAAGTAATACTTTTCACAAGCATGAGGCACACAGAGTTTTCTTAATAAGATTTATTGAAGACAATGGAGTCAATGGTTGAAATGTTTGCTGTGGTGTTTGGTGTGGGAATGAGTGGTATGGACAGTGCTAGGTTACTGCAGGACTGGAGCAGAGTTGAATTGCAGAGGTGCTGAGGTGTCAGGAGGTAGATGTTGGCCTGTGGACTATACTGAAGCGATCTCTTGGGTAGACTCCAGAGTGGGGCTTCAGCCCAGGACTTGTGCACTCTTGTCAGCATCAGGGGAGAGGTATCTTGGTCAGAGATTTTCTAGCTGAGCAAGTGCAGTGAACTGAGCAGAGCTGTGCTTGTAAGAATTTTGGCTTCTAAGGTGTGCTGGCCCTCCAGCAGAGAACAGCAACCTGAAATATGGCAATGAAAAGTCTAGGCAGCAGAAGCTGGGTCAGGCTGACAGACATGTGTATGATCAGCCCAAGCCCTACATCTGCACAGGTATAGATCTTTTGTACCTGCACCTGAGTCTGGGTCAATCTGGAGGATCTGTATTCATCTGTCAGCCATTGGGATCACTTCTTGGATTGCTTACCTACTTGATAGATCTGGAACCTCCCCTGGACTTGACTGGGAGGTAGAAACGGAATTGTACCAGTGGCTAGATCTGATCATTGGAGGCTAGCAAGAGGAGAAGTAGATTGTATGGGCAAATATTAATTTATTTGATTTATATGACCACCTAATTTTTCTCTGAGATATGCCCACCTGGGTTTTAAGGCTGGCACCAGCCATGAAACCCAAGGATGGGGTGGCAGTTGTCATCTGGGAACCCCTAATGGCTTTCAGAGTCTCTGCTGGAAATAATCAGATGTGAGACCTCTTAGCTGAAGTTGGGTTCTATAGAGCTACTGGGTTTGTTGCTGCTGTACTGACTTGCTTGCTGTACAACAATATTTCTGCCTGAGCTGCTCAATTCTGTCACCAGGTTGGCAGTGGAATCTCCAAGACTAATAGTTATTAGAGACTTTAACTTGCCCTTGTATGATGTAGCGTCTGGAGTGGCTCAGGAGTTCATGGGCACCATGGCAACTATGGAGGTATTGCAGGACTGAACATATTCATGTGGTCATATGTTAGAACTTGGTTTTGTCTCAGGGAACAACACTCCTTTGACATGGTCAGATCATTCTCTGGGTGCTTTTCAGCTTGCCAGTGCTATTCCTGCCCCCCTTCCCACAGGGAGGTTAAACTATTAGGTTGTCCAACCCAGGCAGCTAATGGAGCATGATGGGTTTCAGAAGGAGCTTGGGTTTTTTTCCCAGTGATCTGGTGGGCAGTTCAACCATGACCTCAGTCTCCACTTGGAATGAGCATGTGTTAATGGCCTTGGATTGGATTGCTCGTATTCATCCTCTCCCTGTTCATCAACCCTGGATGCCTCCCTAATTGTCTGAGGAGCTCCAAGAGATGCAGTGGCAGAAAAGATGCATAAAGGATCTTGGAGAAAGACAAAGATTAAATCCGACAGAACATATGTAAGAGCATTTATTAGGGATCACATCATAGCAATAAAAAGGGGCAAAGCATAATTATATTTCTGCTTTTACCACATCTGCAGATAGCTTCCAGAAGTCCTTTTTAAGATGACCTGTTTCCTGCTGGAGAGGGAGGGATCACAAGATCATCTACATCTGAAGCCCAAGGATGGGGTGGCAGTGTCAGGGCCACTGTGAGGAATATTTTAGGCATCTGACAGATAGGTCACTCAGGTCCACTTGGAGTTGGATTTTTACTGGGCAGGTCCAGTCCAGTTGTCTGAGGCATGGCCTTGTCCTGTTGTCTGGAAAGTGTTTGATTCTGTAATTCATGAGGAAGTAGACAGGGTTCTTGGGACTATCAACTCAACCACCTGTCTTTTAGATCTGTGTTCCTCCTGGCTAGTTAAGGCTACCTGGGAGATGAAATGTGGTTAGGTTCATGCAGTAGTGAATTTGTCTTTGCGTAAGGAAATGATTCCATCTGCCTTGAAACTGGTGATGGTATACCCCCACCTCAAGAAGCCATCTCTGGACCCAGTGGTTCTGGACAATTTTCACTTTGCCTCCAATCTTCCCTTCTTCGTAAAGGTTAAGAAGATGATTGGATTACAGCTTCAGAAGACCTGAAGGAAATAGATTATCTAGACCCTTTTTAAATTAGATTTTAGGGCAGGACATAGTATGGAAACAGCATTGATATACTTGATGATCTCTGGTGGAACCAGGATGGGGATGGCACAACTAATCTGGTTCTCCTTGATGTCTCAGCGGCTTTCAAAAGCATAGATAATATTATCCTTCTGTACTGACTGTGGATTGTGAGTGAGTAGCACAATGTTGTGATGGTTCTTTTCCTTTCTTTCTGGACAGTTCCAGTCAGTGTTGACTTGGGGAGTGGGGGGAGAAATCAAGCCCAAAGCCCCTGGTTTGTAGGATACTACAGGGCTTGACAATTTTGCTGTCCTGTTTCACATTGACATGAAGCTGCTGGGTGAGATCATCTGTCAATATGTGGTCAGGTATCATCAATATCTGGATGATACTCAGCTGTATATATCAACTCCTAGTCAACCAAGAGATAATATGAAAGTTTTGTCCCAAGCCTGTCAGGGTCCAGATGGAGAGGAATAGGCTTAAGCTGATCCCTGACAACACTGAGTGGCTGTGGATTCATAATTCTTCTGGTGCCCTGGTTTTTCCATCTTCAGTTCTGAATGGGGTTGCACTGCTCCAGACAAAACTGACACACAATTTGAGTGTCTTTCTGGACTCTCACTCTTGCTTGAAAACCAGGTAGCAGCTGTAGCCAAGAAGGCCTTTGTACATATTTGTCTTGTATGCCAGTTGTTCCTCTTCTTAGACCAGGAGGCCCTTTTCATGGTTACTCATGCCTTGGTTACCTCATATATGGACAACTGCAATGTACTGTTTTTTGGGCTGTCCTTGAAGATCACTCAGAAGTTTCAGCTGATCCAGAATGTGGCAGCATAAGCAGTTATGGACATGTCATGGTATTCCCATGTAACACCTCTGGTTTGAGAACTGCACTAGTTACTGGTAGACTTCCAGGTGCAGTTCAAGGTACTGGTTATCATCTACAAAGCCCTACATGACATAAGATCTGGCTATCTCAGCGACTTTTTCCCATTGTTTCTGCCCATCTTTTAAAATCCAACAGAGTGTGCATGCTCCAGGTCCCACATGTTAAGCAGTGTCATTTGGTAGGACCAGGAAGCATGGTGCAATAGCCTCTCCCTAAAGATCGAGCAGCCACAACTCTGTACTCCTTTAAACAAGCCTTTTCCCCAGGCTTTGGGGTAGGATGGACTGCAAGTTCACTTTGTAAAGGGTTCATATATCTATTCCACTGGAATGACCATCTTTCTTTTCTGTTACCTGTTATTTTTCCTAGTATTCAATTGGTATTTGAGTTGTTGAGACCCCTTGTGATCCTCAGGTTGCCCATGCTTGCTTTAGTTTCTCAGATCCATGCCTCTTTCAGCAAGCATGCACAAACCTGTTGCAAAAAATAATTCAGTTATATATTTATGAAATAAACACAAAGCTTTTAGATATCAGAAAACACTTGCTTGCAGAATTTAAGCAAAAGCTCATCTTTCAGAACTGGAAAGAAAACATTATTTTGGACACATAGACAAGAACTTAATTTGAGCCAGAGTTCAGCATTAAAATCTGTTTACTCACTAATATTTAATAATTTTTTTCTTTCTGTCACATTACAGTTATAATTTGGTAACAACATTGGAGTTATTGGGGACTGTACTGGGGACTCCTGTATTGGAGGAGGACAATGATGGCCTCAGGGTCCTATTTTGACATCCCTTTTGTGGCACCTGGAGCTTCACCTTTTGGCACAAAACTTGCAACTTGGTGCAGTTTTGAGACCGGAAGGGCCCCAAACTCTCTCCACTAAAGTTACCCCACCTCAGAAAAACTTGGCCCAAATCTGCCCCTCCAATGTGCCATCATGCAGCCCTCAGTTACATGTAAGTGGTGCTCAAATTAACATTCAGGAAAGCGGTTATAAAGCTGAGGGGAGTGTCCCTGCACATATTTGTGGGGGTTGAGTGATAGAACTTCCTAATGACCTTTTAATAACTTTTGTTCTTTCTTCCAGCTTGTTTGCCGGCATCGTCCCTCGAATCTCTTCCATCAGCCTTGGAGGCTTCATCTTTCTTGGGATGTATGACAAGATCCGAAGCTTGCTTTTATGATTTTGGTCAAAATGAACAGCTGTGGAGCTGCTTCCCCCCTCCCTGCCTAACTCTTAAGAGAAAACATGCATTCATGAAAGTTATTCTTTTGCCTTCCCACACGGTTCTGCTCCCCCTCCCCCCCATTTCCCCCTTCCCCCTCTCCCCACCATTCCTGCCTCCTGTGGCTCGGCAGCTGTTCAGCAGCCTGGACTTCATGCTCCCTGGTTAAACAAGAAAAAGAAACCCTGTAATTCCATTTCCCTAACAAAAATGTCCATGTATGGAGAGCCCTGTTCTAGTGGTGAGCTCATGGAGAAGCTTGTGCCAAGAAAGGCAACTTTGGGGGGCAAAGAACTTGTTTAAGGGCTCCAGCCTAGGGCCAGAAAAGCATTATTATTAGTCGTCCCTTTAGAGAGCATGATGTGCAAATGACAACTTGGTCTCCATGGCATAGCAGCCCCCAAAAGAGGTGCTTCTTTATATTGTGGCATCAGAATCACCACATGGAAGAAAACAGCACCATTTACATGACTGAAGACTTGCTATGCTCTGGAGGGCAAACAGAAGAGGCAACAAGTTTTTCTTTCTTTTTTTTCCTTTTAAAATGTATAGAAGGGAAAAAGCCATTTGTTCCTTGTTTGAAACCCATTTGGAAAATTTAGACCACTGTTCATACCTACAGGTGCATAGCAAGCATTCTTGCTTGGATAAGCAAGACTGCCTTTTTTAATTAGACTCAGATTTCTTTAGTAAAAGTACAATGTTGTATTCTTTTACTGTCTAACAACGTTGCCTATGAAAATGAGAGCAAGCTCTGGGTTTTTCTCTTCTTTCCCAAACCTTGCCTCTAAAGAATCAGTTTGGTAGAAGGTGAAACGATGAAGATTCAGTGGTACAGAGAGGAGGGGGAAGAACTGATGGTGGGTAAGGAGGGGAAAGAAGATGCCACCTCCTGCATGCCATTCAGTTCCTTTTTCTCTAGGTTAGGGTCACAAAAATGAGTGGGCTTGCTTGAGAGGCAGCGAGTGGGACAGCGATGGGCTGCAACAGATGTTGAGTTGCAAGAGAACAAAGTGCACAGGGGTAAGGTGGCTTTGGGGCTGAGGAACACTTTGGGAATTTTGAGGGCACTTGGAAACAGGGAGCGGCAAAGTCATGATGGTGGCTGTGACTCTAATTGAAGCTCCACACACATGTAAAAAGGGGGTGAGGTTTTGATCGCATGCCACCATCTTGACTTTTTTGAGCCTCATCCCAACTCCAGTGGATGAGCCTGACTGCCACGATGAAGATGGCTCATCCCACAATAGCTAGTCACCCTCGATTACTTTTGTCCACCTGTATTTTGCCTGGTGGGTATCCTTCCAAATCAAGCCTTGGGTGGTTGCCATTCACTATTTTGCACTTTCTAAGAATACATATAGAGCCTGCCTGTGTAGGCATTGAAAGCAAAAATAGTGTTTGTTGTCTGTTTTTCGCTGTGCAGCGTGCCAGCTCCATTTATCTGTTTTTAATTAAAAGAATCTAAAAATAACACTGGAGGGGCAGGGAGCTTGGTATAAACTAAGAAAAGTGCCCGTGGGCATTTTCTTGCTTGCTTTCATTACATTGTTAATTTTTGTATCTGCTGCTTGAAACTGACCCAGAATCCAGCAGTTGCAGAAGTCCTCTGCTGCCTCATGCTATCTGCGTGCACAATTTGAGTGCCTTCCTTTCAAGAGAGTTGCAGCTTTCTGATATGAAATTTAATTGACTGAAAACACAGTCCTATACTTTTTACTCAAAGGTAGGCACTATTGAACTCACAGCAGCTTGTTTCTAGGCCAGATGTTGCAGAACTGGAGCATAAGGTAGAGATTTAAGACAGACTGCTGTATGCTCAAGGAAACCACCCAGTTTACTCGATGTGGTGTAAATTTCTTGTCGTTCAGATTTAAAAACTAAAGTCTTCAAGTTGAGCTCAATTCCTGGTGGCACGCATGGGCATATCTAAGCAGTTTTCTGTTAAAAAACATGGAAATGGGCAGCTATTGCTATCTTCCAAGATAATACTTTAAAAAAAAGTTCTGTCCTGAATTTTCCAGACGGTCCTGCAACCAAGGACTAACCAGATCTGACCCTTCCAATAGAAGCTGGGTGATCCAATAGATACCAGAATTAGAGACAGGAAAGTAATACATTGGCCAAAATCAGATGCAAGATCTGGCAACTAAATCACCCCAAACTGATTAAAGATAACTTCTATATTTCATTGAACTAGTGGAGTGAATGACCACATCCATGATTGTAATTATTCAAACACAAGTTCCACTCTGTTCACCCTAACCCATTATTAGTGGGTTATGAATTAGTCATAGCCTTAAAAAAAAGTCTTCGAAATCCAGGAAGCGTAGCAATGCAGAATTTCATTTTGCTTCTCAAAACAAAACGAAACTTCAAAAATGCAGAGATCAATTAATCAAGGCAGAGTAATTGGTATTATAAATGAACCTTTATTAAAGACACTTCAATGCCATTTGTTAAACACTTCCAATATTTTTACAATGTATTCTCAATGTACAACATTGTACCACATTAGTCTAATAAATAAATAACTTTGTACACAAAAATTAATACTTCCTCTTTCACATTGCCTCTCAGAAGCAGCAGATTCACATATTTAGTGGAAGTAACAACAATTAAACAATTAACTGTATCCAAAACTTTTTTTTTCCAAAATGTTAATATGGCAAGTGTGCTTACCAATTCCAATGGTGATACCGTTTTCCTATGCCTTTATTTATCTTCATAACCAAACCTTTACTGGTTTGCCTTTCTTTAGAAAGCATGTCACTGAGTCCCTCTCTTTGTGATCAAGGGGGAAAATTCACCCTGAATATGTTTTCCTATTAGCTGATCCGTTTTCTTTTAAATCACCAAATAAGCTACAAATTGGCACCTTACATCATTGGACACCTATTCCAAAGTGCTAGTGTATTTATTGTCTGGAGAAAGGGAGATGGTGAAATTATGCATTTCTTCAGAAAGCCCAGCCTCAGCTAAAAAGCAGATGTCAAAACTTGTCCTACAAAGCTATACATCTCCTGCAAACTGAATGAAAGGAATGATTTAATGGAGCAGTAACCAGATATCTAAGAAGCTCTCTCCAACTTAAAGGGAGTGTGTTTTACCAGAGCTCTCCTATTAGAGGAAAACCCTCTGCTCACAAAATTATGAAATAAAAGGCTCACTCATGGCACACCGAAACCTTCCGGTTGTTTCATATCCAGTTGCCATAGCAAGATATAAAACCTCACAATGGAGGAATAACCTGTGCCACCTGGCCTCGTAATGCCTATTTAATGGAGTTACCAGGAGAAAACCTGGTGTCAGGATATATTCAATGTTTCCTTTAGAGCCAAACAGTCTGGTTAATATAAGAACATACTAAAAAGCTTTCTCTGGTGTTTAGAGTAGCTTAAGCCCACTTTGCCCTTCCCACAGAGAAAGGGATTCCTAAATTATGGCCCTAATATGAACTACTAATATCCTGCCCTAAACTAAATCACATTTCCTACCTTTATTTCTCTGAAACTGGCCTTTAAGTCATGGCGAAGAATAGAAGGAGAACAGACCAAAGTTGATGCTGGCCCTCAGACGATGTCCTAACCTACGTTCACCAACTCTGGGTCAGCCGGAGCTGCAGTCAATCAGGTGGGGCGGGGAATGACTTTTTGGAATTACATAGGCACAAATATCAAAAGAGGCAGCACTTCTATAAATTAAAAAAAAATAAAAATCCACACTTAGGTTATAGAAACAGCTTTCATATATGTGTTCACATTTTTGTTGGTGGCTTAACTGAGCTCAAAGCAGTGTTTAAAAACTAAAGCGCGGTAGCCTAAGGTGGTTCGCTCTTTTTAATAATTTACCTTGATAGATCTTAAGTCAAAAGTATCTCGCAACACAGAGAGGATTTTCACAATCGGAGCAACTAACAATGAACCTGAATTCTGACTCAAAAGAGAAAAGGAAATTAGGTCTGCGTGTGCAAATGGGTTATTCAGTGTGTCAGGTTATTGCATAAGCAATATTAGCAATATATTTTGAAATCTCTATAAATGGTGCTAAGGTGCCAAGAGAAAACAGTAATAGGTTTCTATCAGAAAAATTTCAGACCATGAGGAGGTTTCCTCTATAACCCTCTTGCTCCTTCTGCTGCTTTTTGAGGTGGGCTTGGCAGTTTAATGTTGTTCCACAAGGATCATTGCTAGTGCAATGAACAGTTAATATTTAAATATAAATATAGGTTGTGATCTGACACAAGGCTGTGTGCATCTGAACTTAGATTGAAATTGGATAGATATGTCTGTATCCCAGAAGTCACAATATGAGCTAGGGTGTTTCAGTGCCCTACCCTAAAAATCCCTGCTGATTGCCACCCTCCTCCAGAGCAAGCCCAATTTACACTGACTAGAAACTCTGCCAAAGGACACTGGTTCAATCATGTTTCAAGAAGTAGATACTTAAGATATTCTTGGGGCATCTGGCTCACCTCTGCACAGCAATGCTAAAATAGCAGAGTTCAGTTTGCTGCTTAACCCCACACCACACTCCTATGGATTCACTTGGGAGCGAGTCTACCAAAGAAACATGTATGCAATTGTGCTGTCAATGCAACATTTCGGAGATGATGTTCAGCCTAATGAACCAATTCAATGGGGCTCTGCTAGCTATTTGGGAGAGGCAGTTGGCGAAGTGCCTCACTCTGGCCCACTCTGTTTCCCAGCTCCCTGTGTCTGTGCACATGCCCAGTCCACAGCTATTTTGCCAATTGGCACTCCCAGCAGAAATGTTATCAGTGCGCGCAAGCACTTTGAGGGTTAAGTGCTTTTCTCTTAGTGGAGGTGCTGTGTAAAGCACTTTGTCAAATTGTACCCCATTATAGTGGGGCACTATAGAAAGGGAAGTGTTATCAGTGTGGTCTTCTCTGTTGAAAGTATGTGGTCCCATCCTCAAAGTTTTCACTAAGACACCAGAACTATTCCTCTTGGAGATGGGTGGGAAGGATTTAAAGAGAAAAAACCCTTACAATGAAAAAACAATGCATATTGTCAACATTATATAATTTCACTCAGTCAAACATGCACCAAAGGATAAAACAGCCTCTGTTAAAAGATATATAATATATATAGATTTATATATATGAAAACTCTTATGTACACATTTGTTATCAAATACTTCTTTCACTTTACAGCGTGACTTTTTGCATTTCTGTGCTTTAAATGCAAGCCAACATGGAGCCACTGATCCTTCTCAGGGAAGTTTTAAAACTATTTACAAGCGGGCACCGCATAAACAGGGCTCTGTTCCCTTACGCAAGCTTGCTTCTTATACCTCATTGTGTTGTCACTTTTCCTTTAATTTGCAAAGCTGTCCTTTCAGAATTTGAGGTAGAAGTAGCCTAGATAATTCTGTGCAAATAAGTGGGATAGACAGAAGGAGTATGTTCTGTTAATTTGCACACCGCCATTTTCCTGGGTCCCTTGTCAGCGTTTCAGTGGCTTGACTCAGGAAGGGAGTCAGGTGACCTTGTTAAGAGCCCACTGGAGAGAAGCCTTGGTTTCGCTTCTCCCCCAGGTAACGTCTGAGATAATTCAGCACTTCCTTTTAGGTACAGCAGCGAGCCTTCAGCAGGCAATAAAAAGTCACAAGGCTCACAGTTTGCTAAAGGCTGTGAAGAACCTGTAAGGCAAATAAAAGCAAGAACTTTAACGGCAGTTTTTTTCAAACCACGCTGTTATCTCTCTCCCCATCATCTTTCTCTCTGTGTAGAGGTCTAACCAAGTATAAGTAAAATCTAATTCTACTTAATCTTATTTGTATCTCGTTTTGACTTTTCCACTCATGATTTAATTGGGGCTGCATTTGATGGCAGAAGTTTTTTGCTGTGGGGTATTTCTTGAGCCCATAAAGAGAGACCCAGCCTCGCTAGTGGTTCTCACCCAATGGCAGGATTTGGAAATTGAGCAGAAATCCCTGAATTTCCTGCCATAATGGGAATGTTCCTGAGAAGTGATATAGAATTGACTTTAACCTTATCAAGGCCTGCCTTAAATAAGAAAACTCCCATGTTCTGTTGTAACAATTCAGCAGACCTGAACAACCATTTCTAGTTCACGAGAGTCAATTATCCACTTGTGCCTTTGTCTTTTATCAGGGAAAGCTAAATGTTTCGATTTATTGTAATGAATAACTGATCTACTCAAAAATGTCCCAGAGCCCTTACTGAACACTACTTTAAAATCAATAAAGGCTGTGTATAAAGTCAGATCAGAATGATTTGTATATTTATTGGCCAGATAACCTCAAAAACGACAGAATGATCTCAGTGCGTATCCAAGGCAAACCATTCAATATCACAGTCATCCAAGTCTATGCCCCAACCACTGATGCTGAAGAAGCTGAGGTTGACCGCTTCTATGAAGACCTACAACATCTTCTAGAACTAGCACCAAAAAAAGATGTCCTTTTCATCATAGGGGATTGGAATGCTAAAGTAGGAAGTCAAGGAGTAATCGGAATAACAGGCAAGTTTGGCCTTGGAGTACAAAATGAAGCAGGGCAAAGGCTAATAGAGTTCTGTCAAGAGAACAAGCTAGTCATAGCAAACACTCTTTTCCAACAACACAAGAGACGACTCTACACATGGACATCACCAGATGGTCAATACCGAAACCAGATTGATTACATACTTTGCAGCCAAAGATGGAGAAGCTCTATACAGACAGCAAAAACAAGACCAGGAGCTGACTGTGGCTCAGATCATGAGCTTCTTACTGCAAAATTTAGGCTTAAATTGAAGAATGTAGGGAAAACCACTAGACCACTCAGGTATGACTTAGATCATATTCCTTGTGAGTACACAGTGAAGGTGATGAATAGATTTAGAGGATTAGATTTGGTAGACAGAGTGCCTGAAGAACTATGGACGGAGGTCCGTAACATTGTACAGGAGGCAGCAACTAAAACCATCCCAAAGAAAAAGAAATGCAAGAAAGCAAAATGGCTGTCTGATGAGGCTTTACAAATAGCTGTGGAAAGAAGGAATGCGAAAAGCAAGGGTGAAAGGGAAAGATATAAGCAACTGAATGCAGATTTCCAGAGAATAGCAAGGAGAGATAAGAAAGCCTTCTTAAATGAACAATGCAAAGAAATTGAGGAAAACAATAGAATGGGGAAGACTAGAGATCTCTTCAAGAAAATTGGAGATATGAAAGGAACGTTTAGTGCAAAGATGGGCATGATAAAGGACAAAAAGGCAGGGACCTAACAGAAGCAGAAGAGATTAAGAAGAGGTGGCAAGAATACACAGAAGAACTATACAAGAAAGATCTTAATGTCCCTGATGTCCACGCTGGTGTGATCGCTGACCTTGAGCCAGACATCCTAGAGAGTGAAGTCAAGTGGGCCTTAGGAAGCATTGCTAACAACAAAGCTAGTGGAGATGACAGTATTCCAGCTGAGTTATTTAAAATACTAAAAGACGATGGTGTTAAAGTGCTGCACTCAATATGCCAGCAAGTTTGGAAAACGCAACAGTGGCCACGGGATTGGAAAAGGTCAGTTTATGTTCCAATTCCAAAGAAGGGCAATGCCAAAGAATGCTCAAACTATCGCACAATTGCACTCATTTCACATGCTAGCAAGGTTATGCTCAAAATCCTACAAGCTAGGCTTCAGCAATACATGAACCGAGAACTACCGGATGTACAAGCTGGGTTTCGAAGAGGCAGAGGAACTAGAGATCAAATCGCCAACATTCGCTGGATCATGGAGAAAGCACGAGAGTTCCAGAAAAATATCTACTTCTGCTTCATTGACTATGCAAAAGCCTTTGATTGTGTGGATCACAACAAACTGTGGCAAATTCTTAAAGAGATGGGAGTACCAGACCACCTTACCTGTCTCCTGAGAAATCTGTATGCAGGCCAAGAAGCAACAGTTAGAACCAGTCACGGAACAACCGATTGGTTCAAAATAGGGAAAGGTGTACGACAAGGCTGTATACTGTCACCCTGCTTATTTAACCTATATGCAGAGTACATCATGAGAAATGCCAGGCTGGAAGAATCACAAGCCGGAATTAAGATTGCAGGGAGAATCATCAACAACCTCAGATATGCAGACGATACCACCCTAATGGCAGAAAGTGAAGAAGAACTAAAGAGCCTCTTGATGAGGGTGAAAGAGGAGAGTGCGAAAGCTGGTTTGAAACTCAACATTAAAAAAACTACGATCATGGCATCTCGACCCATCAATTCCTGGCAAATAGAAGGGGTAGAAATGGAAGCAGTAACAGACTTCATTTATTTGGGCTCCAAGATCACCGCAGATGGAGACTGCAGCCATGAAATTAAAAGACGCTTGCTCCTTGGGAGGAAAGCTATGGCAAGCCTAGATAGCATATTAAAAAGCAGAGACGTCACCTTGCCGACAAAGATCCGCATAGTCAAAGCTATGGTTTTTCCAGTAGTAATGTATGGCTGTGAGAGCTGGACCATAAAGAAGGCGGAGCGCCGAAGAATTGATGCCTTTGAACTGTGGTGCTGGAGAAGACTCTTGAGAGTCCCCTGGACTGCTAGGAGGTCAAACCAGTCAATCTTAAAGGAAATCAACCCTGATTGCTCATTGGAAGGATCGATAATGAAGCTCAAGCTCAGATACTTTGGTCACCTAATGCGAAGAGAGGACTCTTTGGAAAAGACCCTGATGCTGGGAAAGATTGAAGGCAAAAGGAGAAGAGGACGGCAGAGGATGAGATGGTTAGATAGCATCACTGAAGCAATGAGCATGAAACTGAGCAAACTCAGGGAGGCAGTGAAGGACCGGAAGGCCTGGTGCAGTATGGTTCATGGGGTCACGGAGAGTCGGACACGACTTAACGACTAAACAACAACAACAAATTATAGCACTAAGTGGTGGTCTGTGTTAGCGTGTCTTGGTTGGAACCCTGCTTGCTCAGCCACTAGAGCAAGTTAAATGTTTCAAATATTTGAGCATAGACTTTCAGGCTTCTAGAAGATCAACAGTTCAGGTTAATTCTGTCACTTCTACTGCCCAAAGTAGTACATTAGCTATAACCAAATTTTATAGACACCAAGGGGCAAATTACATTCCAGCAGCAATTAAACTGTTTATGGCTAAAACAGCTGCTCAACTATTGCATGGTGTTCAGACTGGCCCATTTACAAACCTAAGGGCGTTGGAAACCATTCAATTGAACTTCCTTTGTTCTCTGTTCAGTTCTCCAAAATGGGTCCCTAATGCAGTTTTGAGGCTTGAAGCTAATGTACCAACCATTAAGGCCAAGCTTGGAGCAGGATTTTAACTTCATTGTTCAGAAGCATGTTTTATCCTACAGGGTTGATACTGTCTGTGTTGATAGACAGCTACCAATTTTGTTGGTATCAAACTTGTATGGAGGAATAACATAGTCTCAGCCTTTCTCCTGAATATACAGGCCAATTAAACCTTATAGAGGCCAAATCAACAGTAAAGCAATGAATTAGGGACACCGATCATCAGAATGATCTAACCACTGTTCCTGAATTTTATCACCAAATGTTACACTGCCACAAGCCCTCTATCGTGGGGCATTTACACATTCTAACCCTGGGTAAATAAAGATGGGCTTTTTCTACAGCCTGTGTTAATGTTCTCCCTTCTGCTCTACTGCCCTTGTGGCTCTAGGGAGGTAGAAACTCCTGCCAATGTCTTCTTACAGTGGCCCTTATGGCACATTCCAAGATGAGTTTTGCTCTCCCCAATTATTTCCATGTTTGAGGGTCAAACAGACAAATTTTATGTTCATTTTTTTAGGGGATGTTAACTCGTCACTCACATTCCAGGTTGCCAAATACCTTTACCAAGCCATACCACTGCGCAAAACTTTGATTTAGATCTGTTGTTCTATTGTTTTATGATAAGTTCTGGATAACAGAGATTACTGCAACAATCTATTTTCTTTCTCTTTACTAAAGGACTCAATTTTTATACTCTCCGCCAGCATTATTTTGGCTTCTGCACTCCAACAGTCCTCCTGGGCAAAATTGCTGACTAAAAAAAGAAAAACAACTAGAGCCAATCTTGGTTTTTTAATTTATTTTCCAGAGGGCTCCTATGTGTTTCTAGAATGAAAACTAAATATAAGATAGCAACTCCAAAGGGATCACTTGGAGGAAAAGGAAGGACCAATGTGAAGCAGACCTTAGCTAAGGCTACCATATCCGGACTAGAAAAATCCAAATGGCCACTAGATGGCAGCAAAGGGAGTAGTCCTACCTAAGCTGTCTGTCCTCCATCCGTGTGCCATTTTATATGCTGAGATATGAGAGTGACTGACTTCCAAAGGTAACCTGAAAAGTGTGGGAGATATTTTAAGAAACAAACAAAAAATAGGCACATACCTTTGCTGTCCACTAGAGACGGCTTGCCTGGGCAAGCTGCTGCCATCCTGTCATGATTGCTAGGGTAGATGGTGCCATTGACATCTGATTTTCTACTCTCCACACTAGAGTTCAGAGGGCTGTGACAGTTAGCAGGAAGTATCCCATCATGCTTGTCAGACTCCTTGTTACTGGGAGTATTTGGAGGGATGGCCTCTGCAGCCAGAGAATAGTAATCTGGATCCTTGGGATAAACGGTGACACTCGCAGTATCTACACTTCCATTGCAGTCAGTATATGCTGCAGGCAAGCTATAGGCTTGAGACAGAAAGGAAAACAAATTTAATACATTGGGATTATATTCAGATAGAGGAAGTACTGATGGTTTCATGGATCTCCTTGTCACTAATAGGCATGCCAAGGACATTCTGGGTCAATGGCCTGAATTCCCAGCCAGCATGGATGACTGGCTAGGAATTCTGGAGTTTTCATCCCATCTAGGGGAAGATTATGTTTCATGTTAGAGGGCCCCATTCGTTGTTCCATATAGCTGGGTAGGCACACGCCACAGTTCTTCAGGTGTACAGAAAGGCCAAAGGATATGAATATAGCTTCCCAAGAAACTCCATATTTACTGTAAACAAATAACATGTTCCTATTCTTCAAGTCTGCAAATGCCGCACATGGCATGCTTGAGATGGTTACAGGTAAGTTTTCAAGTGATCCTAGTACTCAGAAAAACTGCTTGGGCTTCTTTATCACAAATAATAAATAAATTATGCAAAACAAGCCTGTGATGCATTTAAAAAAACAAGTCATGAAATCTGTATATTTTAGCTCATCATCGTCAAGAGTTGACCAGAAGAACCATGATTATTAAAAATCTCCTACAATGGGAAATTGCTATTCAGTAAGGACAGCAGGTTTAGCAACCTGTACAGCTGAAAAATCGACAGAGTATGATCTGAAGCAGAAATGTGGCAGGGAAGATATTTCTGTTGCTACGAATATCAGTAAAAAAGTCCACCTGATTCAATACAAAGTTATTGCTGAAAGACTCTGAGATCAGACTCTTCTCCGAGAGTATTTGAAATGACAGGATCCACACAGAAATGCACACATTTCCACATGTCTACTCATCATTTCTGCCCTAGCAACTGGTATTTGCCTATAAGAAGCATTAGGCTAGGCTAGGCTAGGGTGGAGACGGGGTCAACAGTATGGGTGGCTCTGGTGCTTTGGTGGAAAGGGTACCGTATGTTCTTATGTTGCTTTTCTGGTTGCCGTGAGCTGCCCAGGATTGCTGTGTGAGACTGGCAGCCATATAGGTTCTTTAAATAAATAAATAATGCTCAAGAGAAAAGTGTGAATTATGCAACTACCGTCTTTTTACAGTATAATTATTATTGACAGTCTGCTATTTAGCAAAACAGGTGGAGAGGCCATATCACTGAAAAAAAGTGATGTACGTTGTTAAGATGTACATCTCTGAAAGTCAAAACTCTTGTGCTTATTTATGAAAGTAAACGGATGCAGCATATTTCCCAGATTAATAAGACTTCATACCTGTCTTGTCTGTAAGAAGCATCCTATCAGGAGTATCTTCTCCTTTCCAAGCCTCTTTATTATAGCCTAAGCATATCTTTGGCTGTCGGTAAACAACAGAGTGAGCATCAGCCTCTGGATCCCTTCCTCTATTGATCTGGCAAACACCTGTAGCAGAATGATAAAGACACTGTCGAGTTGCAGGCATAGCCAGCTTTTGTAGGTAGAGAAGACACTTCAGAAAAGTTTATGGGGGAAAAAAATTGGCTTGGCTTACTATTCAGCCTTGGTACTAACCCCTGCATCTTCTAATTTTTTGGCATTTACAGAGTGCTTCATGGAAGAGATTTTCTTTATATCACAGAATATGGAACAGGTAGAAGACTCCGAGGCTCATTTGAGGGAGTTAACAGATTACATCTACTTGCCTGCCTGAATTATAGAGTTTTATAATTAAAGGTCACACAAAAGTATAACGTACATACAGAAATGGCCTGGTGATCAGTGACAATACACTCTACGGATTTAAGGCTTTTTCCTCCAGGGGAGAAACTGCAAATACAGGCTGCTTAACTATCTTGTTTTAGTCTGTTCTGTGTCAGTTGTTCAAACTCCCTTGAAAAACAGAACCACCTAGTGTTCTTTCTGAACAGAAAAGCAGTTTCTGTGATAAATAATACTAAATGTACATCTGAATTCTTGGCCTGCATCTCTTACAAAAAGAAAAAATGGATGCAGTGCTGTTTTCCCAAGACATACCATTGCTCTGGATTTGACCATTGGGCTGTTGACTGCTTTCCACTCTTCCAACCATTTCTTGTCGATCTGAAAGCGTCCCCTGGGAGGACAGATAGCTTGGCACATCAGGTGGTACAATAGTCTCATCTTGAAAAACAGGCAAGAGAGAAAAGTAAAGAGCCAATGCCTCAATCCAAGAATAGTGCTGAAATTAAGAAACAGCAGAAACCAGGGCAGGGTCTGTATATTCCCCACCATCCAGATTAGGATCCCCTTAAGTATGTTTTCAGAGGTGAGCTGATCAATCACAGGCGGCTACATAAAACACGTAGTTCTTCTTGACTGTCCTATCAAAGCTTGCTCATAGATCTCTGTCCACACAAAGACACTTATCTGGTCCAAGTCCTGTCTCCTTAACAGCATGATTGGCACTTCACAAATCACCTTTATTCCTTTTACTCCTGTCAACTCTGGAAGCATTCCAGTGTAACTTTCTAGCTTACCATTCTTCAAACAGGTGCCCACAGCAGGCGTGGGTGCCACAACTGCCAGAATTCCCAGCTTTCATCTAAGGGGACTGGGAATTGTGTAGAGATGCCAGATTGACAAAGGCTTCTTCAGTTGAACAGGCTGTAGGCACCATTATATTCTCAAAAACAAGAATAAATTATGGCTCAGAATGTCTGGAAATTACATTAAGCAGGAAAGACTACAAGTTCCAGAAGTAAGTGAAGAAGCAGTCTGGGGGCTGCCCTAAACATTTATCACTGTCAGTCAATGCAAATAAGGTCAGCATATATAAAGTTCACTGAGCTATTCCGACTGAAGACAGCATGCTGCTGATTGGCTCCTAACTTGCCGGCCCAATCATGGGTCATAAAAAACAGCTGATGGGTGAACAATGGTTGTGTCAGGGAGCAAGGTGTGTGTCCCCTTTGGCTCACGTTTCAAGAGCAAGAACCAGAGAACTACAGCTTTATTATATATCACGTAACCATCAACTTAACCAAAAACATGCCTACTGTTTTCCTGTTCTGAGATGGGGCAGTCTTCATTTTTAGGTAATACCCCCTCTTGGTTGGCAAGTAGGCTATCTTTAACAAAAGTGAGAGCACAGGGGTTAGCAAGCAGCAGATACATTGCTTGTATTCAAATTCAGTAATCTGAATCTTATTTTTGAATCTTATTTTTGCAGCTCACTTATTTTATGGAAAAGGAGCATCATATCAGATGGGGTCCTGCACTACACTTGATTTTTTGAGCAAAGAGGGCCTTCTAAGGAGGTATAATTCAAAGCATACTTAGGATAATAGTCAAAACTGCTGTTACATAAGGCTATGCTTTAGGGTATGTGCAATCTCTTGGAAGCATGGGTTGGGATGTGTGAAGACAAACCTACAAATTATGCAACTACCTAGCAATTGCACCTGGAACTGTCCACTACATTTGGAGAAGAGCAAAGCCAGTCTGTTTTTTAAGCTGTGAATGTTCTACTCAGTGGAGCTGATGAAATTATTCCTTGTGATTTAGTGTCCCAGCAACCAAAAACAAGATTTTGCACTAACCTGTGTTTGTGACACTGTATTCTTCACTCTTCTTCCTGGTTTGATAGATGATACACACCCAAACCAGAGAAGTCAATACGATACTACATACTACAGCAATAGTGATGATTCCGAAGGTGGTTCCATCCTTCCGGCAGCCAAATGAAGGCAATACGCTGACTTGGCTGTGTGCCCGTTCTGTTCCAACTGTATTTGAGATTTCACATGTGTATTTCCCAGCATCTTCCAACACAACATTCCGGACAATAAGCAACTGGTTGCCTGGAGTAAAGTGATGCCTTTCAGTAACCGTCAGAGAACGGTCACCCTTCAGCCAGTTGATGCGTGGAGGTGGACTTCCTGTTGCTTTGCATTGCAGAACCACAGTTTCACCAACAGATACAACACGATCTTCCAACGGATGAACCAAACTTGGAGTCTCTACAAGATTCCAGAAAGAAATGATACCATATAAATGATGTCATTCTATCTATTTCTGATATCATAGCAAGGAGCAGTCTGAAATTCGGGCTATGCCACAATAAAGTGTCCTTTACAAGAGGCATACTCCTCAGTTCTGAACTACAGTCTGCCTTGCTTTCTACTGAATAGTCAGCTGAAACTCCTGCCTCCTGAATCTCATCCTGATAAACAGCAGCCACTGTTCAGCTGCAGAGTATTTGTGCTTAAATATTTAAAACAGTGCTAGTGTAAAAAATGGTGATCACCGAAGATTCAAAAAGGGTGTAGTTAATAGTCACTTTAAAAATCCTGATTACAGTGGCAAGGAATGATGTCATCCTATGTAGCTGCTGTTCAGTGAAGGGCCTTCATCCTGCAGTGGACTGATTCAGACCAATAGTAACAGTAACAGTAATAATAATGATTTATAATACATTATACAATAGAAGTATGCAATATTACAGCAGCCCAGAGTCATACATGGATGGAAATAAAATACATACATACATGTTTCCAAGATCCTATTTTTAAGGATATTCGTACCTGGGTTTTGTGCAATATTTCCCAAAATATTCAGACCCTAACTCACAAATACTGGTATCCTGGAAATATTCAGCCTGGGAAAATGAGCTTGCCCCTCTACCATTTCTGCCTTTCCAGCTCCGTGTATTTCAATGGGCTGAATAAGGAATGACTAGCAGCGGTTCCATGTATGTATGTGTGTGCGTGTGTGCATGCACACACACACCCCTAACTGCTCTTTTTTGCAAAGATACCACTCCAGAATCCTAACCCTTTTAACAAAATCCAATTGGACTGTTTGGCTATAGGGAAAACAACTTTATAACTTAATTCCTTCTTACATGCAGCCCCCGTTTCCCATTTACAACAGCATCTTAAGGGGCCAGTTAAGCCAAGCTCAAGTCCACCCCATTCAGGACAGGAATTCCCCAGGGGATGATTATCCAGCCTCCTGTGAAGGGGATCCCACCACCTCCCTTGCCAGTTGGTTCCAATGCTCTTACAATTAAGTCCTTTTCCCTAACATTCAACCGGAATTTCCCTTCCTGTGACTTAAGGCCCTTATTTCATATCCTGCCCCTTGGGATGACAGAAACCAGTCAAGGCCTTCTTCTCTGTGGCGCTGCTCTTTTTGAGGGCTGTGTTTTTGAAAGCCAGACACAGACAGTTCCTCAGCCTTTCCGTAGAAAGCTTTTTTATAGTTCCCTTGACCTCACCTCCCGGGGCGTATTTTCAGATTCCTTAATCGACTTCCGGTGAAGATGCCAACATGAGAAGCTGAGCCTCCCGACAGCTCCTCTGGAAAATACTTTATTTTTTATATACTTCTGGCCAATTTTATGTCAAAAGAAGAGATTAAAGATTCCTCTCTTTCTTTGAACCTTTTCCAGTTTATCTGAATCTTTCTTAAAGAGGGCACAGCATTTTAGGGACCGGTTGATGCAGGGCCGAGAATACCAATCACTTCCCATGATTTAAAAATGATGCATCTTTTGATGTAGGCTTTTTTTTTTTTTTTTGCAACCAAATCACCCTTGCTGACTCCAATTCAGATTGTGATCAACTCCAACTCCAAAATCCTTCTCAAATGTTCCATGACCAATCCAGGCATCTGACCTATATTCTACACTTTCACATCTTTTTTCTAAGTGAAAAAGTTTTAAATTTGTCTCCCTAAATTTCACCCAGTTCTTTTCAAACTATTTCTCTATGGGATCATTTTGAATGTATTGTTCATCTTCTCAGTGAAGCAGATCTATAAAGATTTCTTACCCAGCACAGTCAGGGTGGCATTTGCTGACACAGAACCTGCAGAATTCTGAGCAGTGCAGCTGTAAATGCCCATGTCATCTATCTTCACATCTGTGATGAAAAAGACATCATCGTCGGGCATGACGTGCATGCGACGCTCTCGAGCTGCAGGGAAGTCTGTTCCTCCGTCCTTCTGCCAAGCAATCTGGGGGGTAGGGTGCCCACCAGCAGCACATTCCAACCGAGCCGTTGTCCCTGCACGGGCCGCAATGTCGTGGGGAGTTTTGAGGAAAGATGGCAACACTGTGGAAGACAAAGGGAGTGATGGCACCTCAAGCCAGTAAAGAATACTGGCTGCGCACCCCCAGCACAATCAGGACTCAAACGCATTTTTTTGCTATAGCATGTCAACTTTCTCCAGCACATTGGAGGCATTTCCAAAAATTTGCATTTCAGCATAGATAATATGGTTCTGCTTCTTTGTTTGGATTCCCCGATTTACGTTCAGGTACCACAAACGGAAAACTGTACAGAAAACAACTGAGAAGGCAGCAACTATAGAGATTATGGTTCATTGCTGAATGGTTATTAGAGGAAGAATTGTCTCCACACTGCTGAAACATTAAACTAGCTTGATGCGGTTCGCAACTGGCCAACTTTTCTAGGGACATGCAGAAGACTGCTGCAGACTGACACAAGACAGGGACAGCTTCATGATCCTTCCAATTGTGGACACATTAGTGCTACACCCTCTCTCTTCTGCAACATCCTTGCCCCAATACAGATTCACTTTGTTGCACTACTGCAATATCCTAGATAAAATGCAACATGGATTGCAAATATATATGGATCCCACTGAGATCTGGCATTAGAGCAGCGTTTTTCAAACTTGGCAACTTTAAGATGTGTGGACTTCCACTCCCAGAATTCCCCAGCCAGCATGGGAGTTGAAGTCCATACTTCTTAAAGCTGCCAAGTTTGAAAAACACTGCATTAGAGGATGGATTTCTCCATGTGAGTCAGAATAACTTACTTGTTCCAAAGCATCTTTACATTCTACTTCGGGAACAAAAATGGCAGCCTGCATTGAAGGAAAGGCTCTATCCTGGACTTGGATGCAGGGCAGTCCTTATGAAAGTTCAAGCCCTGCACCTTGAAGGCAGACAACCATCTTTTGGAATCATCTGCCTGTCTTCTCATCACCTCAATCCTGTTACAACACTTGCAACATGACAGCTCTTGCATTCATGCACAAAACCACAGAACTCCAAACTATGGAATTCATTGCCTGAGAAAGGCAGGTTATTTTCTAATTGCATTCCACTGGTAATCAACTACAGTCTTCCTTTGAATCATTTATTGTTAGTGTTGAGCCTGTGTTGTCACTTGCCAATAGTGGCTTTGTCTGGTAACTGATGCTTGTTTTAATATTTTGTGAGTTGCATGAAGTGAGGGAAAATCAAGGAATACATTTTCATATAAATAAAAATAAATATGATAAATAGTCAATATAACACTCAGGCATAAATCATTGCTCTCCCAGTTAGAATGTCTCCAGAATAATTTTAGACTGTAAGAACTGAAGCAAAATATTTAAATGATCAGTTTTCAGGAAGGAATGGAAATTATGTACATGTCCTTTGTTTTCCAAGTTTTACATTTTCTCCATCAAGTCTCTACCAAATTGGTCAACCCAGAAATTTTGCAATTTAATTGCAAGTTGCAACTGTGTCTGTTTCCAAAATGGAGTCCCCAAATCTTAAGAGGTATCTGTTGGTCTGAAAGGCTTCAGAAGTAATAGAAAGAGCTCACTGGATGAACAGCAGAAAAGTAGCACAACACAGCAGTAGAAGGCTGGGTTACCATATTATTCCTGCTGTGCTAGTTTTCTTCCAGCAGGCTTTTTTTTTAAAAAAAATAGAAATGTATAGTGATGGTATCTGACTACATGCAATTTGACCACAGAGCTCAACCTCTTCGTTCAGTTGAACTTACAGAACAGTGTTCAATTCCTATGACATTATGAATCAAAATTAAAATGCAGGACTCCAAATGGAGTGTTTTAAGTTAATTTGGAAGTACTAGATAGTAACACTTAGATAAAGGCAATGGGAAAAGTCCCAATGAATCAAGCCAACGTTTATAAGCCTGACCACCACTTGTCCAGGAGAATAATTTTTACGCAATGTCAAACCAATCCTTTGTGCACATAAACTAGAAAGGAATTATTATTGGTGTTTACATCACTTTGGAGTCGTTTCCCTTTTTTTGTTGCTATGCTTCAACATTGGCATCTAGAAAGAGGGATGTTTAGGTCACTTTCTCCAACTTGGGTGCCTCCAGATGTTTGGGCTTTAACTCTCAGAAACTCAGCAAATCCTAGCTGGGGAATTCTGGAAGATGAAGTTCTCAGGTTAAAGGAAGCCGCTTAACAATATGATAATAAAAGTAGAAAAAGCTAGTTTCTATAAGGCAGATGATTTTCAAGCCACATTTCTTCCTCACTCACCATTAACAGTAAGCTGAGCTTTGTGAGAATAGGTTGAGCCAAAATGATTGGTAATGATGCACTGATAGCGTCCCTCGTGGGAAAAAGTAACGTGGCGCAAGTGCAGAATGGTAGTATACTCTATGACCACGCCATCCCTGGCTCGGACGTGTGCAAAGTTCTCCATCTCTGCGTGGTGCAGAATCTCATTGTCCTTCTTCCAGGCAAAGGTCATCGGAGAGCTGCTGCTGCTAGCAGCTGAGCAGGTGAAGCGAATGTTTTTGCCAAGGACGGCCATCGTAGTTTCTGGTTCAACAATAATTTTGGGTTTGGGAAAATCCTCTGGAAAAGAAATGAACCATTTCCCCTTTAGAAGGGTGCACAGATATCTAAAACACACCAGTAGTCTTCGGTTGATTGTCATTAAGAAAAGCAGCGTGCTTCATGTAATCTCTGACGATGAAATTCAAATATAGTACAATCCCACTTTATCCCACACTTTATCCCACTGGGAATCTCAATCCCAGTTCCCCATCTCCATTGCATTTCTTATAGAATTTCACTTTACTGAAAAGGTAAGATGCTACTGCTACATCCACCCAAGTGTTTTTGGGAAATAATAGCAAAGTGGATTATCATTGTCTTCTTCCAAGATGCTGTTTGTTTGTTTGTTTACTTCTCTGTCTATCCCTACAGTTCTGAAAAAATCCTAATGGCTTCCCATCCAAGTACTCACCAGTCCTGTCCCTCCCACCTATTTACTGTAGTCGACAATATCTGCATTTATGTGGCTACTATTGCCTGTTTCCTTTTGCATAAAATTAAGCTGAATGGTAACAGGCATTATGAAAAACACCAGAAGGAATTCAAAACATATTTTGGGGGATGTAGGCCCTAAGGAATATCTATGGGATGACCTATAATAAGATAGCCACAATCCTAATGAGGTGACATGTGATGAAAATAATGATCTTAAATCCTTTTGGTGAAGGGACAAAACTAGGCTTTCCCATGACTTACCACTGATCCACTAATTCCAAGGCATGCAGAAAAAATTGGTATATATATAAAAATACAGTTTACATATAAGATACACACATGCATCCTACTCAATTTCCACTTTTATGCAGCATGTTAATTTGTTAAGAGTTACAACTACTGCAAGTAACACCATTAGTGCCAAGTGCTGATGGGCGGGACAGCATCCCGGCACGTGGACTTTGAAGGCGTGGCAGATAGATCTGTTTGTCCTCTATCCAAAGCAAAGGCTTGTGCTTGGGGCCCAGCAGTGAAGACTATTTGGTTTAGCGGAGTTCCAAGCAGCTTAATTTATTAATCACACACAAAACATCTCTCATTTCAATATTAACCATTACCCCCTTCCCTCCTTCCCCCTCAAAGGAGCACAGTGGTAACAATGACAAGAGACGGTCAAATGGTGAGATTGCCACCGCTAACATTCACGTTTTAAGAATGCAGTTTAGAATGCCAATGTCTCAAATCCACACTGAGCACCAATTCAGTAAGTAGCAAAAGGAGAAAGGATAGCATTTCCCTTCCTTAATTACAGGCTTCCAGACCGCAAGAGGCTCCATTCAGGGGAAAGGATCCTGTACACGGAAAGTTCACATGTCAAAATGAAGGCTTTAGTCTAAGCGTCAAAGTATGAGTATTCAAACATGGCACCTGCCATGTGCAGCCTCATACCACCATCGGCGGAAGACAGGCATTAATGTTTAGTTTTATGCCTTTGAATTGGCCCAAGAAGGGACAACAAACACTCCTGATGCATTTCAAGATTCAGGTTTCCAATTCTATCTTGCATTCTATAATGTCTGGGAGGAGAGACTGCAGTGGGCCGAACACTGAAAAAAGGGTTGGTGTAAGATGAATACAGTGGATATGCCGGGCACAGGCAGTGTATCGGTGACGATTTTATAGTTTCTCAAAGCCAAAACATCTGTGATTCTGAAGAGGGCAGGCAGACAGACAGACAAGCAATCCTATACTATCTTGAGCCCGGGGTTCTAGCACATTCCAGGCATGACCGAAGAGAACAGACCTCATGACTCAGCTGCTATGCCACAACTAGCAGCAATGCCCTGAGTGACAGGAGCAGCAGGGCCCCCCCATCCCTCCCGAGGAGTGGCAGTACATTGCTGGGGGATGTCACAACTCCACGGCTGGCAGTGATTTTCCAAGGCCTTGTTTATCTGCAGCTCAGAGCATAAGCAAGAATGCACAACGTGAGGCCACAAGGCCACATGCCAACCCTGGAACTTTTCAGTATAACCCTGAAGCTCTTCCAAAGGTTGTTACCAAATTGCAGTTTTTAATAGGATAGAAGGTGAAATGGATTAAATGAACGCTATTTTAGCATCCTGACTACGGAATTCTGGGAGTCGAAGTCCATACATCCTGAAGTTGCTGAGGTTGAGAAACACTGCTCTAACTTCATGCAATAAACAAGGGGTGGATACAATCACTGTCAAATATGGTAGATTTACTATTTATTATTATTTTATTTTTAAAAAAATACAATGCATCCCCCCTCCAAAAAAAAAAGTAGGTGACAGAACAATATTATTGCATCCATGCAAGGCAGGAAAGGTGATTTTCCATGCAATTGGGATGCTCTATTATTCTAATTTCTTGCCTAGGCTTTGCCTCATGAATGTGCTTAGGCGAGGTTAAGAGTTTATACTTTCAAAAGAGAGCTCTCTAATGCTTTATTCTCCAGGCAAAACTAAGAAGTGTCTAAAGTTTTGGTTCTGCACCAATCAACATCCTGAAGAAAGGGCAAAGATTTTTAGAAATCTGGAACTATTTTGTTTAAGAAGAGGATGAGCCAAGTGCAACTTTGGCTGTGCTTTACCCTTTAATTCTTTTTTTTTTTCCAAAACCTTCTTTGAAAAAGGCACATGTGTATTCAACAGCTTCATGATTGCTGTGCTGCTCATAACTGTTCTCTGAACTAGCAGCTGAAAAATGGCCCAAGCCAATTTGCAAAGGGAAAAATATATATCATACTGATAACACTCAACTCTCTCTCTCATTTCTCCATGAAGCATACTGATGACACTGAACTCCAGTTTTCCAGATGACCCATTCTGGAACTTCATGAACAGCAGAGGCTTCAGAGAACCTCAACTGCCACGGGCCAAACTGAAATTTCTCACTGCCACTCTGGTCACGGTTCTGAAAATAGGAATAGGATCCTAATGCCTCTCCTCTGAGAGAAATAATCAATTAGAGCAAACAAAGCTGTGTCCAGGTTTGAAGCCAGTCTGAAATGGATTCAAATAATCAGCTTCTTCCAGTGTTCACTAGACGGTGGCCACCTCCTCCATCTGAGTGATAATTCTCCAAAATCTCAGAGTCTAGGGGGAGCTTTTTCAAGACAGAATGCACCACGGCCTCCTTAAAGGCAGTAGACATCACTCCCTCATGTAAAGAGGCACTGATCAATCCCTAGACCCACCCACTTAGATGGTTTTTCAAACCCTACAGATTTTTGTTCACTTCCTCAGTCACACTAACTGAAACCAATCCCACACATTCTGACAAGATGAAGCCCTGACAACCCAAGAGGATCTGCATTAATTGTGGTGTCTAATTTGGAGTTGATGCAAGAAACTTTACCCTCAAAATTCAAGCAGGTTATTGAATGGGTATCCGATGAGTTTGTCTCAAGACTAGCTCTGAACTGCCCAGAAATTACAAAGTAGAACACAAATTATTCATCTATGCTTGTAAGGATTTTATTTTCTCTGGTACTGGCTCTCAAGCATGGGTTCCAAAGCACGTTTATGAAATCAGTTTCCTTTTCAGATTCCTGTACTGATTTGATAACTCCTATTTATCTGTTGAGATGATGAATTAACCATCTTCTGAGTTTTTAAAGTGGAATAAAAAATAAATGAATATACAGATAACGGAATATAAGGACCAAAAAAAAGGTGGGAGGAGCAATAATGCAATAAATAATTTGGGTAAGAACATATTATAGGGGAACTGCTTCCTGCAGATGGTGAAGCCTTAACAGATTTCCCATTTAAACATGTAGAAGGGAGAGAGACACTCAAGATACAATCACGCTTTGAAAACACCTCTAATTAGCCCTCATTTGTGAACAATGGGATTGGCCCACTCATCTCTTATCCTAGTTTACACAACCAGAACCTTGTGAACATAAGTTGGAGAAGTGTGCGTTGCTTTAGGCTTCATGACAATAAGGCCAAGTAGAAGGGAAATAGAGATCATAGAATCTCTTTCACAGCGAACCTTCGTGTCCTAATAACATTCTACATTTTACTAATGTGCAGTTTTGCTATTAGGTTAGGAGTTATTCACAGTTTGCCAGTCATTTGTTTTGTTCATTGTTGATTTACTTTTATCATTGTAATACTTTCCTTAAAGCAAAATCAAGCTAATAGCCTAGCAAACATTTTGAAAAATCCTCTGTTTCATAAAATTAACCAGTGTGTGGAAACAAAAGCCAAAGAGATCAAGGAAGATCAGCTGCTGGAGAAGTCAAGGCAGTCTCATCCAAGCTGGAAACCAGATTAAGATGAATCAAGGCAGGATATGCCATTCAGAAAGGCTGTTACTGCCTTCTCATCACAAGCTCTAACGCTTCCTATCATCAAATTTCCATGACCACCAAATGAGTCCCCAAGCTCCCATTTGGGATCTCTGCTCCCATATATGTTGTCAATATGATTTACAGTCCTGCTCAATGGTGAAGGCAACCAACGAAAGGGGATGCTGCACTTCACTGCATATGAAATAATAAGCTGACCACAAAATACATAGTCATTCCTGCATCAGGGCTACCCTCCAAAGCAACCTCAAAATTACCATGCGGCAGCTAAGACTCACCACATACAAAACTTTCTGGTACCACTTCAAGAATATTTCTGCCCTTTAATGCTTCTGGGTGGGCACAGGTGGCTTCCACAAACAGCTGTTGTTCTTTCTTGGTTAACCAAAGTGGCAACCACTTGAGCTGACAATCACAGAGGAAGCTCTCGCTGTTGATGCGGCTGGAAGGAAGCAAACAACCAACAAAAATAAAATGTTTTCAATAAACCGGCGAAGAAATGTTTAAAAATGCGTGTATGACAAGTGTGTGAAGATGCCTTTATTAGTTGCATGAGTATCAGCTTTGCCGCCCATGAAAGACATCATGGGCAGCAAAGCCGACAGTCACCCAAGCAATAAAGGGCATCTTCACACATTTATATACTGATCCGAAAATCATTCAAGGCCATCCAAACACCATTGTTTCTAGCAGGATAACGCCTAACAAAGAGGAGAATTTTGGAAAATAAAAGACCAAATGATATGAATGAATTGAACATCAAGACAATAACAATAATTAGATATATAAGCCACCAATCTGGCATTTTCTATCCACTAATCAGATTGCCCAAGGTGAATAAGAAGGTAACAAAAGAAGAGAATACATGCAGCTCAGAGTTGAACTGTGGACTCCTTGGTGCTCTCTGAGCTTGGTTGTTTGCTTGCAGATGTTTCAATACCTGACTAGGTAACATCTTCAGCGCACTGATGATGTTACCTGGTCGGATAATGAAATACCTGCAAGCAAACAACCAAGCTCAGAGAGCACCAAGGACTCCACCGTAAGAAGGTAAACAGGGAACCTCCTATAGCTTTTTCTTTGTTTGTTTAAGGTCACCCATGTGCCATAAAAGATGGTTAATTACTAGGGTTGTGAAAAGATTTGATTCAAATCAACTTTCTGAACTGGAACTTCTAGGAAGAAAGCCTTTTTTGTAGCAGCACCTGTTTTTTGGAATGGAAAACTTTCTTTGGAAAACTCTCCTGGAGTTTTGGATGGCGCTGGTCCTGCTAACCTTCTGGAAAGCTTTATAATCCTGGTTTTTCTTCCAGAACTTGGGCCAGGATGACAGGTAAGCTCTCCTGGGAGGTGCTGGTTGACGCCCGCCATATATTGTTTGATATGGTGACTACGGATCTTGTTTTGATTTTGTATGGTTGTTTTTACCTATAATCGTTATTTTTTGGTTTGATTTTTATTTCGTGTACACTGCCCAGAGTTGCAATTACACGAGTTGGGTGGCTATATAAATCTTTTAAATAAAAGAAAATAACTTAGATTGAATTTGCTCAATTTGCTGCCTCCAAGTCAATCCAATACCCCAATTGCATTTTGCAAATGTACAGAAAAGGCTTTTCTCCAAACTCAATTGGCTTTTCAAACTGATTCATTTAACAATCTGAATATGACTAGTCCAGTGTTTTTCAACCTTGGCAGCTTTTAGATGTGTGGACTTCAACTCCCAGCAAGGTTGGCTGGGGAATTCTGGGAGTTGAAGTCCACACATCTAAAAGCTGCCAAGGTTGAAAAATGCTGGACTAGATTCATACATTGCTATTGTCTGTAGATGGAGGGAAGGGATTTTTGTTTTACTTGAAAGAGTGTGGTACAAAGATACAGCCCCCAATTTAAACAGATCATGGTCACACCCAGCAGGAGCTAATTTCCTTCTCTAATACAGTATTTAGGTAGATATAGGTAGATAACAGCTGGATAACCCCAATCTAATAGGCAAGTATTAAAGCTTTTAAAGGGGAGATATTTGAATATTTGAAGATCCAGAGGCTACAGAAAACATGTTTGAAATTCAGAATATAAGAAAAATAGTTCTGTGGTAGCCACAAATATATTTAATCCAGCATCTTCTTTTCCACAATAAGTATCAGAACTCTTTGCGAAGCTCTCAAGCAGGGGATAAAGTTAGTATTGTGACTATTGATTCTGATTAATTTTGAGTACTGCTGCATAGCAGCTGATATTTATTGGCATAATAACTTGGTTTTGAAAAACTCCATAATTCACAGCCATTCTTAAACCTATTCTCCATTAATCTTTTGATTTACTCTTGAAACCTAGCTTAGTGGTCATCACCTCCTTTTGAGGCAGAACTTCCAAATTACTTTGCATACCTCTAAATCAGTGTTGTCCAAACTTGGCCACTTTAAGATGAGTGGACTTCATGGCTGGCTGGGGAATTTTGGAAGTTGAAGTCCACTCATCTTAAAGTGGCCAAGTTTGGACAACACTGCTCTAAATGGTTGTGCCAATACCTCAAATGGAAATGAACATGCCCTTTAAATCTACAAATACCATTTATCTGATGACCATGAGTTTACCACATGAATTAAGGCACCCCACTATCCTATGTTTAAATAAAATAAGTCTAAGTGATTCTTGGTTGATTTTGGACAGAGCTATGTATGTATTTTTTTTCTCTCTCCCTTACACAGTGAACTTGTAAATTTAGCTTCTGGACATCTTCTGTATAAGCCACACACTATTACAGAAAGAGGGAAATAACAGAATATATATCACAAGACAGAATATTTATTAAGAAATGTGCTAAACAAGGTTCTGCTCATGTAGCTGAAGTGACAGACCTGCTAACACATTTGTAATTCTCCCATTCTAAATGGGTTCAAGGATCAAATTCAGAGACAGTTTATTATTGAAATTTCATCACAGAGATATAAAAGATGGGGGGTGGGGGTGGGTAGGCATCCTACTATAAGCCCTATATGACTAGAGGATAGGAGTTTGGACTTCCTGAGCCAAAATGGATACAGGCAGAGATGCAGCCCACTGAAATCAACCACAGGGAAGATCTAATTTCACTTGTTACGGAATTTCACTCTCTAACATCTGCTGTCTTGCAAAAATAGCTTGTAAGAACTGCAAGTGGGAAGCAGGGAACATTGGAATTACTGATAACAAGGAAAAGGAGCCACTGGAGGAAGGAGCCACTGGAGGAAATGTCACAAAAATGGACCAAAACATACAGCGGACACTTAATAGCATTCATTCCTTACAGTTCTTTCAAGTTCTTCAGTTTTGCAAAGGCGTCCTCTTGAATGGACCGAATGGCATTATCCCCAAGGTTCCTACAGAAAGCAAGCATTTATTTTAATTTATACACATACATAGATGGACCGTGGTGGTACAAAAGTAACTCTGTGTAGGTTTAATGTCTTTTAAATAGTTTATGTTTTTCCATTTATTAATAATATTTTTTATCCTAGTAAACAGAACATGTGCAGAAGTAGGGCCTGAATGCATTTGCACATCACACTAACTTTATCAGGACATGTCACAGTGAGTCTCTCATCTGTCTGCTTTCCCTTCATATCCAATTCCTATTATTTTTTGTTTTAATGAATCCTAACGGTGACTAGTAAAAAAAAGCCAATTTTATTTATCTTATACAGGTAGTCCTCGTTTAGTGACCATTCAAAGTTACGATGGCACTGAAAAAATAATTTATGACTGGTCCTTGCATTTACAACCATCACAGCATCCCCATGGTGATGTGATGGAGATTTGAGGGCTTTGCAACCAGTGGGCACTCACGACCGTCACAGCATCCTACAGTCACATGATCACATTTGTGTGCTTCCGATGGCTTCCAACAAGCTGAGTCAATGGAGAAGCTGGCAGTAAAATTGCAAGTCACAGTCACATGATGTCTTGCTTAATGACCGCATTACTTAGTGATGGAGTTGCTGGTCCCAACTGTGATTGCTAAGCGTGGACTACCTGTATATTTTTTGTCAGCCAGTTAAGATACAGATTAACTGCATATTACGCCTTGGACATAATGCAAAACTGAAATGGAGTTTCACATAAATCCTTGTGATTTAATGTTATATATGAATTGGCCCATGAGTAGTACTACTCTCAACCAATTATTATTTTAATAGCTTAAGGTGGATTTTTTAAAACTGTACATCTGCACACATAACCTAGTTCCAGTTGCTTGGTAAAACTGTCAGCACTTTAAATACCAAAGACTTTAGCATTTCACCTAGCCAATTGCTGAAAAACTGTACTTGAAGCAAAGAACATGTAGTTACTTTAAACTTTAACCCCCCTCCGCCCATCCAACCCCTTTCCAAAGGAATCCCACTCCTTCTCTGCAATGAGATTTGGGCAAAATAGAAAGAACAGAGAGAACAGAATTTTAGAACTTCAGCCAACTACGCTGGGGGAAAAACAGCAAAAGAAACAACTCCAGGATCTACTTCATAGAAACACCCATTACAATTAAAATGTCTTTAATAGGCTGGTCCCCAAGTAAAGATGTCTTAGTTGTAATTTGTAGTCATTTGCACATGAGTAAAAACAGCAAGGCTGTACAAAAAGAGCACACTTTTTAAGACAGCATCTAATCCCTGCAGGGGAAGGATCCATGCCCAGGGGAGCTTCTGCACAGAGCAATAGGATGGGGAGAAGGGGGCTCAGTGCCAGCCCTCTAACTCACTATCCAGCCTGCCTTCTTGTTCAAAAGAAGCTAGGTAAAGTAGTAGAAATGCCTCTTCTAAAATGGTGTTCTTCCTCTTTGGGTTTTGGAAGTATGTGTTTAAAAAATTAGCAAATGCAAAAAACAAAGCAAAGCAAAACAAAACAAACCACCCTGAAGCAAAATGACCCCAGGGGCCTTTAGGACTCTTACTATCATTGACTTATTTTCTACCAAGTGCTGTCCTTAATGCCAGCAGAGGGAGACAAAGGGAGAACGATGGGAGTGAAGCCGATCTTGATCAAAGCTGCAGTCTACAAAAGTGGAAGTATTCAGGAAGACAGAGCTGTAGATCCTCTGATATTCTACTAGTTTTCCTGCCACTCTGGCCTGGCTTACTGTAAATAAATTCAGGCAATGACATAATGGTTAAAACAGCAGCTAAAGTTGCATGGGCTGCTTTTTCCACCCTGCTAGCAAAGGTAATGGTGAGGTACTTCTATTGCAGCTTTTTTGCACGTATGCTCGGTGGTGAGGAAGAACGGAGCACAAAGATGCAACCTCAGGATACTGGGAAAGGCAAACATTTTCCCAGCTAAGTTAGGATTTTTGTGAATAGAAAAGAGGCATTCCAATGTAGGTTTAAAAAAAAAAAAAAAAAAAAGAACATGCAACTGGCCATGTGTTCTACAACTTTCTTCCTAGCAGGAAAAAAAAAAACAGCCAAAGTTGGAACTGACTTATAATGAGAAGGAAGCAGCTGGCTCTTAGGAACAGCGCTTCTCAGCTTACAAAGATGCTATTAAATTGCTTGCAGGCCGCTGCAGCAGCCATTCCTGGCAGGCCTCCCCTCTCCCACCCAGCCCCTCCTCTTCAAACCTGCAAAGCCTTGTGGGTTACTCACAGGTGTTCCAGGGCCTCCAAGCCGGAGAACGCCTCCTTGGCCACAGACTTGATCTTGTTTCCAAACAGAGTCCTGCAGTTGCCAAACACCCAGCGCCAGATAAGCAGCAGCCAGAGGAGGAAGGGTGGGCGGGGGGAGAAAGGGAAGCAAGAAAGTAAGAAAAGACCCCAATTAGCGAGCGTCTATCTAATGAACTATCTCCGTGTAAGGCGCTGGAAATACATTCTGTCGAGATTAAGGAAGCCAAAGCACGCATACTCTTTCCCTTTCCCTGAAATTAAATACTTTTATCTTTATTAGAACTTAATGGTGATGATAGCTTTATACAGGACACTCTGTGCTGGGTTAAGAAATGCAGGTTTGCTTTGGAAAGGGGGGAAGGTGAGTCAGGATGTGAGCTGACCTTCGCTTATCAGCCCAAACACCATTTAAACAAGACCCTGGATTCACCACCATTCATTTCACCCCTGATCTTTTCACAGTTGGTAATAAACAACTTACAAAACAGGTGACAACGTTTCAGACTTTTTCAACATTTGGGGGTTTCCATGCTACGTTTGGGGAGAGAGAGAAGATGGAGAATTTTTGGAAGAATCTGTTACCCCGACCTCAACAAGTTTAGCTGACGTTTTCCAAAGTTCAGGGACAAAATATCTGCTCTAGGTAGAACTCTCTCTCCCCCCCAGAAATTTATTAGAAACTTAAAGCACCAAAAGCCATTTTATAGTGCTACTTGGCCTCATAGATTCCCTTATGATTCCCTTCTGATCTGCTAGCAAAAATCCTGACAAAAACATTTCAAGCTCTTTTTTTCCAAGAATTTCATACAGAAGTTAGATATTATTCTAATTATGGAAAAATAACTGATTTTTTTTGGCAGCTGATCATGGACTTCTGTGCTCACACTACACCAAAAGTGGAAGTATTTTTAGTCAGAGATTTTTTTCCAGTGAATACCTATGAACTTGCTTACTATCAGGGGATGAGTGATTTACTTCCCAGCAGAATCTATAAGTGAGCCAAGATGGGGAATTAGTTCTTTTTTTATTTTTTATTTTTTGCTTACAGAAAGTATGGCAGTTCCCTTCTAATAGTCAAGGTGACCAAAAGTCTTGGTATTGCAAGCTTCTATGTATCAAAATCATGAATCTCCAAGGCCCTGTGATTTGGCACACTGTAGCATGTGGGTTTAGCTTTGTTGACTTCTAACTTACCCTTTGCAACTTCCGGGAAAGAAATGCGGGGTGAAGACAGCTCAGCGAAAAGCAGAGCCGACAACTGTGGTGGAATGAAGAACTGGGAGAGCAGACCAGCTCTTTGTTCATTCCTCTCCAGACAAGGAGAAGACTTGAGATCATTCACAAGTGCTCCAGATAGTTGCTCCTCACCAGAAGACCACAAGACAACAATCTCCGGCAGGTTTAGAGCTCTAGGAGATGAGGGAATAGCTATTTTGCTAAAACCACAGTCAGAGCCTTTGAAAGGACACTGGGTTTGCATGCTTCCTTTTCTAATCACTTTCAGCAATTGCCTATTAACTGCTTTTCAGCTATTAGGAACCTTTGGATCGACAGGTTTTACAACATCAGGTGAGTTTCCTTCAATCCTTAGCGAAATAAGTTTTAACTAAAAGTTTAAGAACTTAAAAAATGGGGGAGGGGAATAAATAGCAAAAGGGTGATTAAAACTTTGATTTTAGAAAGTTATGAACAGACTAAGGGTTCAGATAAATTTGAAATAAGATTTTGGAATTAATTATAAAGAATCCTTCCTGTGGGAAAATGCTTTTGTTTTGAATTTAAAAAAAACACACAATAAGACTTAATATAATAAGACATAATAAGGGAACTAGAGGGAACTAAAGATTATAATTAAAGGAGAAGAACATGCAAACGCAGCTTACAGCAAAATATGAAGCAAAGTATTTTAACATTGGACATATTGAAGGATATTTTTGAACAATGGACCCAGAAGTTAATTTTAAGAGTATCTGCCTCTATGGATAAGACTGTGTTCAAAAGATGTTATGGAAGAGGAACAAGTTTTACCTGACAAGATCACTGATTTGAAAGTGGGTTTAAAAATGACAGGTTACAAGAATGATATGGGAGAAGATGTCACACTGGACATACAAAAGAAACTGGCTGATGTCTTAATAATTAAAAGGGATATACAAATAACAAACCAAGAGAGTGATCTGGATAATTTCCTTAAATTAGATTTACAAAAGAGGCTTGTTAACGGTTTGAAGAATTTTGTGAGGAGGGACAAAGAAAAAATGAAAAGAAATCAAGTTCTGTGACATTATTTGAAGGGACTAAAGATCAAGATTGTTGGAAGTAAAAAAATATAAAGTTGGTTTATTTGATCAAGGGTAAAATAGAAATGTTGTTATCTCTGGTAAGCCTTAATGGATTTTTGCTGACATCAGGACTGAAATGACGAGGTTTATGGATTTTTTTTTATAGATAAGAGACGGGATATGGGAAGAAGAGATCATTTGTTGTATTTTTAGAGAAGGTGATAAGTTACTAAAATTGTTTATACTTGTTGTGATGAAGGGGGAAGTCACTTCTTTATGTATTTCTTTTCTTTTTCTTTACTATATTCTTATTTTTTCTTTTTTTTCCTATCTCTTTCTATTTTTTGTATTTTTTTCCTTTCTTTTCTGTACCTTCTATTTTTTTTCTTTTCTTTTTTTAGTTTATATTAGTTTTTACTGTTGTAATTGTAATTTTTAATAAAATTACTAACTTACTCTTTGCAATATATATTTACTAAGAAGCCTATTTTTAAAAGAAGGACAATGCAAGTCAGGTACCATTCAATTCTAGCATGGAATGTCTGCTGCTTGGCCCTGCCTTCCTCACAGAGAAACTGCTGCAGGGAGACATTCAAATATTCTGGTCATGAAATCTAATCTGGTGGATGCTTGATTCCTCCAATCCAAGAAATGTTTGAAGACTTTCCTAGTTCTGCTGGCGTCCCACAGCTGAGGCTAAATTAGCCCTGTGGAGTTTGGTTTGGGATAATATTGAGAGTTTTATTTTGTTACTAATCTGATTTCTACCATTTTCCTTTCTTCTTTTTAAAAAATGCAATATAGCCCATCCTGAGTCCTGATGACAGAAGAGATTAAACTTCTGCAACAAATTAATTCAGGAAGATATGGTATGGTGACTTTTGGAATGCCTCTTTCATTTCAGTTTTTTCTTAACAGAAATATTCCTGTAACTCTCTCCCCTGGATAAAAACATGAATCAAGAGCAATTAGAACCTAGTAAGGCCAGGGAGACTTTTCAGTTTGCAAATCTTATACACAATAGATGCAGTGAGATTCTCCATAGATACTGAGATAGGCCTTCATTCAAAACTGTACTTTGTGATGTCTATTTTACTAGCCTTATCATAGAGAATTCTATGTTATTCATATACTGAATCAGTACTTTTTTGGGCAATTTGTAAAAAAGTGAAAGCACAAAAAAATATTATAAAGGTATTTGTTTTGGAATAAGTACATGGGCAGCGATCAAATTCTAAGAATAGGAGACTGTGTATCTAAATGTGAAACGGATATGAAGAACAAGTTATGTTCATGATCTTCCTACTGCAAGATTAAGATCACAACAATGTATGCATTTCTTATGAATAGTTCTTTCTTATGAGGACAAAGAGAATATTAGGGAAAGTTACTCAGTACAATGTCCACAAATAATAGCTCTTAGCAGCACCTAAATAAGCCTGGCTGATCTCAAAAAAGTTAAGCAGGTTTGAGCCTGGTTAGTATTTGCACCAGAGGCCACCAAGAAAGTTGTAGGCTAGACTGAAGAAAGCAATGGCAACAAAATGACATGGACAGATCTTTGTAGTCACCAGAGATCAAACTTAACTCAAGATAGCCTTATTTGAAATAAGATAGGTTTACCTACAGTAGACCTACATATATACAAGCATACATACCAAAAAAAAAAAAAGGAATGCTACTTGCAAATTCCTATCATGACTGTGACACTGGATTTAAACTATTTTGAGAGATGGGAACATTTGGCAAAGTAACTTGTAAGAAAAGTAAAATATTATTTCAGCACTTTATATAAGTAACTCCCGTGCGTGGCTATTTTTAACAAGAAGACACCATACGTGTTCTTTGGTGCATCCTAATAGTTGAGAATGGCAAATAATATAAAAGAATTGACTCTATCTGGAGAAGTAAACTATTCCAAGTAAATCAGATTTGTTTACTGAAGGTTGCTTTTCAATATAATCAAGAAGGAGCAATTAGGTAAAATAGAAATCATGAAACGAGTTCATGTAATCTGTTTTCTATGACAGGCACATTACATGTAACTTAATCTTACATTCTCACAGAATTTGAAATATGAATACGTGTCTCAAGAAAGTAAAAAAAAAAATCCAAAAGAAATGCAGCGATGAGAAGAAAGGAGTTCCTCAGGACTTGAACATTTGAGGACTTGACAAAGATGCTTGGGACCCTGACTGAAGTCTTTATAGGTCAGGGTTAGACTATTCTTCATGTTCCACCACTGAGATATGGTAAAGTTAGGTCATGTCTGCACTTTAAATTTTAAAAATTGATTTAATTTTCATGGTTTTCCCTCAATAAAAACTCTGAGAACCGTAGCTGTGTGACAAAGCCAAATTTCTGACAACAAGGTTCTCAGCACGTTGTTGAGCATTTCCAGGAGGCCTCTCAAGAGTTAGGCCTTCCATTATGGGGGGAAAAGAGGATCCATACTCCATCTCCACATAGTTCAGTTGCAAACAAGTTAAAGGCCACCTCAAGTTTAGAGGTGGGAAGAACATGTGGAGTCACCCATTGATTAGTAAAAATACCTTTCATCCCTTTCAGAATAGAGATAATTATTTTCCATATAGTTGGTCTATTCTCCCAAATCCCTACTTTGGTTTACCTATTGGCTGCTTATCAGCATCTTCTCTGCTGCTCCATCCAAAAGAAAGGATGTTTTCCTTGTTATTCTTTTACTTCTGTATTATTTGTGTTTAGAGGTTTTTCTTTTTAAATTGAGCAGCATATAAAAAGGCTGAAATAAATGTATAAACAAATAAAAGGCGCACGTTCCGCCTAGAGCATAGATTACAGCAACAGCTCTATTCCCGCTTTAATTAATTGTAGCTACACTATGAGGAAAGGTATCCATAGCTGGTGGACGAGGCAATGTTTATTACTTCCCTCCCCAACAAGAATGAAACTAAAATCACCCCCCCGGACACCTTTTGCCCCCTCAAAAAAAAAAAAAAAAACCTGCAAAGAAATGCAATGTCTAAATAATTAGGGCCAAGATACAGAATAGTTTCTAGCCATCAGTTTTTGCCAGTGTAATGTTTTGATTGCTCTTCTGAGGCAATGTTTTAATTTAGCTTGCTCTCTCCTCAGTGGAAAACTTCATCTATAATTCAAAGAAGGCTAACGGCTTTCCTTGCCCCTTTCTCCCCTGTTAACACCTCCAATACGATGAACAAGGTGCCTGAGTGCTCACTGCAACCCCCTTTCAGTAGCTTGTCCACACAGATCAAAAGAGGAGAAGCTCTTAAAGCCATCTCCAAAACACTGAAGTAATTATTAATTCATGTGGAGGTTTCCTCTTAAGTGTCTCTCTTCCCCCCCCACCTCTCTTTATGTTAATACAGTAAAATGCCTCAGTCTGACAGTTTAAACACAGCATCCAGCATATCAAAGTTTATTTTGATGGTTTTTCAAACAAAAAATGTTATTCATTTGTATTAAAAAAAATTATACTGACAACTCAAAATATTGAGGGATTACAATTAAAAAATAATTAACCAAAAACACACATCCCAAAATAAACTGATTGGGTAAGACAAGCCCTATCACAGAGGGCTTCAAGACCAGTCCTCCGAATTGGGCCTGAAAGCCAAAAGGCAACCAATGTAGCAACTGAAAAATAGGCATTCTTTTGCAATAGCAGATCTCCTGATTTAGCAGCCTGACTGCACTTGATACCAGTTGTAGCCTCTGAGTTGTCTTCAATGGCAGTCTTATGTAGAGCATACTGCAATACATAAGTGCGGTGATAAGGGTATGAGTTACCGAAAGACTTTTTGTTTTAGATAGGGACTTCTGGCACACCAGCCAAAGCTGGATAGGGGCCCTAGTCACAGCCTCTGCTTGTTATTCAAGCAGCAGTCACAACACAAGGAAGTCCCAAGTGACGGACCTGCTGCTTCAGGGAGAGCATGATTCCATCTAGAGCAACTGCTGGAACTGAGGTTTCTGGAAATCTAGGAAACCGGACCTTCTGAGTTGCTAAGGCTTAGTCTGAGCTTGTTTCTCCCTATCCAGTCCTTCACAGCCTGAAAACACAGTCTCAAAAGTTCCATGGCATCTCCAGCCCAGCTTGGGGTGGCAATATATAGCTGAGTATCATCAGCATAACAGTGATATTTCTCCTAAACTGATGGTCTGGCAGCTTTGTATAGATGTTAAATAGTATGGCAAGAGGACAGAGCCCTGTAATATTCCACACTGGAGCAACCATGGGCTTGACTGCTCCTTCCTGTGAATTCAAACTGGAACTGTCACCTTAAGTAGAAGGGGAACCACACTAAAATGGTGCCTCCAACCCCCAGCTTTGCAGGTAGTCTAGAAGAAAACTCTGGTAAATGGAATCAAAGAGTGCCAAGAAATCTCACAGGACCAGGAGGAGCACACTCACCTCATCCAAGTTCCAATACTGTATTCATTCACCACAAGCAACCTATACTGTTTCCATCCCATGTCCAGGCCTAGATAATCTAACCTTTAGCCAGAAGCGTCTGCCAGAATGGGGGTGGTGGTAGTTCTTTCCTTAAATAGTGTTGCACCATCACAATGCAAGGCCTACTCCTTTTGTACACACTATGATGTCACATGCATATACAAAGTAGGTGGAGCTTGCATCACAACAGCACATCTCTGCTGACATTTTGACAAAATATTGAATCCTGTGTATGTCTCAGCCTCTAACTGATTCACCCATCCCTTTTCAATAGCCCTCCCCAGAAAGGGAAGATTACAGAATGGGTGAAAATTGTCCACTATGGACAAGTCAAGAAAGGGCAGACTATCAGCTCTTCCACCGTTCCTTAGAGAAACATTAATCACTTCCCAGATGCAGCCACAGGCACTCTGCCCGGCTGCCTGAACAGTCAGGTATAGCATGGATCCAATCCACAGGTGCAGAGCTCTTACTACAGAGTACCCTATCTACTTCTTTTAGACTCCCAGGCAAAAGTGAAGGACATTGCTACCTTCACTTTACATGGCTCTGGCCAAATGGTGTCTAGGCTTAAGTGAGTAAGAATGACTTTCTCTGCTCTGCTGTTACAAAGGACATGTGCACAAGCATAGTCACTGGCTCTTTCCTGCTGATGTGTCTTTTGCCAACTCTACAGCCCACCCACCAACTTCACTCTGGAGGGCAAGTTCCAAAAAGGAATCTGCTTGCTCTTGCTCTCTCGCTCTCTCTCTGCAGAAGTTCCCTGCAGAATTAAGAAACCTGATCCCACAGAGTTCTGATTTTTGTTTGGAGTGGGCCCTTCCAGCTGCCTAGTATGTGAATTATGGGGGACAGTGGCTTCAACATATATAATGCTAAAGGTTGGGGCAACAAGTGAACAAGCATGGACCACTCTCTCCTTCACGCATCTGTAATCATGTGAGGCCTAATATCCGAACAAAGCTAAGCTTTTAGTCAATTTCACAGTAGGGCATGTAATGGTCTCCTGCAGGCATATCAAAGGATTAGGGGGAGCAGGAATCCTCTATAGTTTTTCAATAAAAGGTAATCATCACTCATACATTTGGAGACTTAGTTAACTTGAAAACAGAAATTCTTCCTATGTTTTCATCAATTTTCCAAGGTTAGATATTTATCTAAAATGACTTTTTAGTGTTTTTCTTGACAACTGTGCCTCACAGTTTGGGGGCTTAAATCTGAATTAAATTATCATGCTATATCTTGAAGTCACTATCACTTTTACAGAACAAAATCTTTACTTCACTGATGCTATGAATTCATCTTTTCCTACATTAAAATGAGCATAAAAGAACAGTCTAGGCAGTTTGAGATTAGATTATCTTGTGTGGTTTCAATGATATGCTTGTAGAATGATTTCTCTCATCTGCAACATTTTCTAGCTTTCACATCCATCCATACAAACATAGTATACATGTTTCTATTTTGCAGGAACCAGCATCTGACCAGACCTGCTGATATGAAAGACAGAAAGAAAGAAAGAAAGAAAGAAAGAAAGAAAGAAAGAAAGAAAGAAAGAAAGAGAGAGAGAGAGAGAGAGAGAGAGAGAGAGAGAGAGAGAGAAAGAAAGAAAGAAAGAAAGAAAGAAAGAAAGAAAGAAAGAAAGAAAGAAAGAAAGAAAGAAAGAAAGAAAGAAAGAGAAAAGGTATTTTAAGCTCTCAAGGCTTTCTTGCTGACACTGTTAATTGGAGTATTTTAGCAAAATATTATTCTGCCTTTTTAACAATATAAAAATAACTAAAGCAGGCCTGCATGCCATAAAAAAAAAGTGCTCTACTTTTATTCCCCTGAATTCAAAAAGTTATACTATCTTTACCCGTGAAAAACAGGTAGTCCTCGACTTACGATGGCAATTAGGACCAGAATTTCTGTCGCTAAGTTGTGTGATCGTAAAGTGTGACTGTATCGTTTATCGTTAGGTGAGGCAATTTCCTGGCGGCTTACCACAACCAAAGTCAGTGCGGAAGCAAGCAGGAGGTTACAAGTCCCAGGTCTGCAGGAAGATAGCTGGCTGATGCTGAGTGGGGGAGGGAGCAAGGGGGTGCATGGTGGAAGGTCTGAGAAGGTGCCTGAGAGGCGTGGTACAGGTCAGGGTGTGGGGAGAATGTGCAGGGTCCTCAAGAGGCATGGTGCGGCACAGGGAGGATAAGGGACAGTGTGTGAGAAGCATGGTACTGGTCAGGTCGGGTGTGTGAGGATGCGCAATACTCCCTTGCACCCTCACGCACCATCCTCAACCCTCCCCGACTCTCCCTGACCTGTGCACAAGAGGTACTGCATGGATTGGGGAGGGTCAGGGAGGATATGTGAGGATGCAAGGGTGTGTGCAAGAAGTGTGGCGTGAGGAGGGTGCATGGTGTGCAAGAGGCACAGCGTGGGTTGGGGAGGATGCACAAGAGTGCAAAGAGTGGAAGGGGATGTGTAGAAGGCGCCACATGGGTTAGGCAGGATGTGACAGGCGCCGCATGGGTCAGGGAGGGGGCACAGCACAGGCGGTGTGCGTGGGGGCATGATGCGGGTGCATAGGGGTGTGCAAGTGGCCAGCCCAGCATGAGGACAGAACAGCTGGAGAAGGGTTCACAGGCGGGGGAGACTTACCCCAGCATCTTGCTACCTTCCCTGACAGCTTCCCCATTGACTTTCTGGGGAAGCTGGCAGGGAAGGTTGCAAACGGTGATCACGGGGCACTTGGCAACCGGCTGTAAGTGTGAACAGATTGCCAAGCACCCAGATTGCGACCGTGTGACTGACTGTAGGGGTGCTGGGATAGCCAGAATTCCAAGGGCCAGTCATAACCACTGTTTGTCCAGTGCCATCATAAGTTGGAACGGTCATTGACAGAATGGTCATAGGTCAAGGACTACCTGTAACAGCAATATAGCCTCCACTAGAACAAAAGCTGACTGCATTTTCTGGTTAAAAGATCACTGTCTGAACACAGTGTAACGAAAATAAAATGTATATCTCACTTTCACTGGAAGATGCAAAGTATCAGGTACTAAGCAATGTGTCAAGAGTACAAAGTAAAACTGGCTTCACAAACAAATTTATAGTTTGAGGTTCATAAAATAAGGTGACATTCTTTTATTCATAACAACAAAACTCTTTAGATCTATAAACCAAGAAAAAATGGATACTCAGAGCTTGAACTATTGCTGAGTGAGCTTCTAAGGCATGTGCTGTTAATAAAAATATTTGCCCTACACATGTCATGAGCTCAACAGATGCCCTATCTTCTCCCATCCCAGTCGTAATATACACACAGACATACCACACTACACAGATATACCACATTATTTGGAAAAACAAGTTTTGTTTTCTAGAAGAAAAACTTATCCGATACTCACAGCATGCTTAGGTTCTCCAGGCCTGTAAATGCTCCACTGGTGTCTTCTATTGTTCCCGAAATCTCGTTATGATCCAGATTCCTAGGGAGAAGATGACAAAAGAAAGCTCACAATCAATTTCCTAGTTTGTAAGCCCAGCATTCAAAGAGGTGCAGGCTAAACTTTAGGAAACCTCCCCCCAAAGACATTCCCTTTTGTTCCTAGAGCATAAAGCTTTCATCAGAAGTCCCTAGCACTTGTGGAAAAAACAGCAGTAATTTACTTTAGTTGACTAGACCTGGCTTCTTCCGTATTCTTTTCTTTCAAAGAAAGCTTTCCCAAGTGATGCTTCTGCTACCTGACTCCTTTCAAGTGAGTTAGGGCTTTACGTCTTCTGATGCACCGAAAGTGCAACGAAGAAAAAAAAACTTATTGTATGCTGCCCAGAGTCCTCTTGGAGTTGGGTGGCCTTAACAAACCCAATAAAATCAATAAATAGAAATCAGGACGAGAATGTTCAAATAATTACCAATATAGTCATTATGTTTTTGCTGGGATTGAGCCAGGGGCAGGGAGCTCCCAGGCTTTAGGGTGTGGCTGGGTTGGGTGGCATGAAAGTGGCTGCAGAAAGCCCCACCCCACCCCTGCTGAAGTCAAAAGAGTGGGCCTTGGGTATAATGGCAATAAAGCAGTCAGGGGAGAAAAATGTGATGCAGAGATAGATGGCAAAGCACTTTGAAGTCCAGAGGTTGAGAAGCAAGAATTAATAATGGCATTTCTACAATTATGTTTTATACTGAGTCATTTGGTCTTTACTCCAGAGTAGTCCTTTGTTTCCCTCCTTTTCTCTTTTTGCAAATCTATCTTTGAAGGATTAGGAAATGGCACACTCTAGTCATGCCATATGTGAGATAAACTGAAGGACATTTCGGGAATTTGGTGCAGGGTTAAGATTTCTGCAGCACACTTTTTTTAAAGTTAATTGATGTTCACATCACATTTTCTATAAAAAGAGAAAAAGAAAGAGACAGACAGAGAGACAGAGCTTACTGCTCTTCTGATTCTTCCAAAAGAGCCTGAACTTCCTTTTGTGAGAAACATACTTTCTCACCAAAAAAAAAAAAAAAATCCAATGTATAGAGATCTAGTATTCTAGTTCAGTTTTCTTTGCATTCACTTTGCTTTTCTCACAGCCGCTGTTGCCAATTTCCTATTCTTTCTGGCTGGCTGGCCCTGAAAGCATACTGCCTTGTTAATCATTCTGCTGTGAGGTCTCTGGGACTGACCTCTATTTGAATAGCTTCTCATTTCAGCAGTTTCACACCCACCAAAGGCCTGTCAACAATAGACCGTAATTAAAGCATGCCCAGCTCTCTTTCACCAGGTGCAGGACCCAATGGGCCTTCCTCTTGATTCAATTAGAACTTGCTCTCCCACCCTCCCTTCCTCCCTGGGCACTGGACACAAAAGAAGACCACGAATTAGCTGCAATCCAAACACTCTTTTCAGTTTGGGAAAGTCTTTCGTCCTTTTCTGTGCCAGCTGCCTAGGAGCGAGCCCTTTCTGAAAACAGGCATGGGATTGAAAAGTGGGTCTGGGAAAGGCAAAGAAACATAAAGCGCGTCCTCACTTCAATAAAAGGAATAAATAACTGCACAGCGCAGTAACCAAGGGGGGAAAGTCTGTGTTTCCTTTCCATTAAATTCCAACTTCAAAAGAGCTCAGGAGAAAAGAATTTTAAATAAGTAGTATAGAGCACTGTTCACTTGGTTTAAGCACATCATTTAAAACAAAACAAAGCAAAACAAGGATCCTATACAATTATTCTGGATTTCAGCTAAGGATTTCACAAAGCCAGAGGCATCAACAATTGTGCAGACATAATAGCAAGACAGTAAAAGCCAGGACTCAACTAAGGAAGAAAAGTGCCATTAGGTACAGGGCCAGAATGTTTCCTTGAATGTGCTAAGGGGTGGAGGCAGTATTTGCTAAACTGGAAGTTGCCCAGAAGCTGTGAAATGGAGGGAGAGCCATCCTCAGCTGATGTCCCCTCAGTACCAATTATTACTGTAGTTCAGTTCATCAATACAGGGTAAGGTTGGGGTACATATTATATAATTAAGAGAGGGCAGAAGCAAATATCAAGAGCTGTCCCTTTTTTTACTCTCAAGAGTTAACCTGACAAGCAAAAAGAAAAATATAAAGCTCATACAGAACACGTAAGCTTCTGAGCCCCTTGAATGCTCCCTCTGCAATGTGACTGATGGAATTGTGACTCAGCTGCAGGATCTGCAGGCCTCCCAGATCTGCCAAACTCCCTTCATCCAGCCTGGTTAAGTTGTTAAATGACAAGGACCTGAGGAAAAAAGAGCAAAATTTCAGTCTGAAGCTTTTCCCCCGCTTCTTTATAATGACTCTACTTGATAGTTCCTTTGTCCTGAAAATAATTATTTAGTTCATGAATATCATAAATGACTTTCCTATGGAAAGAGGGTCAACGGTATCCAAATAAGGTAAAGTATGGGTGAAATAAAGTATGGGTGAAATAAAGTCAGAAGATAATTTACTTAACTGCTATATCTGCATTCATCCCAACAGTTCCTTCAAGTTCTCAGAACTTGACCCATAGAATTAAGCCAAACTATTCCATCCACCAGTCACTGGCAAGGTCAAAATTTATTTGCTTTCAGAGTTACAGTCATCTTCAAGCTAATTTCAGAAGCCTTGACTGAATTACAGTGATCCTCCCTAAATCATGGAAAGAATTATCCAAATGTCTTCAAACCAAAGAAACAGACATAAGTTAGGTTTCTGTGCAAAAGTATACCCCAAAACCCAGATTCAGAGCTAACCAATATAGTGTGACCATGGAACTCAGGCAGGGCACAGAACTGGAAGAACTGCAAAGCAGTGGCTGGCATTCTGTCATCTGATCTCAGTAACAATAAATAGTCAGCTCCGAAATAACAGGAAACTATGGTTTCCCACTAATTGAATTTGTTATGTCAGCTCTGTAGCCGCATGCTGTCTCCTTTTCATACTCTCGTTTCATGCACCGGGATAGCATTTTTAAACAAACAACAATTCTCTGTTCTGTCCAGAACCCAAAGAACTCTGTTTCTTTAAACCAGTCTTCCCTAACCTGACATCTTCCAGATGTGTTGGGCTACACTCCCCATCTTCATCAACAGGCATGCCCAATGGCCATATTAACTGGAGATTACAGGGAAGTTGTAGAGAGAAAAGAGGATGGCCTTGATGGAGAAAGGGGAGATCCATTACCAAAGCAAAGAGGAGGGAAACATTCCTTAAGCCCAAACAGTGAAGAAGGTAGGTGGAAACAACTTAGACAGACAATCCCCCTAATTCACATGAGTATAAGAAAGGGAAGAGATAAAGTATACTTAGACTTGTAAGGTTCTGTTGCTATTGCCGATCTTAATAAAAGTAGTTTTAATCTTAACATGGAGTTGATTTCTTGGGTCTGATCTACATCTTGGGGCTGACAGAAATTCAGGTTGGGGAAGCCTCATTTCAAATACAACTAGTGAGAACAAGCCCAAATCAGTTCTCAGATTTTGGACTGCTTGCTAATTAAAAAAAAAAATAGTGCCCCTAATTTAGACACAACAGGAAACTGTGGCTTGTTCAAAATCATGAATAGATTGTTTTCTATTTTTTTTCTTGCAGCCATCAAACAGGAAAAGAGGGAAAATATCTAAGACAAAGAAAGAAAATATCTAAGACAAAGAAATCACTGTACAAGCTGATTTCTACACCCAGGACCCAGAGTTCCCCACTGTATCTGAACTGTCTTCAGAAAAAAAAAAACTTGTCTGAAATTAGGGGAGAGGGGGGAGAGGGGTCAACCGCTTTCCTTCCAGGAAATGCACATAAAAAATGTTTATAGCCTTGAGGACTGCACGTGATAGGGCCAATGAAGCCATGGTTTCACCACAGTGACCAGGGTCTATTTTGGGGGAATCCTTAAGGTGCAAAATGTGCCTTGCATCTTACAGAGGCTCAAAACTCCCTAATCCTAACTACAATAAGGACTGATTTGTTTCCCATTTCCCCTCTTAAAAGTCCTCCAACTCCCCCATCCCCAGGAAATAAAAGGCAGGATGAAAATTTGGACTCTGTGTAATTCAGGGATGCTGAAGGCTGTGAATACAAACGTAGGAGGCTTTGGGAGGCTCATGGAATATGTGCCTATGGCTTCAGCAGAGGCCTGAGTTGCATTTTGAGAGCCTGTGAGCAACTTCTCCTCAAATAAGCCAATCTAAAATGGCAGCATTTTTACACATACCCCAGTGGTAATATTATCACACCTGAACAGAACAAATTGTTGACACTTTTGCCCCATTCTTCCTACTTCTCTTGCAGATTTGTCTTGTAACAATACTGCCATGATGAAGTGTATAAAAGTTAATGACCTCTGCCTAAACCTAAGTCAGGATAGACACATTTCTAAGTATAAAGGGTGTTATTTTCTTGGCAAACAAGCGGTGATACTTTTGCAAACGCAAACAGAGATAGTAGTGGTGTAGCTAAGAACAGGGGAAGGCCTTCAGAAGAGCTTTTAAGAAGGCAAAGGACAGCATACATTAATTCCTAAGGAGACTGTGGTGTCAAATTATGAAGACATGGCAACCAGTCAAATTTATTTCCTCACCTGTGATGAAAGAATTTTTCAAAGGGGGAGTGGAGGGAGTTACATAGAAGAAATCCAAAGCTAGCAGATTGTGCTAGACACAACTGTTTTAAAAAAGTCTCTCTTACAGTTGGCAGAAGGTTTTTTTCAAAACTGTAGAAGCATGTTTCTTTTCTGACGTCATCTAGAGTTAGCAAATTTCAGAATAAATTTTCATAATATGCATCTGCAGCCAGCTAGAAAGATGCATATACTTGCTCACCTTTAGTACTTCTGCTATCTCACCTTTTTCTGCAGCCTGAGTATGGAAACACGAAGACTGATCAAAAAGCACATTTTCGTTCCAGAATTGGAAGGAAAAATATTCCCCTTAGGGATTTGTGAAGCCCTTTGTTTTCTGGACAGATCCACAACACCTGTGTCCCTTATCAATGAATGAATGTGTATCCTTAAAAAACATGTTTTCATAACATTCCTTACCTGCATATTTGAGTAAAACTAAAGTAGGCATTAACAAGAGTAGCAAACAAGGTGCCATACTCTTAGGTTAAAGAAATATTTCAAAGTATTCTAGGGCATCAGTTAATGCTCTCCATAGAGTCACAGACATTTCTTTAAAACAAATATGTATGTACAAATGTATAGACATGTGCATGCATGCACACACTCACTCCATCTTTTATCCCATGTTTTAAAGAGACTTGCAGAAATTAAAATAAATGAAATAACAAAAAAAAAGGTAATTGTTTCATACCTATCTGGGTTGATAAAAGGCTTTTCTAAGTTGGGGATAGACAGATCTTGCTAGAGAGGGAACTAATATATGGATGCCCACTGTTGAAAACACTTTATCTAACTAAAACAAACCTCTTTGATAGAAGTGGTATTTGAAGAAAAGATACAGCCAATAACTTTAGCACTGTTAATTATTATGGGAGAAAGAACTCCTTAATATATGCTAGTCCCACATTTTTTAAATTAAAAATCAGCATTTAAAAGAGAGGAAATAGTTGCATTCTACAACCACTGAACCTTCTGAAAACCTTTTCCCCTTAAAGCAGCACCTATACATACTGCATTGCCATAGTATCTATTTTATTGTCAATTGTTGCCTCCCAAATTAGCTAACTCACAATTCATTCAGCTTTTGGCAGAAGCTCCATCCAATGGGACTGATACTGGATATCAGGTTGTTATTCAAATGAAATTGTTGAAGGGAACCCAGGCCATATAGAGAACCACTGTTCACTTCTGTGAGGACATTGTGCTCCAGATGCCTACAAGAAAGACCAAGTTGAACATTTTCAATTACACACAAACTTATATCTGACATTGATGTTTCACTACAATATTTCTCAGGCAAAACTCCCCAAATCTATCATTCCTTCATCATATTTAAGGGAAAAAAAGCCAGCCAAAATGACATGCTTCTTTGATTTTTCCTTGATTCAGCAATTGACTTCTTAGTGTTCATCTCAGAACAGAAGTCTCATATCAATTTTCTATGCTGTTACAGGTTATGTCCTCAGATTAGCTCAAGATGCCATACTGAAAAATGTATGAATATAACTACCAATAAAAGGTATTTGGTCCAATAATCACAACTGCAGGAATTCAAAGCCAGAAAGAACATTTGCCCTGTGAGGGATTAGATCTTGCTCTGGTTTAACAGGGCAAGGCACTTCGTTTTTGTTGTCTTGCTTTTGTTTCAGTAGTTCTGGGGAGATGGGGCCACATCTTATTTTGCCCCATTGACTGCTCTACCCAGATAATGAAATCTCAGTTGACCTTTCACTGTACTAGAGAAATTAATTTTCATGTAGGTTTCTTTTTTAAAAAATTGCTCACATTTTGAAAACAAAACAAGAACCGTACAGTAATGGAGTGCATAGTTTAGAATAACAGCAGAAAGTATTAAAAACTCAGTACCTTAAAACACAAACACTTTACAAGGTTTATCTACCAAAAATGGTGTGTGTGTATGTGTGTGTGTGTGTGTGTGTTTTAAATGAGTTACAGGTAGTCCTCACTTCACAACCACAATTGGGACCAGCAATTCTGTTGCTAAATGATGAGGTCATTGAGCAAGAGATCACATGACTGCGATGGACTTATGTCCTCACTTCTGCCATGGTTGTTAAGCGAATCACCTGCAGTAGTTAAGCGAGGCATCAAGCAACTGTGACTTGTAATTTTACTGCTGGCTTCTCCATTGGCTCTGCTTGTTGGAAGCCAGCTGTGAAGTGCACAAATTGTGATCATGTGACTGCAGGACATTGTGATGGTCATGAATGCCCGCCAGCTGCGAAGTGACTGAATCCCAATCACATGACCCCAGGGACACTGGAATGCTCGTAAGTGTGAGGACCGGTCATAAAGTTACTTTTTAGTGCCATCATAACTTCGAACAGTCGCTAAACACGGCAGTCGTTAAGCGAGGACTAACTGTATTGAGAATATGTTAAATGAATAAGTACTAATTTTCTAAGGCAAACACATACCTAGAGATGTATCTGCTGCATCAATAACTTGTCCATCCCAGCCAATTTCTGGGATTATAGCTGACATAAAATTCCTTGCATAGTGTTCCAGTAGGACCACAATACCCCAACATTCTGTTACTGATAAAAGGAAAGACACCTCCAAGTCAAACTTGACTCCTGTTGACTACATGGAAATGCTCATATAGTTCTTTTGGCAGTGATAAAGAAGCGCTTTGCTGGTGCCTGCTTCTGGTATGTTTCTTTCAGCTTCCCAGCGTAGTCTATAGTCCAAGGATTTTCTGCACATATTGACCCCTCTCCCCCTCCCTATTTGTATGCCACCTACTCATTCACCCAGAGTTCACTTGGTGTTGCCCCCTTCGTAGGCCCTGTTACTGAATCAAACACCTAAACAAAGGGTATATAATCTTTTTTCAGCTTAGGTCTGCACTAGCAAAAGTATTCAGGGCCAGGAGACAACATAACCTTGATTTACATGAATTAAAATTAACTAAATATAGTTAATACGATTGTTGCTCACATACTTAATAATTTCCTCTTCCTTCACAATAAGAACAACAATTCAGAAGCAGCCCTTGGAAAGACTTGAGGGTCGCAACCGTGCTTTGGGGAGAGTACAGATACGGCCTTGGGCCTTAAACTGTGCACCTTTGTTCTAAACTAACAGCAAAAATCTATACACGGTCAAACAGAAGCAGCCCCGCTTTGTTCAAAAGGATTGCCAAAAAGCAGAAATTTCAGGCACCAAAAACCGCATACCTGCACTCATGCTATGATGTGGGAGGGTGATTTTCCTGGCATCCATAGGACATGTCAAAAGAAATAAATAGATATTCCTTGAAATCTATCAGCATAACTGCTGTTTAACTTACAGAACCTCCATTTTGGCCAGACCCCAGAAAGCGCCATCAGTCAACTTGCTTATATTGTTGCGCTGCAGCTTCAAAACTTCCAAACTGTCCAGTCCTTGAAATGTTAAGCCTTCTATCAAACGGATACGATTCCGGTTCAACTCTCTGAAAATGACCAACAGTGCAGAAGGATGTTAACTCAGTCTTTCTCAACGCACTCATCTTCAAAAGCCAACAGCCAGGCAAATGGAAAACAGAACGGCAACCCCTTGCATTAGACCTGCTTTCTGCCAAAATATATACATTTTGCCAAAGGCTTTGCTTAAAGTAATTTAACTGCCATCGTGTTTTATCCTGTTTGTAAAAATCAAATGCTTTAGAATTCAGTGGGATTTCTTTAGTAACCTTGTAAAAATATAAACATTTTCAGCCATAAGGGTTTTTTTACCACAAACAGAAGGCAGTCTATATTATGAGTATTTCTTCCCAATATACACTTAATCATACACTATTAACATTTATTTCTTTTAGAAAATGCTTTGGTTCAAAATCTTGCTATTTATTAAATTCTTTGTATACATGTAGAAGGAATTCAATCTAATTTAATTCAGGTTGACTAGAATAAAAATGGTTTGCCTGTGACAATGAATGGTCTATATAGTCCATAGTTATTTGCTCAGGTTTTGATCTTCCAATACTCTAAAACATATTTTTAAATTATTTTCAGATGAAAACGGCTAATGTCCTATATGTACTTTGGAGCACTCCTCTGTACAGGGATGGGACACAAGGCTGGTTTTCTACTTCCCAAAACCTTAGCTGAGAAGTCCAGTGGCTAGAGATGTTTGGAACTGTAATCTAAAAATATCTGGAGGACCACAGGTTTTCCACCTCTGCCTTGTAATTCAATATTAGCAATAACATAAATTAGAATTTTTGATCACAGGAAAAGATGAACATGCAAGTCATCTGAACAGGTGACTTGCTGATTAGAAAAAACAGGTAAGAATAAAAGAAAATTAGATTCACCATAGGAGCCAAAAGGATCAAAATTCTATTGATTTGATTTTAAAATTAAGGGGAAATCTAATATGCTTCCTTGTTTCATTTCATTTAAACTACCTTCCTCATTTTTTATATTATAATTTGAAATCTTACACTAACTGGGGCTGAATCTAGCCTTTGAATTAGGTTCCAAACTTCAAGAAAGTAGCAAGCAAAAGTTGATGCCAAAGGTCAATTATATGCACATAAACCGCCTTCACAGATGCAGATCAAACACAGCCCACGCTGTACCTTAGCCAAACAAACAACAACATGTGTGCTAACCATCAAAAGCACCTTTTTGTCTATCTAAATGTCAACTACACATTCTTCCCTCCTTGCAGTTTGAATACCACATTCGTGGTCTTGAAAACAGCATTCAAGAAAGTCCTCTGTCCTGCTTTTCTTTCATTGCCTTCCTGCAAAATAAAAGTAAAACCCAAAAAAAGAGAGCCAGCGACTTTTTTTTTTAATATGCATATGCACTGGCTGGCATAAGGAATAAAGTCTATCATGTGTATTCTAGTTAATGAATACTCCAGTTCTTTCTTCCTTTCTTTTTGTCCTATTCAGAATGTGAGCTACAAAGTCAATCCTGTGTGGAGCCACATCCAATTTCTGATTTAGTTCATTTAATGTCACAAAAGGCCACTAAAATATGCTTTATTCAACATTTCATATATGCAGGCTGAAGGATTCTGTTTGTGAGGATGTCCTTAGGGAGCTAAAGCTTGGCTAGCCACAATTAAACTGCACATTTCTACTCACAGTTGTGTTAGGTGGGGCAGTTTGAATGCTTTAACAGGAAGTTGGACAATTCTGTTTTTACTCAGGCGAAGCGTCAGCAGGGATCGTGACAAGCTGTTAAAAGCCTTGGTCTCCAGGATGCTGATTCTGTTGCTCCCCAGGTAGCTGCAATAATTTATAACAGAACATTCAAATGGTAGTGTTGGAGGTCTTGATTAGTCCCTCTTGATCTGAGCAGGTGGTGACATCAGACAAGCTGTTTTCAGAAACGAAGTGTCTCCCCACTCAAACAACAATCAAGCCAATTCACACAATTTAGATAGGTAATGATCAAAAGATTCCCCTGACACTGCAGCACCTTTCGTCTGCCAGAGCAGCCTTTCCCACTTCAATGCCTTTTGCTGAACTACAAATTCCAGAATTGCCTACCGTTTTTCTTGCTTTGAATTCTGGAGCAGTAGTCCAGAAGGGCATCCAGACGAGAAAGGTTGCCCAGACAGGAATCAAAGCCAAGCCAAAAACAGAACAAACACACATTGTACACCAGTAAGTATAACGAAGCACACTGAAAGTAGGACTGTATTCTATGTGGATTGAACATTGTCTTCTGAAGAAACTATTTTCAATTACACTAGCCATCCTTAAAATGGGAATGACAGCTTCTTAATTCACAGGGATGTGGAAAGAAGAACAGTTCTGGTGAGATAGAGATTCTTTGTCTTTCTAACCAGAATCCCAAAATCTATCAAACAGACCTGAATGCAGAGTAATGGGTGAAGTGTGATGAGCACCAATGATGTAAAATAATGGTTCAAGAGGAAGAGCCAATGGCACACTGCTAGCCACAAGGTATATAAAGACAACACTCTTAAAATAAGAGAGTTGGGACAAAAATAAATCAGTTGTTTAGTGATGACTAATGTTAAACAATTCTTAATAACAGACTTGCCAATCTATTGCAATTAATGCAGTGATCCACTGATCATCCATCCACCCATCCACCCACGTACCCACCCACCCACGTACCCACCCATCTATCCATCTCTCGACCCTCAAAATTTTCTTTTGTGTTAATTTTCACTATTGGCTTATCTGTGGGTGGCACATTTTTCATGGTATTTTGGTTAAAAATTTGAGGGTCACCTTATCTGAGGATGGACTTATCCTGGAGTATGTATGTGTCCTTTAAAAAAATATTGCGGTATATACTGGCAGATAAGCCCATCTGCAGATAAGCCAAGCCCAATTTTTGGGTGTATTTTGGAATCTAAAATTCTTGGCTTATCTGCAAGTATATACATTATCTATCCATCCATCCATCTCACCTTTCTGCCAAATAGCTTAGTAATGTACCCATATTTCTTCCTTCTAGCCACAATGATACTCTGAGATTAGTTAGCTGAAAAATGTGGGCCCGACCCAGTATCCCCTGGAAAGTTTCCCACGTGAAGGTCTTCCTAGTCCAATCCAACTCCAACACTACCCTGCACTGATTTCCTTGAGTCCACCTCTGTGATACACAGTTTTGCCCTTTGATAAATAAATTGTACATGGTTCCTAATATTCATTTTCATATATTATCACTAAACTATTGTAAATGTTGAAAATAATTGTTGAGGGGATTTTTAAAAAAAAAAAAATTGCAAAGCTGTTCCTTTTTACTGGTATGGATTTTGGCCCCCATCTTTTGTCTCAAACAATTTTGAATATATGATCTCCATAATGAAAGACAGTTCCACTGTATACTCTCTACTGCTTTAATGGATTTCAATTCTGACATGGTGTTGCATCAGAAATCAGAGAACACAACTATCCATTTAAAAAAAAAAATGTGTTCATCAAAATGGGCATACATAACATTAGGAAATGTTGCAACATGAGCATTTTAATATTAATTCAAGGTAGTTGGGGAAAAATCAGAAAAACATTTTAATTTAAAAACCTGATGGAACATTTTTGTCTTTCTATTAGTTATTTGTGGTAGGTGCATATAAGAGAATGTTGAACTCTTTGTTCCTTGCACTTTCATTCCTCACATCACCGAACCTCTCATATTAGCTACTGCAAGAGGCCATGAGAAAAAGATGAAGGATAGAAAAACTCAAGTTTCCATATCTGCCCAATACGAAGAGGCAGAAGAGGATGAGAGAGGGCAAAAACGAAGTATTTGTCCCCTTCTTTCCGTAACATAACATGACCACGCAAATAACTAACTGGATACACACGAGAGACAGGGATGAGCAGTATTAACCCCTGTAATAATCTGTAACACTTCTTTAAAAGATCAAAGTAGTCTGAAAGTCCGTTCTTCTTGTATAAATGAATGCTTTTCCATAAAACATTTTAAAAGAAAGCAAGCTTACAGATCCTTGATGTGAAGCCCCACTGGGAAACAGCCACTTCGGATTTCTGTGATGTTATTTGAGCTGAGGTCTAACGTTTCCAGGGAAACATAGGTCTCCAGCTGGCTAGCTTCAATGCCATGGATTCGGTTGCGATTCCTACCACACAGAATGGAGAAAAGTCAGACATAATTCACTTTTTGCCCTTTTGGGTTAGGATATAATAGTACATCCATACAGCAAGACACAGGTCCTTGTAACTGATCTGGCATTTTGCATCTGATGGAGCAAGGAAGTACAGCAGAATTTAGAGAGGGAAGATAAAACCTGTTATTAGAATGACAGAAATTGATGTAGATAAGCAGCATACCGAGCAATTTATCCAGCGGAAACAAAGACCACTTTGAAGCTATAAGTTTAAGACTATGATCCAGCAAATACGTTATCGTTTGTTTAACCATCATTTGTTGAGCAAACAATGACTGGCTGAGTCCACATTTGGTGCTTATCCATAAACTGTGTCCGACTTACTGTGGGTAGATTCACACATCACATTCTGACAAAACCAACCCCATGATGGTTTGGCACCACATATGAATCTAGCCAAGAGACACATGTGAGCCTCCCCTGCACCCAGTAAGCTACAGAAGGATAAAATATGTACTATATAAGAAAACCTAGACACACTTATGTACCGAATGTCTGGCTTTGCATAATGGGGTTATCTGTATTCCTGAGGAACATTAAAAGCTGACTAAGATTGCAGTCACAGGCTGCCTTAGCTGAGATTACAAATTAAGCAAAATTAATTGTTCAGGTTTTCATTGTATCACTGTGAGACCCTGAGGTAGATTGGACAACCTGGAGAGGGAAAGGCTCATCTTTGGTGGGCAATCTTTGGAAGTATAGCTCAATCTCCCAGTTTTCCAATATTTTCTGCCTTTTCTTCCCTTTTTCAATGGGAAACTGGGAATGTATAGCTGGATACATAATTTTTATCCTATGCACAGTAGAACTAGGTCCTGCACTCTCTTCTCTGGAGAAAACAAAAGGGAGAGCTGAACATTACATAACTAATGAGACACGGAGTTGCATCCTTTATCTTACTGAGAGGGCCTATGGCTGAAGCTTCTTCTGTCAGGCTTAAGCTGCCTCAGAAGCTGAATTTGGGTGGTTCCCAGAACCAAAGAAATCTTCTATCAGTTGCATTAACATTTGCAATTTAAAGAGAGGCAAGATTTAAAGCAGGAGGTAAGATGTTGATGTTTGTGGGCAGCAGGGATGGCGTGAGAAATGACAGAGTAAAACAGGTGGTGCTACTTCAAACAATCCTGGCTTTCCTAGGAAGACCAAAGTATGCCTTAGAAGGTAAGATTACACCTTAATCCTGATGAGTAGGCTGTGCTAAGTATCTGTGTGAATATTTATTGGAAAGTCTGTCAGCAAGTAACATTACCTGGGAGGAGGAAGACTAACCTTAGCGTAGAGGTGATTGGGCTCCCCCATAATGGAGGTTATTTCTGAAGAATGGAGAGGCAAGATGAAACCATACCGTTGGCCTTCATCTAGGATCATCTTACAGTATTGGGCAGGGTTTTTTTTAAAAAAAGTAAGCCTTAATAGAGCAAAAGTCCACCTGCTACAAGCATCAAAACCAAGCTTCAAATAACCAGAGAGCTCTGCAAAACTTTTTTTAATTCTGATACATTATTTTTCAGATCTATATTCCTCATTGCATCATACAGTCTAACAATTGCATTTTCAACCAACATGGTAATATCTGCATACACATACATTCATGTCCCAGCAAACCTATCTCTAACATCACCACAAATATTACATTTTCCATACGTTCACCAAACAATCAATAGGACATCACACTTCCTTTTCTAACTACCTGACCAATTTTGAATTATTCACTAACCATTCCATTGTATTTGGTAGCCCGCACGCTGCTTTATTTCTATCACATACCGCTGTTACAGCAATCCACAGTAAAACTTCAACTCCATAGTTACACAAAGCATTAAAGATTCCATACCTGTTCACTTTATCATCAGTTCTCTTTAAACCAAAAAATATACAACACTTACTTTCTCATGTTCACACACTTCTCAGCACAAATTTGATCCACAGAACAAATCTGATCCACAGCCCCCGTACCCAGCACACAGCCACACTGCACTTTTCAAATTTTGTTATTACCTCTTGCACTCTTTCAATGAAAACTTTGCCACACACACAAAGTAAACGTATTCTTGCCCACATATCACAACTCGATGGTGCATGTTGTGTACTGAGCATATCCAGGATTCAATGGTCAAAATGCTGAGAATTGTAGTTCAATAATACTTGGAGGTCCACTGGCTGTCTGTTTCTGTCCTGTGAAGTAGGCGAGAACTCCCATAAATATAAATAATCTTGTTCTTGGTCAGAGATTCTGCAGTTTTCAGTCAGGAACAACAGGTTGCCTGTACCCGGATTGAGACATTTTATCCTAAAAGATTTTGATTGTTCTGGAGCAAACCGATATTGACCAAAATTTTATGGGCAGGATACAGTTTTACTGTGCTGATGGAATGATGCTTGAAGCAACAGAGGACTGTGCCAGTGGAGTGGGAAGGCTCTTCACAATTTTTGGCGGGGGGTGATAAAAACTTGTGCCTCCTCCTAGTTTGGAAGATCCTTCAGACAGTCATTCCTGCCCTATTCACCTCAAGGCTTGTCTGCTGCAATGTGCTCTACATGGGGCTGCCCTGGCAAGCTATTCAGAAACTTCAACTGATCCATAATGCAGTGATGCAGGCAGTGATGGACATGTCTCAGGATGCTCACGACACCTCTGCTCCACAAGCTACGCTGATTGCCAGTATGCTTCCGGATGTGATTCAAGGCTATTAACTGTAAAGCCTTACATGGCATAGGGCCAGTTTATTTGAGAGTCTGCCTGTCCCCATGGTTTCTGCCTGGCCAGTATGTGCCAACAAACTGGCACACTCCAGGTCCCTTTGATTAAACAGTGTCATCTATCAGGATCCAGAAAGTGTGCCTTCTCTGTGGTGGCACCTGCCATCTGGAATGAGATACCCCCCACCACCACCACCAAATCTGTGTAGCCCCACCCTGTTGATATTCTGTAAAGTGTTGAAGATCTGGTTGTTCTCCCAGGCCATGAGTTGATGTGGGTTGGGCCCCTTGTTGGATGTGTCTTTATTTTTGCTTATGGCTGTGCAGAGTGGATCCCATCTTGTTCTGTTTGTATTAGGTTTTTTGTGGTGTATTATATTGAGAATCAGTTGGAGTTGGTCGGTACCTACATGAATTAAATAAGTAAATGAATAAAATCTACAGGAGGGGACCTGGATTTTCTAACCTAATTTACTGGTAGCCACAGGGAGATGATACCAGCTCAGCCCTTATGGAGGATTCATAGGAAGATACACATATTTTCCACCCAAACCATTTCGAATGCATACAAACATGGTACATGTGATAGGATAGTGCATGCATTTTGGCAGATCTCAGGATTCATACCTGGCACTGCCAGGCCCAGAGCTAAGAGGCCAGGAAAGCTAATCAATATCTGCTTTCTTCAAAATCCAGTGCCATTCAAATAGGCGATACTGAATCACAGTGACCAATAGTATGCTTCAAAAGATTCCGATATTCCAAAGGAAGAACAACATTGGCCCTAATAATTCAAGGACAGAACAAGCACTTTAACTTCATGCGTGCTTTCGCCTTTATTTGTCTTAAAATGAAGAAAATTAACAGGGCAGGCTATCCTAGCCTAAGGATGCATAAATGTTTCCTGTGAATTGTAATAACAGGTCAGGGTAATTAATATATGTTATGTTGCATTGCTCTGTACATGACTTCCAGCAAAAAAAGGAAAGTGCATCCTTGGAATTATGCCTTTTATTTTAAGTTAAATCCCCCTGCTATTCTTAGAATGGTACTGTATCTCCCAAATGAATTGCAATGGCTGGCTGCAATGTGTTCTTCAGGCAGGAAGTGACTATCCATAAAAGCGGACCATACTTTTATCAGAAGCCACTGAATCACAAGGTCCAAAGGGAACTCCTGATAAATTATCAAAGCTATTGCCGAAACTGTTCAGGTAGAGCTCAAATGCATAACAAGAGCAGAGAGCTTGGGTCAGCCACTATGAAATTCAACATAACCTGCATACACCAACATCTTAATTAGTAACAGCAGTGGCCCTGGAGCAAGATGGGTGATAGGCTTGCTCTGAAACACAAAGGAGAGAAGAGAGCCAATTCCCATCCTTGGATTTCCTATCTCCAGGATCTCTGGGGGTTTTATTCCCCTGGAATGAAGACTGGCTGCACAGAAGTACAACCACTAATCACTGGCAGGATAAATGTTAAGCAGTGGGGTTTAAAACAATCCAACTCTAAGGAAAAAGTACCACTGGTCTGCAGATAATTAAAGCAATATGAAAGCCTAGTGCCCTTTCAAGTCGGGCCATTTTGCTATCATCATTGAGTAGCACTGGGCAAGGAACAAGGATATTCAGCAAGACAAACTACACAGTAGAAATGGCAGCATATATTATAGGAATTATGACCAAAAGGGCAGTGGGAATGACTTTTGAAAAAATCAGAGAAGATAACTAAGATAGAACTTCAGTATCACTCTTATGTTCTTAAGCAAAAATCATGCATCTGTCCAAATCTTGCATCAATTTAAGCTATCCCTGTAAGCCTCTGATACAGAAAGAAGCACCTAGCTGATCTTGGCTGATCTCAAAAACAGGTAAGTGGGGTTGGAAGTGAGTAGTACTTGGATGGGAGATCACAGGGAAGCATGGGACTGGAAGCTAGACTGGGAACCGTGCACAATCTTGGGGTCCTCCTGGACTCACAGCTCTTGCTCAAGGAGCAAGTGGTAGCCATGGCTAGCAGGATCTTTGCATACTTCAGGTTGTGTGCCAGTTGTGCCTGTTTCTGGATTGACAGCCCTACTCATGGTCACTCATGTCCTAGTGACCTCTACATTGGATTACTTCAATGTGCTCTACACGGGGCTGCCAGTGAAGAGCATTTGGAAGCTGCAGCTGGTGCAGAATGTGGCAGTGTGGGCAGTTAGCAGTGCCTGTTTTTTGGCACATGTGACATCACTGCTCCATGAGGTGCACTTGCTACCAGTATGCTTCCAGGTGCAACCTAAGGTGTTGGAAGTCACATTAAAAGCCCTACATGGTTTAGGGCCAGATTACTTATGGGACTCTCTCTCCCTGGATTGTCTTTCCTATCCAGTCAGGCAAGAGGGGCACGCTCTGAGTCCCATCCACCAAGGAGTGTTGGCTGGTGGGGCCCAGGAAGACAGCCTTTTCTGTCATGGCACCCACCCTCTGGATTATCATCCCCCCAGAGATCAGAATGGTCCTCTTTCTGCTGGCCTTTCACAAGACCCTGAAGACTTGGCTCTCTGCTCAAGCCTGGGGTCCTGGGTGTGTGATGGAGCCCATCTCTGGTTATGTTAATTGTTGTTTTATAATTTCCTGACTGCTATGGGTTTTATGTTGTTTGATATGTTTTTATCACTTTAAAATTGTAAGCTACCCAGAGTCATATATTTGAGATCAGCAGTCATATAAATCTATTAAATAAATAAATAAACCTCAAAACAGTATCTTGGAAGATAGCTATGTGCCAACCAGTTCCATATTGTTCCAAAAAACTATACGGAGGTATCAACAACCAAGCTTGGCTCAATAAATTCTTTGCCTCTTTAATTTAAGGGCTGGTTTGTTAAAAGAATTCACAAACTCCCCAAGATATTTCAGGGAAATCAAGAGCAGAGCTATGCAGCATCGTAATACATCCTTATCATTACATATATGGCTGTGAATTATCAGACAGATAAAGGCAATTACAAATTGGGCGTTAATGCTTGGGAAAAAGGAAGACAGTTTAGGACAATGAAAATACGGATGGTCCAGATTAATCAACTAGTGTTCGTCCACGATGGACTCTTAAGTAGGAAATCAAGGAGATCTTGTAACCAATGTTTAGGACTATTTCACATACTTTACTCCAGCCTTCTTCAAAGTGATTGCCTTCATATGTCTCACTGTTATCCCAAACCAATGTAGCTATGATTGAAGAGGTTGCATTAACCAGAATTGTTCCTTAGACTTCCACTTACATTTCAAATAGTTCAAAACCACAAAAGCATAGACTTTCATTTGGGGAAGTAAAAAAAAAAAAAAAAATCACAGAAACAACCACTTTTTCCAAACACAGTGTTAACATTTATTACGAGGAAGTGCCAATGGGAGACTGCACCTGTTTAAATTTGTCCTGGTTCAAAATTCATAAAAAGCCTACACTTTGTTTGGTCTGCTATATTACCACCCCTTTCACCCTTTTTCACAAGTTACAGAACCCTGGCTATGTTTGTACTAAGAAACACTTCATTTTAACATCTACCCTTTAATGTCTTAAAGATTCAGGTAGCACCTTTTAAGACTAACAAAAGCCTAGGCCAGTGTTGTCCAAACTTGGCCACTTTAAGATGAGTGGACTTCAACTCCCAGAATTCCCCAGCCAGCCATGCTGGCTGCGGAATTCTAGGAGTTGAACTCCACTCATCTTAAAGTGGCCAAGTTTGGACAACACTGGCCTAGGCGTTTGTGAATTACAGCTCACTTCATCATCTGATTAAATATAATGAATGTAAATAAATATAATCATCTGATTAAATATAATAAAATATTATTATATTGTTAATTATAACAAAAATGCTACCAGACTTTTTTGTTTGTTTGTTTGACTACCAATACATAACTTGGCCCTCTTCCTCCAATGCTTTTGATTCTTTTAATTTTTGGTACTGTTTGCAATTGGGAAAGTTGTTAAAATGAGAGAAGGAAGGCTGAGTGCCCCTCTTTAACTATTTGTATCTGAATTTTATAGGAGTAGAAACCTGCCTCTTATCTGTATGTCCAAGAGAAATCAGACTCAAAAAGAACTCTGGACTATTATTGTATGATATCAATCGTAGTAGAAGATGAAGGTGGACAGAATACATCTTTTAGCATGAACAGTTCCTGAACGAGGATTTTACCTAGGACTAACAGAGTTAAGGGAACAACACTATCACACTTTCCAGGCAAAAGTACCACTTGCTAGGAAAACATAGCAGAATGGTCTCTAATCCACAAAAACCTATGCAGCAATGAAGATGTTACTCTTTTAAGTAGCCACAAGAGATTTTGTAATTTTTGGAATTAAAAAGCTACTCCTCTGAAAATAGATAATCTAGGGTCAGGGTACATAACACTATTTGCTTCTATTCATATAACCACAGCCTTCCTGTGAGGTCTGACCAATCAACCATCTTTCTTGTGCAAGAAAAACAATAGCCCGGCTGAATTGTGGCACTTGAGACTCCACGGAAAAGAAGGTGTGGAGTCAGCAGTAAGAACTGTGATAACCACTAACAGGAACAAGATGGTGAAAAATAGTGATAGCCAGAAATATTTTTTATTTCCATTTCCTAGACTTCATGTTAAAACTTCACAAACTTTATGTAAAGTTTCACAAGGCTGAATGAGTTCAACTTTTCAGTTTAGAGGTATTTCACCAGACAATATTTCTTAAACTGTGAGTTGGACTTCATTTCTGGATCTTAGCATTGCACCAAGTGGGTCTCAGAACCTGCTAAGCACCTCCACTGTTAAGGAGAGAAGAATTGGAGGCAAATGGTCCCAAGGAATTTGGAAAAGATTAAATACTGGATATTTCTTGATGGTGATAATTCCAATAATTAGATATATTACTGTTGTTAAAATAAAATGTTCCCCTTATAAAACCAGATTCCCCTGTGGTTTTCAGCCCAAAGGCAGAAAGTTTGAGAACTCCTGCCTTAAGAAACATGGACCAACAATGTCGGAAAGGAGTCTCAAGTACTTTCTAAGCTAGAACATGAAAATAGGAGCAAAGCATTTCCTTATCCTGAGCTCTGTATGTGTGTGCGCGCGTGTGCATGGGCACACATACAACCCCTCATTCTTTATCTTAAGTATAATTTTTCCGTACAACTTCTCTTCCCATTGTCTGGGTAATTTAGGATGCATAATGGGTGTCTGGCTAATTTAGGACGCGTAATGGGTGCATATTCATGTTACCCATATATTTCCAACAGGATGTCTGGCTGAAATATCAACATACACTGTGAAATTTCTTATGAAAATTAAAGCAGACTATGGATAAGTGAGCTAATACAGATGACTGGCATTTCTTGGATATATTTTGCTGGTTGTCAGTATTGGCCATCCCCATCCCCAAAGACTCAAATTACACAGTGTATGTACTGTAAAATAAAATTATATGATAACACTGTTTTTCTGTTGATGAAAATCTGATGCTCTTTCCATGTTTAAGTTTAGCATCCTGGAATCTATCTTCATAGATGGCTCTTATGTTGAAAAAGAAAAATCATCCTGCTGAACAACGACAAGAGTCAACAGTACCATATCAGTTCCTATTTATTTATATAGCATCTTCCTCAAAGTGGACTTCTACAACTGTTACACTTTTGCTCTTATAAGGTATGCTTTCAGTAACTGACACAAATTAAGGGTCGCTTTAAAAACACCATTCATCCAGACAACTGACAATTATTTAGCTTGGCCTCTGTAAGGCACACAGGACAAAATAGGATCCCTAAGAAGATCCTACCCCCCAAATCTTATCATTTAGTTAAGACGTTTACCCACCTGCTAATTGATAACTGCACAACACTGATTTGGCACCTGATTACATTTGCACTATTTCCACTCTTGACTTTGACAAGACTAAACAAATACTTATTTCTATTTCTAGCTGGGTCAAGCTCACTCATGCTTATTACAGAGCTCCTGTTTATTTAATATGTGGGCGCAGATGCTCACTGATTACCTCAGTCAGAGCTTACATCACCTTCAGCTTCATCACAAGACAAACAGATACACAGGAAGCCTCAGGTATCTTTCTCACTGACTGGCAATCCACATGTTTTTCCAGAGCTGAAGTTCCAACCCACTACCCAGGCATCTACGCTGATCCCATTCACTTTCCCAGCATCATCTGACCCACATGATGTTTTAACAGCTGCTCAGAACTCTTGATTTTATTAAAAAAAAGAAAGAAAGCCACCACCCTACTTTGCTCTTATGCTGAATATCACTAAAGACGTAATGCAGATATAATGGAAGGAACAGTTCTTAAAAATTCCCTAAGTCCCCATTTAACTTTGTTCAGTCTTTGTATGAGATGGTTTTAAGCCTGATTAAATCATCATTAATGTTTAATTTATAGCCCTGACTAAATGACCTTCCCAGAGGAGGCATGACTAATTTTTGTTTGAAAAGTAGGCCATTACACATTAAACGCATCAACATAAATGATTCCGATTCAGTTGTATTGCGTTTCTGAAATAGTTATTATTTATTTTTTGCATTTATATCCTGCCTTTCTGCAAAAGAATGGAGAACAAAGGGGTTAGCAGTAAAAACAACTTTATTAAAAAAAAATCCAAACACAAAACTAAAAACTAAGAAATATCCTTTTAAAGTCAATTCTAAAAATCACACCTGAGCAGTTTAAAAGCTTGCCAGAAACTAAAGTCCAGCCTCGCTAATTATGTTTTACCTGTTTATAACAGGATAACAGAAAAGAAGAGATGGAACGTTCTCTCCTGCCACCATGCTCAGCCACTGAGGATCCTCCCTCTTCTCTTGCTAGAGACACCTTCACTGGGGATAGAAAAGTGAACGGCCCCTTCTGCAAATCTTAAAGTCCAAGCAGGCTTATGAGATAGCTGTTTCATTCTTGTTGTTACAAATCATCATGAAAAGATAGAACTTCACTGAAAGAAATCTCTAAAGATCTGTGGAGAGATGAGCAGCTGTAATCTGGGGGACCACCAAGGGGGAAAAATGGAACCTGTTCTGAAAGAGAAGAACTATTCCTGCCTAGGGAAACTCTAGCTAAAAGTTCCCTCCATTTCAAAGCTTCCAACAAACGAACAAAAAGTCTAAGCTGAAATGTTATGCTCCGAGAGCAATACGCAACAGTGATAGACTAAATTCAACTGAACTAAATATCAGCGGAATTCTTCCAATTAATCTCACCTTAATCAAAGTAATTGCTCTATCTTGTTTTAATGGCAACATGAAACTTAAAACTAACCTGGAGGCAGAAAAAGGCTACACACACACACACACACACACACACACACACAGAGTGCAGAATAATTGCATTAACCATGCTGCTTTTGAAAATCACAAATAGCAACACTAGCCATAAGGAAAAATTCCAGAAATCTGGAATAGGATGTTTTCACTAGCCAGTTCAAGATCAAAAGTAATATTCATGTTTCTGCATTCTTAAAAACTCTTTATTAGGCAATCTAATGTACAAAGCAGGGAGTAGGAACCACATCTACCTCTTGCAACACGTTTAGTGCCATGTCAAAATAAACTAAACAGTAGCTTTTTTTCAACTTGAGACTGATTCCTGCTGACTCTGCTGACATGTCCATGCAGTTTTCCAGGCTGCAGTATGAAAGTGGTCTGCCGCTGCTTTCTTGAAATGCTTTCTAGTCATGGATTTTCCTGGTGGTTTCCTATGCAAGTCCTCACCAGGTCAAGCTCTGTTTAACTTCCAAGCTCAGATGAAATCAGCGAGGTCCTGCCAGCTATCTGAGCAAGAGAAGGTCACAGACATGCATACTGAGGTCTATTTGGTGCTAAAGTAGTGAGATGTTTTAGTAAGACTTTCATAAGCATTACTGGGGATTGGGAGGAAACAAAATCCAACAAAGTTTTATCATCCATGGAGAGAATGAATATATAGTTTAGCCATTAAGTTGCAACTTGCTTTCGTCCTTAGATGAAACCTACAGATTCAGTGGAAGTTGGAAATACAAGAAGAAAGAAATGCAAAAAAAACTGGGACAGAATGTCTTTGAGCTCTATTCAATTCTTATTAAAACAATAACTGTGCTGATAATCCTTTGAAACCTGGTGCAGAATCTACTCATCACATTATTTTCAACTACTAGCTACCGCATAGATTTTCTGTATGATGCTCTATCCCTAACCTGGCCTTTCAGGTCTTCCAATGGTGCACTCACTGCCACTGTAGCTGAGTCCATCCACCTTGCTGCTGGTCATCTTCTTCTTCTCTTTCCTTCCACCTTTCCCAGCATCAGAGCCGTTTCCAGAGAGCTAGAATAGTGTCCATTAATGTGTCCAAAGTAGGATAATTTGAGCCTGGTCATTTCTGCCTCTAGTGAGAACTTTGGGTTGATTTGTTTGATGATCCATTTGTTTGTTTTCTTGGCTGCCCATGGTATTCTCAGAAGTCTCCTCCAACACCAAAATTCAAAGAAGTCAATATTCTTCCTATACTGCTTCTTTAAAGTCCAACTTTCACTTACATAGAGTGTCACAGGGAATATCACTGCTTGCACTATTCTGATCTTTGTAGGTATAGACACATCATGGGATCTGAATACCTTTTAAAAGGCTTTCATGGCTACTCCACCAAATACAAATACTGTGGTGTATTTCTATGATGATGATGATGATGATGATGATGATGATGATTGATTTTAGTAGTAAAATCTAATAAAAACTAAACTTAAAGAAAGGAGTAAAAAGTGCAAGAGGAAAGAGGGAGAGAGAGAGGGAGGGAGATAAGAATATAATGAAGAAAGAGAAAAATATATAAAGAAGTGACTTCCAACCTTCATCACAAGTATAAACAAATTTAGTGATTCTTCACCCCCTCTAAGGTTATAAAAATTTATCTCTTCATTCCATAGCCTATCTCTTATCTATAAACAAATCCACAAAACATCATCTTTTCAGTCCTGGCATCAGCAGAAAGTCCATAAAGGGTTGCCAGAAGAAACAACTTATCTTGTTTTAACCTTGATCAAATAAACCCACTGTATATTCCTTCCTGCTACTTCTAACAGTTTTAATCTTTAGTTCATTCAAATATTATTGTAGGATTTGATTTCTCTTTATTTCTTCATAGTCCCATCACACAGAGTTCTTCAAAGCTATAACATGCCTCTTTTGTAAATCCAATAACAAAATTGTCCAGGTGACTCTCTTGGGTTGTCATTTGTATTTCCCTTTTAAATTTTAAAATCTGAGGTTTTTTTGTAGATCCAGTGAAAAATCCTCTTCTAAGTCATTCTCTTGGCCTGTCAATTGTAAATCCACTTTCTTATACCATCTCCATCTTGTCAGAAAAAAATTGTTCTACGTCTGTCATTTCTTCAATAACATCTTTTAGATGTAGTCTATCCACAGAAGCATGCATCATTACTGACATTGTTAATATTGTGGCTACTATTTTCTGACTCCATTCTTCAAAAGTCTCTTTCAGTATTTTCACTGTTATAATGTTTTGCATAATTTTGTAGATTTGTATTTTTTTTCCTCTGCCTAAAACCTTTAATCCCCTCTAGTGTTCAGTTTTTAAAATCATGAAATTACTTATCTGTTTTATGTCTTGCAAAAACCAAATAGGATCCATGAGAAGCTGTTTGTACTTTATAATTAATTCCAAAATCTTATTGTAAAAATTTCAATATTCCAATTTTATCTGGACCCTCAGTCCATTTATAACTTTCTAAGATCAAAATCTTATTTAACTTTTCGCTGTTTATATCAAAATCTTTAAATTTTCATAAATTAAATTTATGATTAAAATTTCCTTTAGTTCAGGACTGAAAGCAGACTCACCTGGCATTTTCAAACTTGGCATTCCAACAGTCTCCAATAGCTTAAAAGTAGTTAATGAGCAATTTCTGAAAGTGATTAGCAAGTGAGGTTAGTGAACTTAGTGTCCTTCAAAGGGCACCAATAGCTGTTGCGAGCAAGATGGCTATTCCTGTCAACTCCCAGCACTCAAAACTGCAGGAGACTGCTGTGGGCGATCTCCCGTCATTCCTTGTCTGGACAGGTTCCAAAGAGCCAGTCTACTCACTGACTCTTAATTCTTTGCCACAGTGGTCAGCTCTGCTTTTGTGAAAACATCTTCAGTCCACCATTCCTCCCCCAGAAGCTTGTGGTGTATTTCTTCAGTGCTTGTTCCTTTACTGTTGATGGTTGATCCTAAAAGGAGGAAGCTATTTATCACTTCAATATCTTTACTGCCAATTCTAAGGCTGGTTGTTCTACCTGTTGTCATTAGTTTGGTTGTCTTTATATTTAATTTTAGTCCCATTTTTCACTGTGCTCCTTGAGTTTTATTATTAGGGCTTGAAGATCCATTGCATTTTTGGCTATCAGGGTAGTTTCATCAGCATAGTGCAGGTTATTGATGTTTCTTCCTCCAATTTTAAAACCATGCTTATCTTCTTTCAATCCAGTTTCTGTTAATACGTATTCAGCATAGAGGTTGAGTAAATAAGGGGAAAGTATACAGCCTTGTTGCCCTCTTTTGCCAACCTGGAGCCAGTCTGACCTGTATATAAGTTTCTCATGAGGACAACAAAAGAAATCCCACAAGCCTGACATTTACCTCCCTCTGCTCCAACACTGAGATTATTTATATTCATACACCAGCAAACAGATCTGAGCCTATTTAAATGAAGCAAAAACATAACTGAATTAGTTTATATCTACTGTCTTTCTGTTTCAGATACAAAGCTAAAGAGTCTCAGAACAATGCAAAAGAAAGACCTGGTATGCAACTATTCCATTATGGTGGAAAAGACCCAACTGGAGTATTCCACCCAATGTTTATCATCAAAGTTTTCCAGAAGATTGCTCCTAGCGTGGTCGTCAACTGTGGGGATAAGAAGGACAGCCTCCTGAAAACTGGTGCAGATCAAACTTCTGCTAAGAGAAGCTGGTTCAAAAGCTGCCAATCCTGTCTGCCATTCTCTTTTGATTGACACATGAAGACGCATTGTTCTGAGTCAGACCACCGGGGCCACCTGTCAATACATACTGAAAGCAACTTTCCAGATTTTTGAGGCAGCTTTGAGGAATGTCTTTCCCAAGCATACCCAGAGATGGTGGAGACATTCTACATGCAAAGTGCATGTCACATCATTGAGCCACAGCCCACCCCCAGCATATATCAAACTTCAGCCATAGAATATGGTATATTGGGATGAGAGAGGTGAAAACATGAAGCAGTCAGGGGTTTAGTTCATATCTGGTTTTCCATATATATCAGAATTTCCCACTCAAGTTGTAAACATTTATGGCACAGTTGTGAACACTTACAGCTTAATCCTTGGCATTTTTACTGAAGCGTTAGTCACATGCATTCTATTTGACTGCCTAACAAGTAAGCTTAGGACTGCAGCCTTTTTGGGCAAGAGTTGATTCATCCCTTTCCTCCACTAGGGATTCTGAATCTTCTTGATTGTTTGTAGGTTTTTCTGCTGAAAGCAGATGGGTGGGTGTGACTTCTAAAAGGCAGACTTCCACAGACAAACAATCTTTGCATAAGCAACTCTTAACCTCCAGGGATTTAATCAAGTGTCTTAACTGCTCAATTACCGTTCCTTTATACAAGCTACATTTTATGTAAAGAGAACAAGGATGTATTCATCCAAAAGCAAATGCTAAACAAAAATAAGCCTTCTCATTTCAAAACTCCCCCCAACCATATTTAGCAAGAAGTAAGGTATCCTTGAGATCCAGTCTGGTATAGTGGTGAAGGCATCAAACTAGAAACCAGGAGATCAGGAGTTCTAGTCCTGTCTTGGGTACAAAGCCAGCTGGGTGACTTTGGGCCAGTCACTCTCTCTCAGCCCTAGGAAAGAGGCAATGGCAAACCACTTCTGAAAAACCTTGCCAAGAAAACTGCAGGGATTGGTCCAGGCAGTCTCCAAGAATCAGACATAAATAAATAAATAAAAAGATACCCTTACTATCACAATTCAGAATTCAAATATACGTATGTACATGTGTGTGGGTATACATATTTTTGGAAGGTGTCTTTTCTTCCTGACTCTTATAAAAAGTACTGCTTATAAGATCACAAGAAAAGCCTATGACAACTTTCATGCACTTGTTTTGAGTTCTTCCTCATAAATTGTAGAGCTAGCCAAAAGTGAGAACCTGCCATGTGTTCTGGAATCTCAGAGTTCTTATGCGCTACTCACTTTAATGCCATACTCCATGGCCCTCTTTCCCTGACTGCTGTGGAGAGAGGCTCTTCTTACCTAATCAACAATATTAATGTTGAACAGCAACAGGGAAAACAGTAGTAAAGGGACAGGTATTTTTGAAGGTAGGCCTCTGATCTGAGAGTCAGTCTGGTATAATGATTAAGGTGCTTTACTAGAAACCAGGAGACTCTTGAGTTCTAGTCCTTCTTTAAGCATGAAGGCCAGTGACTGTCCCATAGATGGGTGTTTTGGGCCACTCACTGTCACAATACAACCCATGTCACAAGACAAAGGAAAATTACAAACGTTTCACAAAATAAAAGTGGGATATAAGCTAAAAAAAATCAAAACAAAATCAAAACCGAAATCAAAACCTTAACTATAGCCTTTAGCCCAGAGAAGACTTCAATAAAAATTCATAAACCTATAATTAATAATACTACAAAGCAGACATAAAATAGAATAAAATTCTATAAAATAAAGTTATAGCATATAGCATAATTTTAGCATATTCATCTGTTAATTTGTTGTTGTTGTTTAGTCGTTAAGTCATGTCCGACTCTTCGTGACCCCATGAACCATATTGCGCCAGGCCTTCCTGTCCTTCACTGCCTCCCTGAGTTTGCTCAGTTTCATGCTCATTGCTTCAGTGATGCTATCTAACCATCTCATCCTCTGCCGTCCTCTTCTCCTTTTGCCTTCAATCTTTCCCAGCATCAGGGTCTTTTCCAAAGAGTCCTCTCTTCGCATTAGGTGACCAAAGTATCTGAGCTTGAGCTTCATTATCAATTCTTCCAATGAGCAGTCAGGGTTGATTTCCTTTAAGATTGACTGGTTTGACCTCCTAGCAGTCCAGGGGACTCTTAAGAGTCTTCTCCAGCACCACAGTTCAAAGGCATCAATTCTTCGGCGCTCAGCCTTCTTTATGGTCCAGCTCTCACAGCCATACATTACTACTGGAAAAACCATAGCTTTGACTATGCGGATCTTTGTCGGCAAGGTGTCATCTCTGCTTTTTAATATGCTATCTAGGCTTGCCATAGCTTTCCTCCCAAGGAGCAAGCGTCTTTTAATTTCATGGCTGCAGTCTCCGTCTGCGGTGATCTTGGAGCCCAAATAAATGAAGTCTGTTACTGCTTCCATTTCTACCCCTTCTATTTGCCAAGAACTGATGGGTCCAGATGCCATGATCTTAGTTTTTTTAATGTTGAGTTTCAAGCCAGCTTTTGCACTCTCCTCTTTCACCCTCATCAAGAGGCTCTTTAGTTCTTCTTCACTTTCTGCCATGAGGGTGGTATCGTCTGCATATCTGAAGTTGTTGATGATTCTCCCTGCAATCTTAATTCCGGCTTGTGATTCTTCCAGCCTGGCATTTCTCATGATGTACTCTGCATATAGGTTAAATAAGCAGGGTGACAGTATACAGCCTTGTCGTACACCTTTCCCTATTTTGAACCAATCGGTTGTTCCATGACCGGTTCTAACTGTTGCTTCTTGGCCCGCATACAGATTTCTCAGGAGACAGGTAAGGTGGTCTGGTACTCCCATCTCTTTAAGAACTTGCCACAGTTTGTTGTGATCCACACAATCAAAGGCTTTTGCATAGTCAATGAAGCAGAAGTAGATATTTTTCTGGAACTCTCGTGCTTTCTCCATGATCCAGCGAATGTTGGCGATTTGATCTCTAGTTCCTCTGCCTCTTCGAAACCCAGCTTGTACATCCGGTAGCTCTCGGTTCATGTATTGCTGAAGCCTAGCTTGTAGGATTTTGAGCATAACCTTGCTAGCATGTGAAATGAGTGCAATTGTGCGATAGTTTGAGCATTCTTTGGCGTTGCCCTTCTTTGGAATTGGAATATAAACTGACCTTTTCCAATCCCGTGGCCACTGTTGCATTTTCCAAACTTGCTGGCATATTGAGTGCAGCACTTTAACACCATCATCTTTTAGTATTTTAAATAACTCAGCTGGAATACTGTCATCTCCACTAGCTTTGTTGTTAGCAATGCTTCCTAAGCCCCACTTGACTTCACTCTCTAGGATGTCTGGCTCAAGGTCAGTGATCACACCAGGGTGGACATCAGGGACATTAAGATCTTTCTTGTATAGTTCTTCTGTGTATTCTTGCCACCTCTTCTTAATCTCTTCTGCTTCTGTTAGGTCCCTGCCTTTTTTGTCCTTTATCATGCCCATCTTTGCACTAAACGTTCCTTTCATATCTCCAATTTTCTTGAAGAGATCTCTAGTCTTCCCCATTCTATTGTTTTCCTCGATTTCTTTGCATTGTTCATTTAAGAAGGCCTTCTTATCTCTCCTTGCTATTCTCTGGAAATCTGCATTCAGTTGCTTATATCTTTCCCTTTCACCCTTGCTTTTCACATTCCTTCTTTCAACAGCTATTTGTAAAGCCTCATCAGACAGCCATTTTGCTTTCTTGCATTTCTTTTTCTTTGGGATGGTTTTAGTTGCTGCCTCCTGTACAATGTTACGGACCTCCGTCCATAGTTCTTCAGGCACTCTGTCTACCAAATCTAATCCTCTAAATCTATTCATCACCTTCACTGTGTACTCACAAGGAATATGATCTAAGTCATACCTGAGTGGTCTAGTGGTTTTCCCTACATTCTTCAATTTAAGCCTAAACTTTGCAGTAAGAAGCTCATGATCTGAGCCACAGTCAGCTCCTGGTCTTGTTTTTGCTGTCTGTATAGAGCTTCTCCATCTTTGGCTGCAAAGTATATAATCAATCTGGTTTCGGTATTGACCATCTGGTGATGTCCATGTGTAGAGTCGTCTCTTGTGTTGTTGGAAAAGAGTGTTTGCTATGACTAGCTTGTTCTCTTGACAGAACTCTATTAGCCTTTGCCCTGCTTCATTTTGTACTCCAAGGCCAAACTTGCCTGTTATTCCGATTACTCCTTGACTTCCTACTTTAGCATTCCAATCCCCTATGATGAAAAGGACATCTTTTTTGGGTGCTAGTTCTAGAAGGTGTTGTAGGTCTTCTATCTTGCATTTGCCAATAATAGAACACAAATGAATGGGATGGAGTTGCTGAATGTGAACTTGAAGTTCTCAGTGTAACTTGTATGCAGCTGTATCCTCTATGGATCCACTAATGTCACTCAGCATATTCCTCCATGGATGCCTTGGAGGACTAGCCCAACAGCCACTTGGGCATCCTGGGACTCATCCTGTTGCCAGTGAACTGGTACTCTTTTACTAACACCTAAATAGGGCTTCTCTCTCTTCCTTTCCCTTCCCTGCCCAGTCACCTCTTTTTCTCACCTTGTCACCATCCAGTTCCCCCCTTCCCTTCCCTTCCCTTCCCTTCCCTTCCCTTCCCTCCCCTCCCCTCCCCTCCCCTCCCCAGTCACCTCTTTCTCTCAGCCCTGTGGATACAGTTGGACTCTAGGAATTAGTTGGGATGGCTGCTACTGTCTCAGTTCTCTTTGCTGTATACTGGCTTCCCTGCCTGAGCTGTGTGATGCTGTGGCCAGATTGGCAGTGGAGTTATGGTATTCAGACTTATGGTTTTCAGAAATTTCAACTTACCTTCCCTAGGTGGAAGCTCATAGGTAGCTCAGGAGTTCACGGCCACTATGGCAACCATGGACCTGATCTAGATTACTGAAGGCCTGACAGTAGACCTGTTTTTCTGTCTCAGTGGTAAGGTGATCTGGAGTGTGTGTGTGTGTGTGTGTTAGTATTAGTCCCTTGCCATGGTCAGGTAACTCTCACAGGGGGGAAGGACTTATTCAACTGGTCTGTCCTAGGCCCCTGTTGGATTCCAGAGGAAACCTGGAGTTCTATTCCTGGGACTTTGATATATTGGTATCTCCAACCTTCTCTTTTTAAGGAACGTTGTTGAGAAGGTGGTTGGTTTACAGTTCCAAAGGGCCCTGGACAAAATGGATTATCTGGATACTTTTCAGTTAGGTTTCAGATTAGGGTAAAGAACTGAGACTACATTGATCGCACTTGTAGATGACCTGTGCTGGGACCTGGATGAGGTGGTTTGTCCAGCCTGGTCCCCCTTCTCAGTGGCTTTCAGTACCATTAACCATGGTATCCTTTTGGATTAGCTTTGGGAATTTGGGAGATGGGCATCAGGCTGCAGTGGTTCTCCTCCTTCCTGCAAGGCACTTCCAGTTAGTGTTGGGGTAGGAGGAAGGTCTAGACTTAGGCTTCTGGGTTTTTTTTTTTTGGGGGGGGGGGTTCCTTGGTGCTCTACTTTCTCTCCACTCCTATTAAACATCTACATGAAGATGCCTGTGAAGTCATCCATCTGCATGGGGTAAAGTATCATTAATATGCTGGTGATACACAGCTTTACATCTGGCCAACCAAGTGATGCCATAAAGATGTCTGGAGGCCATGGGGATCTGGATGGGAAAGGAGAGGCTTCAGCTCAATGCAAGTAAAACCAAGTAGTTGTGGGTTTTAAGGCTTCCCAGATTTAGATGTTCCATCTTTAGTTCTGGATGGTAGACAGAACCAATAACAATTTGGGGATCTTCTTGGACTCATGCTTGAAGAGCAGGTGATAGCCATGGCAAAGAGAGCCTTTGTACAACTCCATCTTCTAAGCTAATTTGAATATATTGTGGTATTGTGGTTTGGCCTCTGCTTATGCTATTTTACATTTCATAGTTGTGGCTCTTTTCTATTTACTGCTTATCATTTGTTTTGTTTTTAATCCTATGATAGCCACACAGAATAGCATTTTACAAGTAGGGCGGTCATACAAATTGTTTAAATAAAACAAGATTTTGAATATCATATAGGAAAGAAGGCAAGTAAATTTTCTTATCTTGAGTATGATATATAATCAAATATATAATCAAATATATAATCAAATAGAGCAGTATTTTTGCATCATTTAAAGGAATGGGAATCCTTTACAAAGATTATATTGTAGCCTCAATCAGTCACAACCTGTCTAGCTGTCTAAATGCAGAGGAGCGTCAACGTATGTCAGACTATCTCCTAGGCAGAATGGATCGGCAGAGTTTTACCTCTCTATTTAACGCTTTGTTAATACTTCCATGATCACTTTAGACTTCTGTTAACACTTTCAAGACATACAAGATAAGAAGTGTAAAATGTGGCCTGCTTTCACACTGTTGAAAGAGTCTGTCAGTGACTGTTGTCAGAGAAACCATGAGATGTTATAGGAAGGAACTGTCCATCTTTTAAAATTATTATTTTATTTTTACACCTCTCAGATCATTTAGGTTTGCAAAGCCTTCTGGATCTTTGAGCAAGATAATCCCATTAGCTAAGAAAATAGATAACCTTGAGTAACACAAGTTTATTTCTTTTCAACACTAACTTCCTGCAACCAACTGTGCAAATCAGGTTCTAAAATGTGTTCAAGAAGGTCAGAAATGGAACAGACTAATTTACAAACCAGCTTTATAACGAAAGAACTTCATTGGGGAGATATGCAAGACTTCAGAAGACATGAACAAGCAGCCTAATCCAGCAGTCATCTTTTTGAAATAGCTCCATGTAATCTCCCCTTGACTGCTTTCGTTCCAAAGAGGAAATACATTAATTGCTCTAAAGCTATGTATCTTGGGGAAAGACTAGAGTTTATTCATCATGACCACACAAAATACTTTCCACATATACTCAAGCAGTCAATGTTTTCACTTCTAACATAAAATACGTATTTGTGTTGGACTATTTTTAAGAAGTTTTGTATCCAAATCCATTCCCTGATTGTGCACTCTGTGTGCCACCTCAGACAAGAGGGTGCAATCAGCAGATTTGGGGAAATCCAGGATTTGCAAAAGTATAAAATGTCTTGAGGGGAAAAAAGCTCTAAGGGGGAACAGCCCCAAACCTACCAAATAGGGGTGACTGTATCAATAGGCACAGAAAACTCTTGGATTCATGGAGAGGAATAATATAAGAACGAAAGTGGGTCAACTGCTGGCTGGTTGATACAGAGTAAGTTCTCTTCTACTGGATCCACATGTAAGTTCTCCACACTGCTACATTTTGCTGCAAATACTATTTATAATAATTTATTTGTTGCTGCACCATTTAAACACTTCAAAGATACAACATATACTCTAAGCAGGTTTCATCCCCCTTAATGTAAAATCTAGCATTCATTAGCACTTGACAGGTAGAATATGTTTCCCTGTGAATACATTATTCCTCTCAGTGTGTGTGTGCGTAGGTAGTGAATTTAAGTAAGGAGCTGAGGAAATAATATAGGACAGACACAAGATATCACTCTCCAATTTCAAATGTTTCTCCCATTACTGATCTCTTCATTTCATAGATCATCAACATGATGTTTATGTTGTCATTACTATTCAACAATTAAACCTTCCTACAAGAACACAAAATGGATTCAACATAAAAGAATGAAAGAATTCCTGGGAGAACTAGTAATTTTTTAAAAAAGTATACAACTGGAAAACATTTCACATTTCACAAACGGATATTCACAAGACTTCCTCGCCGCAACCATTCCGAATCCTATAAAGATAATAGGTATCAAAAAGAGCTGAGGACAGTCTTATTAAGAGTATCGAGAGAGAAATCTATCATAATTCAAATTCATAAAAATTTCCTTTCCTGTCACTTGGTGAGAGAGGAGGAAACAAATCTGAACATTACAAGATCCCTTCTAGAATACTGAAATGGAGAGCATATATTCTCACTGCAAAAACAGTTATTTAAGACTGTCCATAGCGTTCTGAAATTAAACCAAACCTCTTCTAAAATTATACCTCGCATTCCATTTTTAATCAAGCTGGAATCTGCTAGAATATTGGGATAAAAAGACAGAATACCTGTATTTGTGTGTGTGTGTTGGGGGGTGGGGGGAAGCAGGAGGAGGATTTAAAACTTAACGATGAAAGAAAAGCTCTGCTGAGATATGAAACATTTTTTGCCCAAAGCAATCTGAAGCGACCATGGAAGTGAATTCTCCTCTCAATATGTCAAGCGACAAAGAACACCTTTGTTGTAATTCAAACAGCTATTTCCCTTTGAATTCACCCAGACTGTGAGCAATTTATAGAGGAATTCTCTTTGTGATACTTAGTCCTAAACTGATATGTAAATAAGACTGGACTCTTTGGGTTATTATAAACCAAAGAAAAAGATCATTAATCAGAATCAGGTTTTTTGGGCTGCTCAAGACTCAGATATCAAGACTTCCCTTGGTAGAGATCCTTATATAAAAGCCCTTCCCTCCCCACCCCACCCCCCACGTGGTGTCAGGGAACATCTCAGACTGATAACTGGCATTACGTTTCCATCCCCAAATATAGTGGTGGACAGTGACAGAATTTCTGTGATCTTGGATTATTTTCCCTCAACCTGGTCCCACTTCAATATCTTGCAGTCCAACACATCGGGAGATACTAGATTGGAAAAAGCCATTTTAAAGCAATTTTCATGTGAGGTTCTTGAGAATGTTAGGGTCTGAATTTTGAGGCTAGACAGCTTTCAGATGCATTCCAGTCTTACTATATTTTACCATTTCTTATTTTTAAAATGTAATTTACTACTTTCCACCCAAGGGGCAGAGCAAGCACAGTTGCACCTAAATATGCATTCTATGTTAGTTTGCCTAAACCCCACATCTGTCATTTGGATCTCAGCTCCTAACCAAATCAGGTGGGCTCTGATCACAGGGAGCCAGCTTCTTTTTAGTGAAAACACTCCATTTATGAAATGTCCTTCTCAAGAAAACTGGCTTGACACCGACTGCAATTTCATTCCTAATATGGACAAATTCATTTTATCTAACCAGTCTTTTAATAAGTAATAAGTGACTTGATAGTGCACTAATTCTGTTTGGAACTTTTCACTATATATTAAGCCGGCTTGCGCATATTAGCCATCCAAAAATGAAACTATAATTAAATCAAATGAATTAAACTATACATTAATTAAATCAATGAATTTAAACTATAATTAAATCAAACCAGTTGAACTAATATTTGAGGCAAAGGTATACAGGCAATCAAATAACCAGCAGTCAACAATTTATGAGGAATAGTACAAAGAATATTTGAATGTACAAGACAATCAAAGGAGAAGCAGTAATAATCTGTGAAAATTTAGCACATTGTTCCATTTGGGAAAAGAAAGGCAAGGACTTCTGAACAAAGCATATTTGTTACAATGAGAGAAAGGTCTGGAATCGCTTTTGGAGTGATCAGCCTTGGCAACAGAGCAGTGTTTCTCAACATTGGCAACTTTAAGATGTGTGGACTTCAACTCCCAGAATTCCCCAGCCAGCCAGTGCTTGGATGGATCCCTACGATTAACTGAGCTTTTGGTTAACCAAAAAAAAAAAAGACTCTGACAACTTCATTCATTTATTTATTTGTCTGAACTATTTACATGGCCATTTCATTCTTACAACTCTGGGCAGCTAACAATAAATTTAAAAACTCAGATAGAAAGCCAACATCAATCAATCAATCAATCAATCAATCAGGAGGTATCCTTTTACAACATTATCGCGATCCAGCAATCACTGATATAACTTGGATGTCTGTGCAATCTTAGTTTGGCATGTTATTCTTGGTACCTTTTTAATGTCATTTTTATTCCCTACTGCTACTAGAATTGCTATATACAGGTTATCAATAAAGGACTATTGAATTATTTACTTTTCTTCCAACTGGGCCAGACTCCTTTTAATACACAAGACCAACAATTTTGCTGTAGAAAAATGTCTGCGATTAGCATTTTTTACCATAACATTAAGTTTGCACAAGCCTTGAGCCAAATTGGGGGCATAATTCAGAGGGGGAAGCAAATCATGTAAGAGCTAGATCATAAATAAGAAGCTACACAGCACCAGTTTTTGGACCTAGATATCTGAGGGAACACTGTCCATATACTATGAAGATAGGCTCAAGGGATCCTCTCATTCCACTATTGAGAATGATCCATTAAATGAAGATAAGAGGCTTTCCTCAGTTGTGGTACTTCAATTAGGAAGGAGACCTGGCTACTGACATAACTTTCAGGATTCTGTGACAACAATTTGGCCTCAACTCATGGTACTTCTACTGGATTATGAAGTTTGCTGGTTTTGATGTTGCAATGTTTCTATTATATCCCTGGCATTTATGGGTTATTTTTACATTTGAACCACACTCTGATTTTAAATATTTAAACAAACATCCAGGTAATATCAATGATACTTTATTTTTTTTCAGCTACTGTGCTGAATATTGGGCTGATCTTTCTGCAGTTGCTCTATTCTATTTTCCTATGATTTAGACTGATATTTTGGCATTATAATTGTACATTGCTTTAGATAAATGACAGTTTTTGTGTTTTCCCTTAAAAAAAAGGTCTCCTTCTTCTGGATATCTACCAAAGATTGAGAGAGGTACAGAAAAAGTGACATTCCTAGGGTTTCATTGTTCTACTTTATGAATTCAGTGATTTTAGCTACTTTATTCATTTATCCATTTATTTAGTAGATTCAGAAGCTGCCCATCTCCAGAACCATTCTGGCAGGTTACACTATTTAACTCAGGACAAGCAGAACTTCTCTTGGTTAGTACTAAAGGGGTTATCTGGAAAGTTCAGGACTCTAAGTTAGACTGAGAAGTTGAAAAAAGATCCTGGAAGAAAGCAATGGCAAACATTTCCATATTATGCCAAGAAAACTGCATGGATGTGTCTATGTAAGTCACCAGGAGTCAATCTCGACTTGAAGACAACTTTTTTTTTCTATTATGTAAGAGTCTGCCTTGCCTGAAGCTGCTGGAATTAGGCAGGGTTAACATCTAAATACAGTATTGCCAACATATGATTGGTTGGAGAGTCATAATGATTTTTTATGATGTCACTATTGACACATAAACCTGTGCCTTCAAAAGAGAAATAGCTATCAAGTCATCATTAAGAGCATGAACATCTGAGACAGCAGACACAACCAAGTCCGGCTAAGTCATCCAAGCTGCTCAACTGAACAGGATTCTCAGTACAGTGCTGGGTAACGTTGTTACATGAAATTGTTGGCCAGTATGCCTAATAGCTCCGAAGATCCTGATCCCACTCCTGTCCCTGACAATTCATCCCAGACTGATCCCACTCCTGTTCCTGACAATTCATCCCAGACTGACAAGGTTGTAACAGAACAGGCAGAAAATCCTCCAGGTACTTGTGACAATATGAATGAAACAGCCAGCCAGCCAATGGATCAATTATCAGTATCAATAACAAAGCTGTCCTTACACCCAGTTAAAGACAATAGTTCTGATACAGCAACTGATGACTTAACAGACAAGCAAAATGGTTCTGGTGACTCCTACTCTGAAGGGCAAACATCAGCTTCACCGGCTAATGGAGAACAATTAACAGATTCAGAAGTAATAGTGGGCAACCAGAACGCTGATGACAGCCAAGTAAATAGAGAGCTCCAAGTTATTCTTCAGTGGATGGTTGCTTCCCATCTCAATGTCCCCAACCTGACATTCATAAATGAAAATGACAATGAGCTGTCAAAGCTACCAGTGCTAGCTGAGAGAGCAGGCAAAAAAGCATATACGGTAGGTGACATTCTTCAGGAGGTGAAGAGATACTTTGTACAACAACAAACAGACCCAGCATTGGGAAATACACCTTCGTGTGGACTTCTGGACTGGCTGCTTGCCAACCTGTAAAAACCAGCCTTTTTATCTCTTTGTGTTTCCTCAACTAAGCCCCAGGTGCCCAAGCGCTGCTTTTACAGGAGCAGCAGATACCATCTCAAAGCACCATTGAAAGCCACAACGCACTGAACTCAACTTGTCGCTACAATGGTAGCCGGGCAAGATCACCAATTAAAAATAAAAATAAAAACCAAGATGAAGAATCAGACTGTTTTATTTAGATTCTCTAACACTCCTTTGGATATAACCAAATATACTACCAAAACTAATAGCTGCATTTGGTTGTTGTAAAGTACCAAGACTAATAGCTGATTGTTCTCTTTGACTTTTTTGACAACTTTTGATACCACTGATTATGCTTCCCTTCAGGACCATCTGCAAAATTGGGCCTTGGGGGGCACTGCTTTTCCAGTTCTAGCCAAGTCTAGATGATAGTGCCAAGGGACTACTATTTGATAACTAGGCCAGGATTCTTGTTGGTCCTCTTTATATTTACATGAATGAATACTAAACAGCATATGTATAGTTCTTTGCCATGTATCCAAGGAATCAGTCAATTCCTTTGATGGTGGGCTAGAACAGACTGAACAAGCTGGAACTAAATTAATATGGTGCTATTGCTGGTCTGCAGGAAATCAGGTTCTGGAGTTCAGCTTATTCTAGTATGGGCTGCATTGCCCTGAAAAAGCAGGTCCACAATCTGGGAGTGCTCCTTGTTCCCCAGATACCTCTTAATCTCCAGGTGACAGCAATGGTCAGAAATGTTTCCAGCTGTGTTTCCAGCAATGACCATCCTTAAACCAGTTAGATGAAATAATGGTAGCCTATGCCTTAGATGCATAATAGTTTGGTTACCTCAATGCATTCTGTATGGGGCTACTCTTAGAGAATTACTGAAGCTTCAAATAGTTGTACATGCTGCAGCTAGACTACCAACCGGTGTAGGCTCCTGCAAGTATCTTACAACTGTAAAAAAAATTGTATTGATTGCCAACTGTTTTCTGGGCATAGTTCAAGCTGTTAGTTTTAAATGGCTAAAGGCTCAATTACCTAAGGTACTATTTGGCTATCAACCTTAAGGGATTGCCTCTCCCGGGTTGTTTCTATCTGTCTGAACCGGTCCAGCAGGATGGGCATGCTCCAGGTCCCATCAGCTAAGGACAGTCAGGTGGTGGGGCCCAGAAGATAAGACTTTTCTGCCATAGTGCCCACCCTCTGAAACATTCTCCCTCTGGAGATCAGGTTGGGTCCAACCCTGCTGGCCTTTCGTAAGGCCCTAAAGACCTGGCTTTGTGCCTGGGCCTGGGGCCCCAAGTGTCCTGGTTGTGTTAGTGACTGCTGTATTTCTCCCAGCTATGTATTTTAATGTTTGTAATTGTGATTATAATTGTTTTAACTTTTATTTCAAATATTGTTCGCCGTCCAGAGTAATTTGCTGAGATATATACATTGGCAAAACAAAAAACCCAAGCAAACCTATCTAGGCATTAAGATCAGCAAAAGATCTCTTACAGATGCCCTCACTTTCACAGGCTTGTCACACATGCAAGAGTGTCTTTTCTGGGACTGCTCCCACGCCAAGGAACGGCTTCCTTCTGGTGTCAGATTTATTATTACTTTATTTAATACATTTGTATACCACTGCCCCTTAAAAAAAATCTGAAGCGGTTGGCAATGGATATCCCATTCTTTCTATTTCAGGAAGCGCATTAAGGCCTTCATTTACAAAACACATCCTCTAAGAAGATGTATTAGCAATTTCATCTCTGCTTATATTTTCTCCTTTAAATACAAAATCATACACTATAAATCAAAACAACAAAATAAATGAATTTGGGAGAAGCTGACTCATTTGATAGTAGAGCTACTCTTCTGAAAACATTGGTATGCTGGAATAGCTTTCTTTTAGTTCACTGCTATTATGTTTTCCCACAAAATCTGGGTGAGGGTGGGGTTACCTTAAGATCATCCATGCTAAAATGAGCCCTACATATGGGTACCTCCTCAGCCTTCCCCTGCCAGTCTCACCATTGATTTCCCAAGTTCCTCCTCCCCAAAAGAAAGGTCTTTTAACTTTGAGAACTGAAAAGAAGCTAACCAGGAAAGGCTTCCTACAGGTTTTCCAACTTCTCCCAAGTAGGAAATGTATGCTCCAGACTGAAGCTCTCTGTCAGCAGGGAGCATGAAATTGGTAATTTAACAATCATGTTTCTGCATGATTTAAGTAGGACACTGAAAAACCATTTACAGAATCTATCATTTTACTACACATTTTGAAATTTCGTGATTGCAAAATGTCCAATTGTTGTTGGGTTTATATTGTAGGAAGTGGAAAATGTTTTTGTTTCAAGCATAAAACCGCCCCACTTGGAATGTTATGAAATGGTTGGATTCCAGTGGACAAAGCTCAACATGTTCTGAGTTCTGATGGAACAAAGCTAGAAAATATCTGAGTGGTTCCAGGCACAGGAAATAATGGGAACCCAGAACATACTCCTTGCTTGGCACTCTATGGCCTCAAGAATAGGTGGACACCTCTCCATGCTTACTGCTATTAGCTGCTCAACTTGAAGAAAACTATATAAAAGATTGCTTTTAAAAACATTTCTGAAAATACTAAAAACATTCCCTAGACTAAACAACTGAAACAGTGTTGGAAAAGTCAGTTACTTAGACTCTGTCACCTGTACTCATATATCCCTAGTACATTTTAGCTTTTTAAATTAAGAACTATATAAAGAACTAAGTCTTTTAGTCATATATTAACAGGACAAAATAGCTAATTTCAACTATTAACACCTTCCGGCCTAGAGCTAAATAAGCCAGCCAAGCATGCACAAATTGTACAGATTTTGTCACTTACAAATTCCTGCTGAAAATGTGCTGGGCCAAATAGGCATACATACAAAGAATTACAACAATCAAGAAACCTCTTTCTGCATAGTCATTTGGTTAGAAGGAAAACAGCCTTTCCCAACACAGAGTTCTCCAGGTATCTTAGGACAGTTTGCTACTAATTCTTGGAGGAAGCAGTCCCAACAACTGGAAGAGAGTTAGGTGAAGAAGACTGCCATTAAATATATTCCAACCTAAAACTGGTGACAGAATGATACAAAATCTTCATGTTAGCACAAAACACTAAGCAACAGACTACTGCAATGCACTCTACATGGGGCTACCCTTGAAGAGTATCCGGAAGCTACAGCTGGTCCAGAATGCGGCCGCACGGGCTATTTTTGGAGCCCCGAGAAGTGCCCATGTAACACCATTGCTCTGCGAGCTGCACTGGGTACCAGTTTGCTTCCGGGTCCAATTCAAAGTGTTGGTTATTACCTTTAAACCCCTACATGGCATGGGGCCAGGTTACCTAAGGGACCGCCTCTCCCCTATGACTTCAACCCATCCCACCCGTTCACACAGAGAGGGCATGATTCGGACCCCCTCAGTAAAAGAACTCCATCTAGTGGGGTCGAGAAGGCAGGCCTTCTCTGCAGTAGCCCCCGCTCTTTGGAACATTCTGCCCCCGGAGGTGCGATTGGCCCCCTCACTCCTGGCCTTCCGAAGGACCTTGAAGACCTGGCTCTGTCACTTGGCCTGGGGCGGGGAGGGAGTATCTCAAGCAGGGGGATGGCTAGCCCCATAGTGGTCGACTGTCCCCGGCCCGATTTTCCATCTTCTTGAATTTTCCTTTTTTAGTTTTAATTCTATATATATTGTGTATTTTATATATATTTATAGTTTTAATGTCTTTGTAAGCCACCCAGAGTCCCCCATTGTGGGGGAGATGGGCGGGGGAGAAATCAAATAAATAAATAAATAAATCTTGTAGTTAGGCCTAGCATAATATTAGAACCTGTGCTATGAATTAAATTAATGTTACAGAGGAATACTTAACTACAATTTAATTCATCGTTTTCCTTGAGTTTACTTTTCTCAACCATGTTTAGGTGTGTGGATCATATATTCAAGATATTAAAATTATTGGGTTAACACCCAAAGGCACCACATGCAACATGAAAAATGGACCATTACATCTACTAGTTAAATTCATTCATAGCTTCTTTCTTTTTTCCCCACTCTAATCCCCATTCCAAAGATCCATCTAAATTAGTGGTTTTCAGTTTTGGTTCTCCAATTGTTGAAGTGTTATTCCCATGAACCCCTACCAGCAGATCCATGATCAACAGTTGTGGGAGCTGTAGTTCAACAGCATCTTGGGAACCACATTTCGGAAACTACTATTTTCAGTAAAAGAAAGTGTTTATTTTTCAAAGGTTGAGCATCCTAGACTCCTTTCCTTCTAGGTTTTACCTCCAACCATTTTTCCACTCTGAAATCTCTGCCCCATGATCTCCTGAAATGTTTTCCATCTTTCTGTAGGTAATCCAAGAATCTCATTATGGAAGAGAACTTAATTTACATGTATTCTGAAAGAGCAGTAGAATAGATATAATGCATTGTCCATTATTAGACTAATCTGTTTAATTATAGTTCAAATGAGAATTCATCTCTACACTAATGAGTTTGCAAAGATCACTAGTGTTTTCCAAGAGAGATTTATCCACTGTTTAGCAGATGAGTAGCTCTATTGATCTTACCCTGACATTAAGTATATTACAGCTTGCTGCTGAGTCCTTTATTAATTATCCAATCCTATTTTCCACTTTTTTTGTAAAAGGAGAAAGAAACTAAACTTTTTAACTCTTCTTGTGACTTCCTCTTCAATGTTTTTGTCTTAATACAACTGCTAAGCTGAAAGGGCTCAAAAACATATTTCATCAGCAAGTTATGGGGTGTTTGGAGTTACAAATACCCTTGTATGGGACAACTACTGTAGAAAGGATCGCTATTATTACATCCAACAATAATAATTTTGTAGAGTTATACAAAACATTAGGGCCCACTCCAAACTTAGCAATGATCACCAAGAGGTAAGGGCAAGTATGAGAGACGGTGTATGAGTGCCAAGAAATCACAGTTGACACTTGTGACGCCCATTTACTATAAAGCAAATTCAGTTTTACAGTGTTTGCAAGAACAAGCACACGTACATACAGCAAGCTTTTCTACCTTAAACAGGGTAACAATTAGTCCAAAGAATAGAGAAATGATACAAGAAAATTGGATAAAAGTCTTTCCAGACATTTTTTTTCATTGTCCTCTGTTACATGATTCCTGCAGACTTCAAATAAACAAAAACCAATTGTGATTTGATAAACAGAGCACCTACTCATCTCCATTTTCCTCCTAAATGGGAATGTTCAAGCAGCCAGCCATACTACCTAGACATGTAACAAAATCTTTTAATTATTCTTTGGTCTGAAAATCAAAGTCTAATCAAGAAATTCTGCATCTGGAAAGATATGTTTTAACATAACAAGGCAATATAACAATCCTCATGATTTTTCCTAATTAGTCATGGAACAATTGTTTTAAGAATCAGTAATGCACAAGAATAAGCAATATAATAAAATGATCATGCAACAGAAAAAAGAAAATACAGACAAACTTCAACAGCTTGCATATTTCTCCTAGGTTGCTGCAGAAACTGGACATTTTCCTTAACCATGATGAACACCTATAATATTAAAGCTACTGCCTTAATCAAGAAGTAAATGAGAAAAGATTAAAACATCTTCCTATTTTACCATACAATAACATCATTCTACTTCAGTGATAGGGAACATGTGGCCCTCCAGATGTTTATTAACCAGAAATCCCAACAGCTCCAACATGGACAGGGTTGAAGAAAGATGGGAATAGCAATTGAGCAACATCTGGAAGGCCACAAGTTCTCTACATTTATTCTGTTCCTTGAATTGTTGCCTCTCTTTTCCATCTTGAAACGAACCAGTTGCTTAACATATGTAGTTACTTAACATGTGTCTTTATTGGGAAAGACATCTGTATTCAACTCATCATTTAGCAGACTTGTTCTTTGGTAGTGCTGCAAAGTGCCAAATGTCAGGAAAATATTCTTTGCATGGATTTGTCCTCAAAGGCTCAAAAATGGGGCAGGAGTACAGGATCAGATTTATCATTTTATTCCTATTTTTGCATCTGCAAAGTCCCAAAAGAGGCTATATAACCTTTCACCGGATTATGTCATTCCTTGCTTTGCAAATTTCTGGGTTTTCTTCATCTCCCTTGTCTCCCCTGCTAGTAATACACAGTTCTCTGGGGTCCTTATAAAAGGAACTGGAGAACTGGAACGGTGAATGTCATAGAGGGAATTGTGCTACTCCTAAACTTTTCAGAGGGCTTGTAAAGAATTCCCAAAGGTTCTATATCACAAGCAATGATTAAATAAGTTACAATGAGATCTTCTCTTGGTGTATCTTTAGAATTTGTAGAGATGTGTTTCAAAATGTAGTCTCTACACTTTGAATTTCCTGGAGCAGAATCACCACAAGGTTGTCAATATTTATATGCCTTTACAGGCCTGTCTTTGGTTAACTCATATACAAATTGTTTTCTTCTGTTCCATTAAAATCCTTTCCAAATGTTTGCTAGTGTTGGAGATGAACTTTGGCAATATTTTCAAAGCAGAAAGGAAGAAAAATAAAATCTGCTCCCCAGTGAACAGTTAAACTGAAATATATGTCAGGCTGTGCCTCAATTAACAATATGCTGTGAGACTGCTGTGTCTAGAGCGATGCTGAGATTTTACAGGGAAGAATCATTTGTATTTTATGTCTTTCCTTATATGTTTTATATCAAACCCACAAAAACGCCATCAACATAAATGCCTTCAATATAATCAAGCAGCAAGTGCAAATGATAAGCATGAGTCAGAAGCATTGCCAGAAACTGTAGAAACTTGCTAATCACCAGATGCTGGCCTATGACCACAATAAACTTTAACTAACTAACAAACAACCAGTTGCATTCAGGAAGTGCCTAAACAGCAAACCTAAGCACAACATAAGAACTGCAGTTCCAGGACAAATTGTGATTCAAGCTGGTCACACCACAATTGTAAAAATGTTATGAACAAGGAGCTCCAATTGCCTTTGAAGGGTTTTATTGCAGGTGCCGAACTTGTAGTCCAGTTAGAATCAACTAGACTAAGGCATTCTGAATGACTGCACCAATTGTCCTTTGAAATGCAGGCTACCCCTTCACTGTATGGCTTCAGAAGAGGCTTAAAAATCTATTTTCCTTCCTTCCTTCTTAGGATTTTTGCTTTTAGGATTTTTTTTTTTTTTTTTTTTGGATTTGAAAGTTTCAGGCTAAGTAATGCTGTGCTATTTTGATATTGTTATTTATAGATTGTCAACTGAGCTTTGTGGCTATTAGTAGTAGCAGTAATTGGTGTGATTTCACTGAATGTTTCCATTTATACTGTAAATCGTATAGGCTGATTTTACTAGGAGGAAGCGAGTTGTAAATATATTTGAGGTAGGCCGCCATATCAGTTGAATGAATAAATGAATGAATGAATGAATGAATGAATGAATGAATACCAACTTACAAAATCTGGAGATATAAAAGAGGAGTTCCTCTTTTAGTTTCCCACCAGGCTAGAAAGTGAACTCTTAATAAATAAGATTCAAACACCATACCACAGCATAGCCATATAAATCTCTATACTCATAGCTTCTTAACTAGTAGGAAGAAGACAAATGTGAATGGAAGATAGAGGAATGATTACTTTAACTTTGCCCCAGCTATAACAGAAGCAGAACAGGATCAAGAAACTGTCTCTTTGGCAATGGAATAAGGGAGGAACAGTGAAAGGCTCCAAATGAGACATCCTTTAGTCCCTAAGTTTGACTTTTCAAACTTTTGAAACATGACCTTGGGAGGGTGGAGGGGGCTGACACAGCTGTCAGTTTTGACCTGAAAGGGGAAGCTTTGCTCCTTTCCATATTTTAGAGCAGTTTTAATGGGAAAGCAGGAAAGCAGCCAATTTGTTTTGCTCTCATATATGGTCCACATGAATTGGGGTGTGCGGGGGGAGAGGAGGAAAAAAATAAATAATGTAGAAAACCCAAACAGTGCCCCCTTACAGTGCAATGATCAACTAGGAATAAGAGTTGATAGAATCAGCTGGGACAGAGACAAAATGTTGCAGTTTCAATTCTATGGATAAACCAGGATTTTCTGATTTATTTCCACAGCTTTGGGAGGGGAGAATTTGTGGACATTGGTTTTAAATCTATTTTCAGGTATACACTATGGCAACAAACAATGCTCCCACTGATGGCTGTGACTAGAGTGGCTTTGAGAGCCACCAAAAAGGGGTCCGGGGCTATCTGTGGCCTTGGAATCTGCCATTGGTCAGCTCTGAGCTAGAACTAGGGCAACAATGCTGAGAACCTCCCCCAGTGCAATTTTTTTATTAACAGCCTTTCTCTTTTAAAAATTATTCATTTTATATATTGAGTTGGTTTTATGGATGCAAAACTAGTAACAACTATTAAAGAATCATAGCATCAAAGAATAAAAACTAACAATGCCTGGTCAATGATGGTGTCTACATGTCAAGAAAGGTCTGTAAACTAATCACAAGATGTGCCTCCCCAAAAATGATGCATCTTTGCAAGTGCCTACTCCATGAACCAGCCCCAAGGTTCTATAGACATATAGGATGCATAGAATAGATTTAGTCCCAAGAAGTGGTTTGCTTGTTTGTTGTTGTTGTTTAGTCGATTTATTTGGTCTCACCCTTTTAAGGACTAAACAGCCAGACATTTGCAAAAAGCTGGACTTTCTGACACTATAAATGGTACTGAGAAGTCATTGATAGTCCAAGAGTGGATGTCACAACCAGATGAGTTGGGAATGTCCAAGGAAGGATGGAGATATGAAAAAGTGGGGCAGCAGTGAAAACTGTTCCCCAAAGGCCACTCAGCCGGCTTTTCTTGATAGGCCTGTTAAACCTTCTCAGCTCCACATGTGCTACTATTTCATGGAAAGGGTTAAATAAAATCCTCTGTTGCTTTTTCTAAGTAGGGCCTCTTAATGAACATCTTCCCAATTCCAAGTTATGAGTATTTTCTTCCAAGTTATGAGTATTGGGGAGAGGGCAAGTCAGGATTCTTCTTTTACTGTATACTCTTCTAAGGATGATTTTCATACTCAGCTATCAACAGTGTAGGAAAAACATAAGTGGGTGGCGCTTTATATTTTCTAATATAAAAAAGAGACATTTTACTTCAAGCAGAGACCTAACCAGCAGGTCAGTCTTTCCCTCAGATTTCTGGAAGTTCTTGTTACTCTCAAAGGCTGGGTCTCTCTGACATAGCCTTGACTTTAACAAATTCTGACTATGGTAAGGAGCTGAATTTATTTTAAGTTCCCTTATTCTTATCTATTCTTTGTCATGCTTAATTTTAATTTTTGGAGCTTAGCAGGGAATTCTTGTTAAAACGTAGTTTTCAGTGTTGCTGGAGTTTTTAAAGATAGAATTTAATCAAGCCAACCCAGAAACATATCCTTCAGGACCCCAGGGACTGTACATTTAATGACATTCGACTGAGTCCTGTAGATCTGTAACTGAGTCCTATAGACCTAGAACTTCTACTGAGTCCTCAGACTTATAACTGGTCACCTTCACTGTCTCTCTCTTTCAGGTAGCACCATTAGATTTTACTAATGTGATGACCACGTTTTATATTCCAAGGCACTTTTAGAGGAAGAGATCACAAAAGGCTTCATTTTTCCCTTTAAGTACTTTGCAGGTGAGAACAGCAGAGCTCTTTAACTGGAACTTGAACTTTTAGCAAGCTGCAGATTGACAGAAATAATTGAATGCATCAAAGCTAAAATAAGAAACAGGCAATACCTTGCACAGATTCTTCAAAATAAAAATATACTCATAGGAATGCTAATACTAAGACTTACAGGAACAAGGAAGTTATGTGGGCTGAAGCTGCTCCCAGGGATGGAATGGTTGTCAGTTCATTGTTATTCAGTCGCCTGGAGGAAACAATGACAACAACAACAACAAAACAATTATTCAAAAGTGAAGCGGCAACCTTCCCCCCCCCCCCCCAAATCTTGAGTTGCTTTTTTGTTGCTCATGAACTGCCATGATTATTAACCTAGAAGCCCAGTTGCATCTACAAATGTGTCAGGGCTTCCTATAATTCTGTGACTTTCCAACCAAGCCATTGCCAAGAACACTTGTAACAGAAACCCAGCTGCACATTCCATGCCTACTTTAGTTATTGCTAACACATATTTATGGAACAGCAACAAGTGCCAGATCCCTCCAAGGCTGGGCAAACTCCAGATCACGAGGCAGATGCAGCTCCTGGAGAGTTCCAAGTACAGCTCCTGATCCAAATTCTTGTACATGGTTTCTTTTTTTATATGTATTTTAATGGATGACTTGGGGAGAAGAAGTTGCTCTATTAGCATCTCCTTGTCATACTGAATTACCAGGCAAGGCTACATCCACAGCCAAGATCAGGTACAGTGGTGACCGTAACCAGAGTGGCTCCTGAAAGAGTGCTGCACCACTACCTATACCACAGATGCATCATGATCCATCCAGAGCCACCCTGCTGTGCAGCAGGATATAGTCTCCTGCCTCAGACACCAGCAGGGGGCAGAAGGGTAATGAAAGAAGGACCTGGTGCTGAATGGGTCCTGGGTTAAGTGGTGAGAGATCTTGGTTCTCCCAACCCCTTCTCTCCTCACCGTAATCTGAGGCAGCTATGCTGTTCCCCATCAGCAATCTAGCTTGGCACTGTCCATATCAGCAGAAGGCAGACGGAGGGAACAGCATGAAGCATTTCTTTGCATACAGGATTCAGGTTGCTGCAGGTATTACACAGAATGCCTTTGCTCTGTAATTAGCATCCTGTTCCATCTGTCTCTTCTCTCATCTCTATTCACAATCTCTACTGACTCAGATATAGGACATTTTACACCCCATGGCAACTATTCTGTTCTAAATGGATCCATTAGCCTCATGAATCTGGAACTCTTAGTGTATGTGGAGAGAGGCAGTTTGGTGTAGTGGTTAAGGCACCAGGCTAGAAACTGGGAGGCTGTAAGTTCTAATCTGCCTTAGGCACAAAGCTAGCTGGGTGACCTTGGGCCAGTCCCTTTCTCTCAGCCCTAGGAAGAAGGCAATGGCAAAACACTTCTGAAATCTTATCAAGAAAACTTCAGGGACTTGTCCAAGCAGTCACCAGAAGTCAACACTGACTCAAAGATTTTTTTTAAAAAAAATTGCATGTGGAAGCAACTATAGGTAGTCCTCACTTAATGACCACAATTGGGACTGGAAAATAGGTCGCTAAGCGATGAAGTTGTTAGGCAAATCATCATATGACCAGATTCAATTTTATGCACTTTTTGTGGCAGTTGTTAAGCAAATCACATAGTAATTAAGTGAATCATGTGGTCATCATCATATAAACTTAATTAATTAATTAATTAATTAAGTGGATCACGCAGTTCCCCATTGATTTTGCTTGTTGGAAGCTGGCTGGGAAGGTCACAAATGGTGATCACATGACCCCGGGATGCTGCAACCTTCATAAGTGTGAGCTGGTTGCCAAGCACCTGGATTGCAATCACATGACTGTGGAGGTGCTGCAACGGCCATAACTTTGGGTACCAATCATAAGTCACTTTTTAGCGCTGTCATAACTTCAAAGGGGTTACTAAACAAATGGTCATTAAGTGAAGACTACCTGTAGTAAATTTTCAGGAGCCCAGCAGGAAGAAGGAATTAAGCAAGGATAGGGATAATTTTTACTTTGTTTTGCTAATCAAAGCATGTAAAATAGTTGAAAAGGTATACAATGTGTAAAAGAAATAACTATATCAAAAGTCTGCTTATATCCTAGTCACAACATTTACCTGTTTCAGTTAGGAATTGTTAACAGTCTTTTAGGTACATGCTGGATATAAATGAAATACAAATAAATGTTGATGCATCAACATTGAATCTTTCCTTAAGAGAAATAAAAGATGGACTGTTGCAGTTTCATCTTCCATGGCTGTGATTATCGGATTTGGGAGCTACACTCTTAGTAGCCCAATGTCTGCATTGGGCTACTGAAGGAAAGTTGCTCCCTTCAGGATTTAGAAACCTGTGGTTCCTATGTTGAATTAGTCAATTAAGTACCATTAAAACAGGTGCTTGCCTGGTTGCTTGAAAACTAATTTCCTGGCCTCCTTGCCTAGCTTCAACCTTTCCAAAGAAGCAGTTAGAAAAAAAGAAAAAAAGTTTTATCAGGGCAAAAAACTGTAAAGTTACTGCCTGAGAACTCATGTTTCTCTAACTCTAGAAGAGATATGTATCTCTTCTAGATCTTGTTTATGTATCCTTTGCCTTACCAAACAGCAAAGATTAAAAGTTGTTTGTTCTTTATTTTAGATGTATGATTCACTATATCTGTAAAATGCAGAGATGGGAGAAGGCAAGTTGCAAAATAAAATTAAGGTCCAATTGTTACAGCAAATTCCTTTACATCAAAATATTTTCTGTATTTGTTAACATTATTCTTAAAAGGAAAGTGAGGCAAATGGCTATAATTGTTATAAATTATATCTGATAACCAACAAAATATAATCTACAGCTTATATCAATAATTTTTCCCAGACCAGTGTCCTTCAGATAAACCAGGACTAGAAATTCCAAAATGCCCAATCTTTGTACTGGCTAGAATCTCTGGGTGTAATGATCCAACATATCTGCAAACCAGCCTGAGTGTCTCTTTCTTTCATCATGGTGGTTATTAAATAACCACTATTTAATAATAAATAAATAAACCTCCATTTAATAATAAATAACTATCAAATCTGATGAATGCTGAGTTGAAGAAGTTCTACATAGCAATAGCACACATACTAAATTATCCAGTATAATTCATACCAAGAGCAATCAATTACCAGCATAAACCGTTTTCTACAAAAAATACATGTGGGCATTTTGGTTTCATTCAACCTTCCAGAAACCAAGAGGATGATTACTGAACTGATTCTGATGATGATATATCTATGGAAAGCTGTGCTGTGGAGATACTTGGCAAACATCCTGGTGTTCTCCAGAAGTTAGGGTTCACAAATTCTGCTTGGAACTCAAAAGCGACATGGCCTTTATGGATACATATACAAAAGGATACCGGTGACCACAACTGGGACTGGAATCTCAGTCGTTGAGTGAAGTGGTTGTTAAGCAAGATGCCCACATAACTGCTTCACTCAACATCACAATCTGGGCACTCCCTGTTGTGATCGTTAAGTGATCTCCCAGGTCATTAAGCAGATGGAGTTAAAGAGCTATCTGCTGAAGGATTTCAGCTCAGCGTGGAGCTGAAATCCTCCCAGCAGGCAGCTCTTTGAGAGCGTAAGGACTGCCTGCTGGATGGTTTCAGCTCCGCGTACAGCTGAAATCCTCCTGGCAGGCAGCCCTTTCACTCTTAAACATTCCTAACGCCCGCCTAGGGGTTTGCCTTCCCCTCCATGGATGGAGGGGAAATCCTTCCTGAGGCTGAAGGAACGGAGCTCAAATCTTCAGGATTTGCGCTCCATTTCTTCCCAACACAAAGGGGTTTCCTGGGAAGCCAGCAAAGAAGATTGCAAATGGTGATCACATGATTGCAGGGCACTTGGCAACCAGTTGTAAATGCAAGCCAATTGCCAAGCACTGAAATGTGGCCATGTGACTGTGGGGGGGGTACCACGTTTTATGATGGCCAGAAGTGCTTTACGGGCCATAAAGCACCCTTTCCAAGGCCATCGTAACTTTGAACTGTCGTTAAACAAAAGGTCGTTAAGCGAGGACTACCTGTACATACATGGGCAATGTAAACAGGGATCGTTTTTACAGAAGAGTTCTAGATGAACATTGGAACATATATAGGGTTTGCAACGATGACAAATGGCTTCATTCATGAAATTTTTCCTAGTGCCTGCTGTGCAAACAGGAAAGACTTCAGATACATTCAATAACAGAAGCTCCTAGCTAGGGTATTGAGTGGCAGGCAACGTAGTATAACCTGGCAGAGCAAGTTAGAGCTGGCAATCTGAACAGTAAATTATTGGTTTTTAGTTTATTTCGATGTTATATGTTGGCCTATTGTTGGGTAAGGTGCTTTGGCATGTGGTCAGGAGCTTTTCTTAAAAAAACAGCAAAGGTAATACAGGCTGAACCACTCTGAAACAACTACTACTGAAAGCTCACTTTCGAACGCTTTCATCCTGATACTCCATGTGGCAAGAGGGGGAGGGGGAGTGCCACTCAGTATAAAATATTTACAACCTAGTTGCCAGGCTAATGTCATGTTGAAATGGATCTTGCTCAAAAATAGCACAGTTCTCTTGAGGACTCACTGAAAGGCACTTAGATCTTTCTCTCTTTTTAAGGCAAAACAGTAAAAAAAAAAGTAGTTTGGGAAAGGAACTTTATGCAATTTTGCAACAATAATGATTAAAGCAAGAACAGGTTTTCTGAACTATGGAATTAAATGTTGTGCTCGAGTGTAACATTGTACTCAAGCAGCACTATGATGCCAGGAGGAATAGTTCAACAACTTCTAGACAGCCACAAATTCTCATTCCATGTGGTGTTCAAGGAGCCAAAGCCATGCCTTGATAAATAAAAGCTGCATGAATTTTTAGCTTTTTAGCTTAGAAAAACAAATAGCTAGAAAGGCAAATGTCATTAAATTAAGGATGGTATGAAAAGAGTGGAGAGGGGCATATTCAGATAAGAAGCAAATTTCACACCACAACACACAGTAGTCCAACTGGCTGTGATCCACAATGCTAACTGCTGGGTAGGTTGGGGTTCTGTACTCATGGCTTTCTTGTGGCCTTCCAGAAACATTTATTTTATTTTAGATACTAATCAAATGGATTAATCGACTGTATAACCCACCCCAATCCTAAGTAGACTCTTGACAGCTACCAAACAACATCTGGTTAGCCACTGTGGGAACAGCATGCTAGACTACTCAGGGACTTTGGTTTGATTCCCAATAGTTCTGCCACTCTTATCTATCCCATGGTGAGCTCCCCTGCCTCCCATGCACCACATCACCATTCATGTAAAAAGTATCAATTCCGCATTTAGGGGTATCCACAGAGTATAGTTTTAAAAGTCAAGATGGCAGTGACAATGGTGCGAGTGAAGCTCTGCCCAACACACATAAAAAACCCATTGTGGCTACCATCTTGGGTTTTGGTTTGTTTGTTTGTTTGACCATACTCTGCAGACACTTCTGTCCTCATTATACCCTACAGGAGATAGCAGTTGTCTCCATTCTTCATTGTGAAGCTGCAACAGCAAAATCACTTCACAAGAAATAGATTGTTTCATTGATACGTGAATGTAATAGTACAGTAGTTAAGAGTATGCAGTTACAAATAGGAAATACCCAATTCATCTCAGCTAAATAATGAACTGTCCAGATGGATTTCAGTAAGGCACTGAATTTCTGTATTTACTATCCTAAAACTGGCTGGATGCAACCTTCATTGAAATTGTGTATGTTAAAGAAGCACTATAAATCATTGCATAAAATACATCATATAAATGACAAACTATTGATACTATGTGGTAACCAAGCTCGGCAGATGATCTCATTTGTTACATATGGCACTGTAATGTTGTATCTCCTCAACAAATTGCAGAATGACAACCTCTTACCAGTATTAAAAAAAAATCTACAATGAACTTGGCCCAAAAACAACTGAAGACCAATTCTGTCCTTTAGGTTTCACTAGTTTATAAACAAGATTCATAATGAGACATTTTCTTTCATCAAACTTAATCAATCCTTGGGACTCAAGTGAGCTTGTGGTACCGGGAATGGAGTAGATAGGTGGGAATGAATTTAGCATAACCTGTATGTACATCAGGAGAGAGCACCACGCTACCTACTGGTGCAAGACTATTGCTGTGCCCAAAATTAGCACCTGTAGTGCTCCTGCCATATAATAAAAATACATTTTTTTAAAAAAAAAAGGTGCCAAAATATCCTGAAATCCCAGGTCTCAGCAACCTCGTGAGATTTCGGAATGAGATCAATGAAATCTCACAAAACATTTCGACCATTATTTCTTTCTTTTCATCTACTGGTCTATATCAACAACAGGACAGAGGATGGTGAGTCCTGACTAAAAAAAATAAAGGCTTTGAACTAATTGTTTATTTGCCAGCTTTCTCAACAGATTCATGGATTTTATTTGATCGCTTTAAAAAAAAAAAAAAGTAGTCAAATGTTTTATCAGTGAAGTTTTCTCATTTCTTTTTTACTGTTTTAAATAGTTAATTGCATAGTAATATACAGTATAATATATCATAGTATACTTTATTATACTGTATAGTATTATACTCTTATAGTGTATATGCCTTTACAGTAAGACATATGTTTTCAGAACAGAACATGTCTTGTTTTAAAGTAAATCTCCAAAACAATTGACATCTCTGAGGATTAATATTAAGGTAAATAATTTATCTGTATTTGTTCCTGTTATAACTGTCAATGGCTAAGCAAACATTACAATAGACCCTTCTTCCTATACTAAAAATTCTGTAACCGAACCCTCTGAGGCTCTCTCTCAAAATTAACAAGTATTTTGAAGCATCTTTTTCAGCATTTGCATTCACACTAAAAACTTTACTACTTGCAGGATAGCAGCAAGTGCAAGGAATAATGTGGAATGTGGACAGAGTTTATTTTTATGCCCTACTACTTACTTTAAAGATACTGTATCTGTGATTTGGTTGTGTTTCTGTTTCTGTTTCTTTTTTGTTTTGTTTTGTTTTAATTGGATATTTGCTTGAACACAGGGATTTAATAAGGCCCGTGCTGCTAAACCTTCTTCCTGCCATTCCTCCTTTCTCAGCCTTCTGTCATCAAGACAATGCTTTGATATGTGCCAAGCACACACTGCTTTCGCAAGATAGTTGAAATAAACAAGATTCAGAGAGTTTCTGAAGTGCAATCATGAAAGTAGTTTATACACAGATTAGGTTGTTGCCTTTCTATGTAGAAACAGTGCTTTCTACTCACGTTGTACTAGGAGAATGTCCTTCTTTATGACAGGTTTACAATGGGACACCTTTTGTATTCCAAACATTTCAAATTCAACTGTGCGTAGGTACAGAACATCTTTGTCACTTTGCCTGGTAAACTGATGCTTTGTGATTTGGCATACTCACCAAGGTAGACATTTAATTCATTTTTATGTGTTCTTCTAATTTCTCCCCACTGCTCTAATCGAATAGTCCAGTTCAGGACCTTTTGTGAATGTGGGTGAGAACCTTCATGACAGGTCTTATGAGGCCATCTATGACATGTTCCCAAAATGTGACCCTGCTCTCAAAGGATGTGGGGAAACTACCAGCAGGATAGAATGAGAAAAAATGCTCCTTGGCAGACCACTCCTTCCTAAAGGAAGTTAAGTATTAAGATAAATATATGATTTTCTTTTCAAATTAAGCTATTTTTAAAACCACAGGGACACAAATCTTTTAAAAATCATAATTATCACAACTATTCTGTCTACATTATTAAATTCAAAACTTCCATGAGGCCCTTTCCCCACTTCCACCTAACCATGGCACAGTTATGTTATGGGAACATCTTTCTTCTGCTACATCCCCTGTCCTCATAATTAAACTAATATTTTCTCCTTTATTTTGACATTGTCCATGGACTACCTCAAGGTGCGTAAAATCTGTTAGTCACCCATTACACTTTGGAAAGAAGACTGGTGACTACAGGAACTTGAAATGGGGGCAACAGAGGAGGAGATAGGGGATTGGGAAAGTAATGGGGCAGCCAGTTTCATGCCAGGATAGTTTTCTGCTGACTCAAGGATGGATAGCACTTCAAACCAGCATTGGAAGAGACGCTTTGTCTCCTGAGCTAGGGAGGAGAGGGTGGGAGGGGGAAAAGGTAATTATTCCGTAGTACTCAACACTATACCTTTTCTTCTTGAGAGAGCCAGAAAAGATTAGCATTAGATGTCACAGCAGAGTCTACTTCCTATTGGAGGAAAGTAGATCCATGGGGCTTGGTGTGATTACCTGGCTATCCTTGGGATTATGAAATACAGAAGCAGAGAGAGGAAGAGAGGAACAGACAACACCAATGATTTCCAATAAACACATTGCAGTTTAATTGAGACATTGTGTTCTACTAATTGACTGTTAATTTTTTGAAAAGCACACAGGTACCATATGAAAGAAAAACAAAAGCTCAGATTTAATCTGCTGATGCAAGCTAGAAGAACAATGGAGTCACGTCCTAGGAAACTGTATACATTTCCCTATTGCTATCCCAGCCAGAATGGAAGTGAAGACAGAGAGAGGCCAAGATGAAAGTCCTTTAGAGAGAAAATACTTACACTTCCCGTAGGTTTGGCAGCTTTGTGAAGGCAGAAGGATCAATCTCGGTCAGTTTGTTGTGGCTCAGGTTTCTGTTTTAAAAAGAGACAGTAGTATCAGCAAAAGACAGTTTCTACACTCAGCAAAAACTGGCAATCCTAATTATTCTGGAGTTGCACTGGATGATAATAAAAATAAGAGCAAAGGCAAAAAGAAGGAAACACATGTTTACCAGATCGATCCCCCCGAAAGATGCTCCAGCTGTGAACCTTATCAAGTGCCTCATGGAATGAAAGAATACAGAGCGCTTCTGAAGCATTAACAACATGACAGCCTAAAGTGTTTTCTAAATTAGTTCAAAAGGTTCATAGAGCTCAGAATTCTGTTTCTAGAAGTGACAAGTGGCCTATTTCTAGGCAATTCAGAGAACAGAATAAAAGCAATGGAGGAGGAGGAAGAGGAGGAATTGTTGTTGTTCTATGAAGATGTTAATGCGGAGATTGGTCCAAATGGAACAAGACATCCCCTTTAAGTACCCCAAATTAGTACAGCGACCTGGGCCAAGATATTCTCAGTGAGCCACGTTATCATCTGTTCCAAGCAGTTAATATCCTAGCATACACATTTGATAATAAATGCACCATTTTCAACTACAGCCTCACAACACCATAATGTAATCTAGATAATTAGAATAGTGTAATAATGGCCCATATTATTTTTAAATCCCCTTCCTAATAGCATTTCAGCAGAGAATTTTCCTATGTCACTTATCCTGAGATATCTACCACAATTCAAGATTACTTTCCTGCCCTTAACAGCCACTGCTGGTTCAAGGACATCAATGCAAGCTAATGAGTTTTGCCGTAATATGCCTTAGTTTATGCTTACCTCTACTGATCTTCTTGTTATTTTCTCAAAAGAACTCTAAAAAGATTGCTTGGTAAGGGAAAATATCCTACTGCAGAAAACATGGTGTTTAGCAATTCTGGATGAAATCCACTGTTCATGAGTAGATTTCCATTGGGACAATGGACCTCTTTCTTGCTTTCACAATTTTCAGGACCTTCTAGAGTAGATATTATGCGTGTGGGAGCAGTTGCAAAGGTGAGAGAGAATTTGTCCTCTGCCTCATCAGCAAAAAAATTTAGATGAAGTAGCTTCCATTAGTGGATGCATACCATCATATTTCACCTTCCAAATGCTTCCCACCATTTATGTAAGACAAACCTGCCGTTTCTGCACCCTACAAACTTTTTCTTAAAATTGGCATTTTATTGGCTAATATTTTCCAATCCCACTTTTAACAACATGAATTTTAGCAAGGCTGCATATTTTTGTTGGATTTGGATTCGATCTTCTAACAAACATACATACAAATGTATATCATCTATGATTCTGTGACCTTTCTATTATGTCAACAAATTCTCTCTCTTGCTACATTCTTGACAGTATCTTCCTTCATGTACAAATATCTGACATTTTATGCAATTAAGACTAATGAAAAGGATGCCTTTTCCACCAGAGGATAAAGCTACACAGACAGCATTAAATTAGTGCCCTGATTAACCTTAATAACAGCAAGAGCATCTCACCGGAATGCGGAAACTAACTAAAGTTTTGCAAAAGCTTTAAAACAAAAATTATTAGATAAAAGCCCTGTTAAGGCATTCAGCTGAGCATATGGCAGTTATAATGGAACCTTTTCAACCTTTTCTCTCCCTGACCCCCTTCAGCTGGGATCTGTGCTCCACAGTACCCCAGATGCTACAAAGATGAGTCCTCATTAACTATATGGAAATTAGGAAGAGGAGGAATTATCAACCCACTCCGAAGTCCTCATATATTCAGCTAAATGCTGAACAAGGCTAGAAATGTATTTCAACTGTAAATTTTAAAGAGGCAGGGGTAGATACAAGCACAAGATACATGTTAGACCCCTGAAAGACCCCATCCCCTTTACAAAATTAGCAACACTATTGCTTCTTTGAAAGTTGGCCCCCATCATTAGCCAAGGTTGTGTAGTGGTTGAGGTATAGACTTGCACTGGGGAGACCCAAGTTGTAGTTCATCCTTGGTCTCAGTCACTCTCTCTTCAACTAGCTTCACAGGTTATAATGGGGAAAAATAGGAGGAGAAAATAATATATGTGCTACAATGAGCTATTGAATGAAAGGTGGAATATAAAATTAACAATTTAAAATCTAAATGATCAATGAAGATTATTTCTAAGTAATGTACCCAGGACTGTTGTCCAACAGCACAATTCTATATTGAGGCATTGAGTCAAAGGGGCTTAATTCCTAGTAAATCTAGAATCAAAAGTACAGCCTCAGCTATTGCTTTATCATCATAGTCAGCAAAATGTCAAACCAAGACATCAACTCCATAGGAAGGCTAAAACTACTTTTACTGAGATTGGCTTTTTTATTTGGCTATAGTAAGAGATTCTGGCAAGCCCAATTGTGCTGTATGTCTTCCCCTTCTTAAGCTCATTAGGGAGATATCTGTCTGAGCCGTTTACAAGTATTTTCTACTTGTTTTGGACTCAAAATGCGTTTTTCCCCTCATTGCTTTGGTAACTAATCTCACATATTTCTGTCAAGGTCATCTTCTACATCTTCTACTCTCTACAGTACAAAAATTAATACCTTAGGTTATTTTCCCCCTTTCAGCTACCTTGGTTAGCTGTAAAAGAAGTGGTGATCAGAATCTCCAAATAATGGTTTTGAATCCCACCAAACAGATTACTATACTCTTGACTCCATTATGTTTACTTCCAACTTTTATCACTTCTGCAAAAGTCTTACTTTTCAGTCTTTTGTGGGACCAAGAAAACAACAAGAACAAGGTTATGGGATAAGCAGCTATGGTATATGTCTTCTGAATCTTATCATGGAATCGTTAAAAATATACTTGCTGGATCAGATCAAAAACTCATCTAGCCCAGTATTCTGTTTCCCCCTGTTGTCTCCTGGCAGGTCCTGAAAACATCAGGATCTCCTCATTCCTTTTCTCTGGCAAACTACAGTGGTACCTCGGGTTATGAACACCTCTGCTAACGAACTTTTCGGGTTGCGACCAGCTCCGGCCACAAAAATTTACCTCGGGTTACGAACCGGATCCGCGGCCATTTTCCGCCGTGACACGTGGTCTGCGGCCATTTTCTGCCCATTCTACGTGGTCCGCGGCCGTTTTTCCACCCAGCCGCGTGGTCCGCGGCCGTTTTTCCACCCAATGCGTGGTCTGTGGACGCCGGAACGGATTAACGGTAATTACATTGAACCTTATGGGGAAATTTGCTTTGGGTTGCAACCAAATCGGGTTGCGACCAGAGTCACGGAATGGATTAAGATCGTAATCCGAGGTACCACTGTATACTCAGAGACTTGATGCCTCTAAAACAGAATGACGTATATTTTGTCTCTACGATGAAAAGGAACTGATACCTTTATCTTTCATGATATTATCAACAGGCTGGTATCTTAGACCAAAGTGAAGATTACCAGGATTTTATATTTTCACTGAATCAGAAGAAGTTACTTAGATTGTTAAATCCAACCCTCTGTTTAATGCAACAATACCAATTAAAGCATGATATACAAGTACTATCTTTATTATTAGGGCTTTGTTAGCTATTCAACTTTATTCATTTTTATGTGTTGGATTTCTATTTCACCTTTTCTTTAGGAGCTCAAGGTGGTATATGCAGCCCACCCTCCTCCATTTTCCCCCCACAATAATTATCCTGTAAATTAAGCTGGACTGAGAGAGAATTATGGGCCCAAAGTACCCTTGTAAGTCCTGCATCTGAGAGTGGATTTGAACATGAGTCTTCTTGGATGAGTAAGGAAACAAGCACCTCTTAATTACATTCTCAAGTCTCTTACTATGTTGCCTTTCAAAAAAAAAGAAGAAGAACATACATCATATTAAACAACTTCTAAGTAGCAGCTTCTTCTCACTATGGAAATATATTACTTTGGAGATAGCACTGCTAGATGATTCTGAAAGTGTGCCAGTGCATTTAGAGGGCAAAGAAGGTCAGAAAATGGAAGAAAGAACCACCTGTCAAATTTTCCCCTTGCTGTTTTCAAAGGCCCGTTTTTTTCTGTCTGGGATAGAAATCAACATGGATTCAAAGAGGTTTATATTGAATAAAAAACAGCAAATTGCAGCTTAAAAATTCTAAGGTACTTCTAAAACTGAAACAATATCTCCCAATCAAGGAGAGATTAAACAAAAACACAATTTGTCTGGTGAATCCCTTGCTCAAAACAACCAAACCAGAAAGACAGGTCTGAGCTGGTCTGCATCATGAAGAGAAAGTAACATGGACTTTATTTTCCAAAAAGGAATGCACATGGGAATCCAAAATTAGACACATTTGTGTAAAAATAGCAGATGTATTTTTAATGTTGTCATTAAAATTTTCATCCAGCTCTTTAGTGCCTTTAGAAAACAAATAAGGAATATATAGTATGTGCCTGTTCAGTTTACAAGGGAGAGGCCTATGCTTTAACAACTGATTTCTTTCTTGTTGTTTGTGATGTATATTGATAGTGCAATCTGTATAGGATCTAAGGATACAGTGGGGCAAAAAAGTATTTAGTCAGCCACCAATTGTGCAAGTTCTCCCACTTAAAAAGATGAGAGAGGCCTGTAATTTTCATCATAGGTATACCTCAACTATGAGAGACAAAATGGGGGAAAAAATCCAGAAAATCACATTGTCTGATTTTTAAAGAATTTATTTGCAAATCATGGTGGAAAATAAGTATTTGGTCAATATCAAAAGTTCATCTCAATACTTTGTTATATATCCTTTGTTGGCAATGACAGAGGTCAAACGTTTTCTGTAAGTCTTCACAAGGTTTTCACACACTGTTGCTGGTATTTTGGCCCATTCCTCCATGCAGATCTCCTCTAGAGCAGTGATGTTTTGGGGCTGTCGCTGGGCAACACGGGCTTTCAACTCCCTCCAAAGGTTTTCCATGGGGTTGAGATCTGGAGACTGGCTAGGCCACTCCAGGACCTTGAAATGCTTCTTACGAAGCCACTCCTTCGTTGCCCAGGCAGTGTGTTTGGGATCATTGTCTTGCTGAAAGACCCAGCCACGTTTCATCTTCAATGCCCTTGCTGATGGAAGGAGGTGTTCACTCAAAATCTCACGATACATGGCCCCATTCATTCTTTCCTTTACACGGATCAGTCGTCCTGGTCCCTTTGCAGAAAAACAGCCCCAAAGCATGATGTTTCCACCCCCATGCTTCACAGTAGGTATGGTGTCCTTTGGATGCAACTCAGCATTCTCTCTCCTCCAAACATGACAAGTTGAGTTTAGACCAAAACGTTCTACTTTGGTTTCATCTGACCATATGACATTCTCCCAATCCTCTTCTGGATCATCCAAATGCTCTCTAGCAAACTTCAGACGGGCCCGGACATGTACTGGCTTAAGCAGGGGGACACGTCTGGCACTGCAGGATTTGAGTCCCTGGCGGCATAGTGTGTTACTGATGGTAGCCTTTGTTACTTTGGTCCCAGCTTTCTGCAGGTCATTCACTAGGTCCCCCCGTGTGGTTCTGGGATTTTTGCTCACCGTTCTTGTGATCATTTTGACCCCATGGGGTGAGATCTTGCGTGGAGACCCAGATCAAGGGAGATTATCAGTGGTCTTGTATGTCTTTCATTTTCTAATTATTGCTCCCACAGTTGATTTCTTCACACCAAGCTGCTTACCTATTGCAGATTCAGTCTTCCCAGCCTGGTGCAGGTCTACAATTTTGTTTCTGGTGTCCTTCAACAGCTCTTTGCTCTTGGCCATAGTGGAGTTTGGAGTGTGACTGTTTGATGTTGTGGACAGGTGTCTTTTATACTGATAATAAGGTCAAACAGGTGCCATTACTACAGGTAACGAGTGGAAGACAGAGGTGCCTCTTAAAGAAGTAGTTACAGGTCTGTGAGAGCCAGACATCTTGCTTGTTTGTAGGTGACCAAATACTTATTTTCCACCATTATTTGCAAATAAATTCTTTAAAAATCAGACAATGTGATTTTCTGGATTTTTCCCCCCATTTTGTCTCTCATAGTTGAGGTATACCTATGATGAAAATTACAGGCCTCTCTCATCTTTTTAAGTGGGAGAACTTGCACAATTGGTGGCTGACTAAATACTTTGTTACCCCACTGTATATTCAACAGCACTAAGAACAGGATAGCTCAATCTGACCCTTTTGCCTGAATTTCAAATACTGAAATTCTGAATCCCGCCAGAATTATGTTGTTGTGCTCATACACAGTATATAGAAGGTCCCAAGTTCAACCTCTGGGCTAGAAATTGCTCTGTAAAAGTCTAGAAAATGACTGCCAATCAGTACTGAAAACAGCTTATTGGTATAAAATACCAATAAAATAGTGATATGTTTTGTTTCAAAACATTCTGAATTCAAAACAGCCTGTTTCTAGTGCAAAATTCTTGTGTCCAGGCTTGCGGCTCCAAGTGTGTGAAAGGACACATACACACACACTCCTGACTGTATTAGCACAGTTGACTGTCATCTCTTCCTTGGCTACTATACATTTTAATGTTTGTATTTATTATATTGTTCACCACCCAGAGTCACCTGTTGAGATCGGCAGCTATACAAATCGATTAAATAAATAATAAAACAGTTGCTCCCTGCACAGCATACATTGTTTCAAGCACAGGACAAGGTATTTAAATCATTTTAGAAGCATATGCCCGAAACAGCCCATTTTGTCCTTAGAGCAGGCTGTTTCAAATTTAATTTGATTTGAGTTGAAAGGTCTCGCACATGCCTACTAGAACACAGCTTATGTTTGAAATCCATATCCAATAGAAGAGAATATCTGTAGCTCAGGGTTGAACTGTGGAGTCCTTGGTGCCCTCTGAGCTTGGTTGTTTCCTTGCAGACATTTCATTACCCGAGTAGGTAACATCATCAGTGCCAGTGAGTGTGGGGTTTGCTCCCTGTTTATATATAGTAACTTGCCCTGCCAGTGTTGGGGGGGGGGGGGAGGTTTCTCCTCGGTAGTTCCTTGATTAGAGTATTGGTTTCTGCTTGATTGTTTGTCTCCTTGATAGTTCCTTGATTAGGGTATTGTATTGTATTGTATTGTATTGTATTGTATTGTATTATTAGATATATTGTTTTGTTATAAATTCTATTGTTATAAAATCTATAAGTCTATAAAAATCTATAAATCTATAAGTCTATCTATAAAATCTATAAGTCTATATAAATCTATAAATTCTAAATTTGTATTGTTTTCTGCTTGATTGATGATGATGATGATGATGATGATAATAGACTAATTGCAAGCAAGCAACCAAGCTTGGAGAGCACCAAGTACTCCACAAAATCCGTATCATATGTACAGAGACACCTATCTACACAAACCCACATACTATATAGAACAGATATACAGTCAATTTGATTTAGTCCTGTTGTATGAGAAGTAGAGACATCTATCAATCTACAGCATTCTCCACTTTTTATTCAATTTTTTTGAAGGTTTCAGGTTAGCTTACCTGTTCCTGCATTTTCAGCACACAATTCTTTGGCTCCCTCTGCTAACAAGGCAGGTGAGGCACAACTAAGGGGAAGAGGGCCAAGTCCAGGAGTATCTGTTGGGGCCGAAGGCTGACAAAGTGTTTCATTAAACACTTTGTCAGCCTTTGTCCTAACCCAGCTTTTCATCATTTCCCACACAAAAGGAACCAGGAGCCTTGAGCAATCAAAATTTCACAAGAGGAATCTCTCTGGCTAATCCGCCAAAAAATAGCTGCCTCGCCTGCAGCTTCCTGAATAGGCACCCCACCCGAATCCAAGACATCTTTGCAGATCCTTTAGCAGAGGAGAGTATGGTGCACACATGGCTGGACTTCAATAGGGAACTGAAAGCCTCTGAACTGCTGCTGAAGGGACAGCACAGAGCAAAAAATCAACAAGGACCCCTTCCTGGACAAACAAAACCAGCAGCTTTTTGACAGCCGGCCTCTGCATTTCAACCCATTACATCAGTTCGCAGATGGAAAGAGGGTTTTTGTGATCCTCCTTTCTCTGCTGCCTCGCAGAAGAGATTCTGGAACAGGAAGCTGCATGATCCAGGATCAATTTCCACACATGTATTTTCAGAAACAAGCACATCGTTATCAAAAACAGAGGGCAGAATGGGATCTCTGCAGAACATTTCTTGCAGGATTCAACACAGATCTAGAATCCTGCTGACAAGGAACAGTGGGCCTAAAGGATTACACATTCAAACTTAATTCTGTATGAAATTTATACTTTGACGTCACTGGATAAAAAGGGAAAGGCCACATCAGATTAGATATTTAATATATTTTGGCCTTACCCCCGACAGAATCTTGCATAAAGTCTTCAAACAAAAAAAACAGCAAGACTGGTCAATATCCATCCTTTTCTCTCTCTCAGAATTTGTGGTTTATAGCATTTCTGCAAGCAAGCCCAGTGATTCTTAAATACTAATCTTATAATAAATGAATACAAAATTAGTCTGCCAAATTAATTAATACATTTTAATTTGGTAGTTAAGAAATATATAGCATATGAAAAAGCTAAATAATATTATGCTTGTAATATTGCCATCCTAAATTGTAATTAGCCTTGATAGAATATTTTTTTCTTTCTTTTCTCTAGTCTCAATATTCTAACTTATTTAAATAATAGAATGTTAATGATTTTTAAACACATCATACAAACATCAATGTATGGAAGCAACACAATGTACTAAGATTTATAACAATATAATAAAAAGGAAAAAAATGTATAGTGCACTCCTTCTCCATTCGTAGGTCAAAACGCTTAGGGCTTTTCAGTTTCAAAAAGATCCCATGTGAGGTTCCCAATATGCATTTGTAGCCATAAGCAATATAGAGAAAATGAACAGATAATATTTTCTTCCTCTCTCACAATGCTAGAACTTGGGTTCACCTTATTTTACTGTTTGATAAGAGATGAAGGGCAAACAGAGGTACTTTGCAGAGCACAGCCACTGGTTGAGATGGCTCTGAAAGGAGATTAGATAAATTCACAGAACTCCATCAACACCTTATTTATCATGACACCTAAATGCCACTTCCAGCTACAGAAGCTGTGTACCAGCTGCTGACGTGGCAACAATCAGGAAGAGCAGTTGCTTCCTTGGTCACTGTTGGAAAAAGGATAACAGACGAGATGAACTTGGCCAAAAGCTTATATTCCTAGACCAGCTCATGCAGTTTGGGTGCTGAATGATCAATTCTAAGATTCAGGTAGTTTGTTCAATGTGATGGTTTCTGGCTCAGCACGCACACATACTGTACAGATTAGGTTTCAGGTTCAGCAAGTTCAGGCAGTGGCAAGCAGAGTGTGCGTAGATGTTGCAGGAAAGTTCCGAACAAATGCGACCTGCCTGCAAACAAGTCCAAAGCAGTGGGCAAAAATATTGTTGGGTCACAGTCCAAGGGTCTAGGCCAGTGTTTGTCAACTTTGGCAACTTTCAGAAGTGTGGGCTTCAACTCCCAGAATTCCCCAGCCAGCAAGGGAGTTGAAATCCACACTTCTGAAAGTTGCCACGGTTGACAAACACTGGACTAGGCACTCATGGGCAGGTTGTCAGCAAGTCCAGGTTGACAGTGAGTGAGTTTTAGGAGACAAGAGCCTCAAGGCTTCAGGCTCATGGAATGCAAATTAGAAAAGCTGTTCCCAACAGATTCTTGCTGGGTAGCAGTGGTTCTGCCAGGTGGGAGCCAATCAAAGTTGGGAACACCTTTGCCAGGTGAGAAGGAGCACAGAGAGCCTTTGCTCTGCTCAGCATAGAGCGTGCCTGATGTAGACAGCATATGGAATGACCTTGGAGGACAGGAAGAAGAGCTGCTACCAAGGCAATGGTCAGATAAGAGGGGCTTGAGACCAGGCTTAGAAAATAACTTGAGAAAACATCTTAGACCAGTCCCTTCCTAGCTCACATGAAGATGAAGAGGGAGGGGGAAGCGCATTCAAATTTGCAAGCTTCTGTTACTATAGCTGTTACAATAAAAGTAGTCCTGACTTATATGGCTTTGGCCTCTTAGTCTGGTCTACATTGTTGGGCAGACACCCAGGGTTCTGGGACACCCAGATGCTTTGTCATCTGCTGCAGGCACAGTTGCTGGGTGACTGTGGGTAGAATCAGCCTCTGGTGCCTGACTAATTGCCACTTCCTGAGGCAGACACTTACCCAGTGCATCCAGAACAGGCCTTGCAGCATCAGAGTCCTCCACATCCAAGCTGGCCATGAGAGTCCTCTTCCCTTTAATAGCCCATTCATTTCCTCTCCCCTTTGCTAGAGAAACAAGAAACGATTGAAGCGGAATCTCTTTAGTCAAGCAATGGATTTTATTATCTCAAGTTATGGTGAGAGCAATCATCTCAGATGGCTTTTCGAAGAATAGACAAATTAAAGATATGAACCTGTCCAGCTAGGATTATGACCATCGGGAAAAGCCATTTGGTCCCATTGTCAGAGGCCCATCTTTATAGCATGCAGAAGAGGGTCTTCAATGGCCTTGTTCTCTTTGTCGTTAAAAGTTCTGTAAAGACACTTCTCTTTCAGCAGGCTTCTAATTATTAAGTTTTAGGACCTGTTTTGTTGTTACTTTTCATCTTTATTTTAACTTTTTTACATCTTGTTTTTGTTTTCTAAATATTGCTAACAGCTTTGAATACCCACTAGAGAAGAAAGGCTAGGTATAAATCAAGTCAATTGGTAGATGAATTATTTGTGGCTATCAGTCATAAAAATAACTATACCCCATCCAGAAACAAAAGAAGCATTTCTCTCTGGACTGGACACCAGTGGCTAGGGGAAAAAAGTGAGACATTATTGCCCCCCACATTCATGTCCACAGTAAAATAAACAGGCTTCGGTCTAATCCAAGAGTGATCCCATTTTAAGGGATCCCATTTTTCCAAGATGGCCTGTTCTAAAATGCTCTTTTGTTCATTAAGAAAATGGGATGAGACAGTTACAAAAGATCCAGAAGCAGCCCTGAAAAGGTAGTTTTGACTATCCATGTTTTTTGGCTAGGATGGGGGGACTTGATAAATATTCAGACTACAAGGAGATACTTGATTTGGATATTTTACCAGCGAACCTTCAAAAGCAATGGAAATCACACAGGGTGGCACAACTCAACCAACTACTTTTCTATTTGTCTTTAAATGGATTCTTGATAATTGGAGGCACAAACAATAAATGTAATCTCCATTCTCCAAGATGTCCCAAACTCCAAGTTATTCATTTTCTCCACAATTCAGCGTATTGGCTTACTAACTAGGACTGATGCTAAAGTGGAGCAAAAATGCTAACAGTATAATGGAAGGTTATGAAAGTAAAGTACTTAAAGATAAAATAGTGTATTTCTTGCTGGCTGCAGCATGCTGTATACGTCAATATATACGATTGTTTTTAAACCACTAAGTAGTCTGGCCTTGCATAGCCTAGAAGAGCTGTGTTGAAGCTAGTGGGACTCCTTGCTGACCAACTTGAACAGATGCACCCTTCTCATAAACTGCTATACCATAGGGCCTAAGAAAGATCTAAGGCTACAGATAATCAAGAAAAAGAAAAGGGGATACAAGTAGTCCTCGCTTAATGACCATTCGTTCAGCAACCGTTCAAAGTTACAATGGCATTGAACAAATGGTGCTAACGCCTGGTCCTCAAAGTTACAACCTTTGGAGTGCCCCTGTGATCATATCATCAAAATTTGGGTGCTTGGCAGCCTGCCCACATTTATGATTGCAGGGTGTGCTTCAACACCCACCCACTTATTTTCCCCCATCTCTGCCATTTTGGCCCCTTGTACTCCGCGGCCCCTGCTGCCCTGCCCTCCGCTGTCCCCAGCTGACCTTTGCCATCTTCTTGCTCCTGCTGATGAAGCACACCCAGGGGGTTTGGGGTGCACGGCAGTGAGGGCAACTGCAGCTTTGTGCCCCACTGCTTGGCTGAGGGCAGCTGCAGCTTGACACTGCGCTGCTGGGCTTGGGGCAGCTGGGGCTTTGTGCCACGCTGTTGGGCTTGGGGCGGCTGTGGCTTCATGGCACGCTGCTGCGCTTGGAGAGGCTTGGGCTTTGCGCCGGAATGCAGTTTCAAAAATGGTTGTTACATAACCATTCAATCTGCTGTCATCATTCCAGAACACATTTTGCCATTGTGAGTATACAAATAAAAGGATTTTGTTGTGGAATTAAAGAAAGGATTCGCAGTCTCCTTGTACTATGCAACTATCATGCCCTGCATTTTTAACAAAGCATCTACACGGAGCTATAAAGTGTTGGGTTAAGAATCAAAATGCAAAGGTTCCGGATTAAGTTAGATTGTAACCCACTTTAATAGGAAGTGATATAACATATATTAAATAGAAAAATAGATGATAAACTCAGTCAAGAATTTCAATGTACTGCTGTTGGAGAAGCTCATATAGTCAGGATATTTATGCATAATAATTCATAATTCTTATTCTTTATGGGAATACAGGATCCTTTGAACCTTAAGATGCTTATCTCTGAGACACTGTGCCATGTCTATAAATCTTCAAGAAGGAAAAAGAAACTCCCACTGTAGCTAGAGAAGTAAACCAGGAGTTGTTATCCAAACGCACCGTTGATCTTGCTGTTCGTCACCGAAGACAAATTCCTTGTGTATATTTTATACTTGGTCATTAAAGTATTTGTATTGCATTGTTAATAAAAAATGCCTACTAGTGCTAATATATGCAAAATATTCTACCAAATCAGAATCAACCATTTCAAGATAAGAAATGCAAGCTTATATTTTAACTGGCAAATGAAAACTACAGAAAATGCAATTGCAAACATAGCCAATTTAATAGACAAAGAAATTTATTTATTCACGGTTGCATTCACATATACAATGAGTATCAAAATCCATTAACGATAACATGAAATGCACAGATTTTATGAATAACTTGATTTATGTTGCACCCAGAAGTGCCTTTCCTTGAGTCCAAAAAAAGATGGAGGCTAGGTCACCTAAACCAAAAGAAAATAATGTAGTGTAACTCTAAGCATGCTCACATCATTTAGATTTTGCAGTCATGCATTTCCTCCATAGTCTCATGAACTGATATATATGTTTTTAATAATTAGAATACATTTTTATTTTGTTCAGAAATAAAATCCCACTGATTTCAGTAGGCCTGTCTCCCAAGTATGCATAACTACACATTCAACTGTAGTCGCTGAAAGGCATTATGAACTGGTTACATTCTTAAGACGTGTGTTTGTGCAGGTGCTGATGGTAGTAGGGGGTGATGTTAACATATGTGCATCCGTCCCAAAAAAGAAAACCTGGTTTCTAAAACATAAGGGATAGATCTGCACAACCCCCTAAGCCAAAAACAAGCATACTACATCTGAGCTTCAGTTATGTGCAAACATACTGAAGCTCAAATGTTAAAATCCTACCCATTTTAAAGGGGAAAAAATCTTACAAAATACATTCAAAGAAGTTTTTAAATCCATACTGAAATTAGTAGTAGTAATGTCTTTGACTTGAAACAACCAATAAGCAGGACTCTTTAAGGAAAAAAAAATAAACCTTTTACTGCAAATATGCGAATGTCCCATATTCAGAATTATTTTAAATCATCAGTGAGTTTTAAACGCTGAGGAGCAAAACATTTATCAAGAAAACAAACAAAAAATACAGGTGTGAATTCCTTGAGGATTATTTTGCTTTGAGCTGATCTTTTAAAGGCAGGCATGCTGAACCAGTTAAGAATTCTCCTTTAATCCTATATGAACATTGTGTGAAAAAATGCTGGTTGAAATTACTGTGCATCTTTGGCATCAATCAGCTACTTCTTGGACACAGAATACCTTAGTTTGGTGCAGTCAAAGACACTAAGATAAATCCCTGATGTTTATGTTCTGCAGACCCAGTTACTGTGGGCTGATGGAGCAGATATCCAGAAGTCATCTATTATGGGAAGAACATATAGCGGCGGATTAGTTGAAGAACTAAACAAGGTGGCCAAGTGTCAAGAACGGTCATAAAATGCGCTGTTTTTATTTTGGAAAGGCTGTTTGTTAAGTTTATGCCAGCGAAAATGCCTGGATTGCCATCATATTACATAGGAGGTGGAGACAGAGAAGAGGGAAGCTGAAACATTTCAGAATTGACAGCACAGATGTTCCAATCTTACTATTCCCAAACCTCAATGTGACGTTGTCTTTGAGAAAGAGAGAGCCAAATGAAGCCATTTGCTTTGTAAACAAACTTCTGCACAACATGCAGTTTAATTGTTACCAACATTTCTCATGTAATTTCTCATTTTGGCAAATCAGAGTAAAAACACTGTCTTCCGTTAGGGCTGTGGAACAATGAGGGCTCACTTTTGCTCCCAGCCAAATGGTTTTCCAGTCATTGAACATAGACGGGTCCTGCCTGCTTCTGTGAAAACGAAACCACAAAACGAATCAAATCAACAGTGCTATTTTGGAGAACAGGCATAGTAATTCCTAAGAATATTTACCCATCTTCCTGGACAGATTTCTCCCTCTGATCGTGTTTAGCAACCAAAGACTTATCTACAAAACTTTCCTAAAGCAAGAACTTGAAAGATTCAATGTTCTGTATATAGGTTCAAATTAGTGACACTTCTCTCAGTGCAGCAGCCACAAAACGACGCCCCACTTATAGTGTCATTTGTACTATCCTGCTCTTTTCTCACCATTCCTGACAATCAGATTCATGTTCATAGGTTCTTCTCTAGATCTCTCCATCTTTGGTGGCAAAGTCAGAAGCTATGACAAAGAAGATTCTTCTTGACTGTGGAACTCCTTTCCACTGAAAATCTGCCTAGGAGCTACAGAGCTTCTTCTCCAAAATGTTGGTGGGTGAATTATGAGTTGGATATAATTTTGGATAGATCTTAATTAGTTTTAAAATTGGGTTTGGTTAGGGTTGTGTTCCATTAGCATAGCTATGACTAGATGGGCTTTTTGGTAAATCTTTTGTCAGCCTGCTAGAATGTCACGCTGAGAAAGGAAAGCGGTATAAAATATTTTAAAGAAATTGTGCTTCAGGGCCCTGACTGGGTGCCAAGGTAAGCAGCCTCCCATTTGTAGTTTCCCTCTTTGTTGTGGTACATGGAGCTACAGTTTGAAGGTTTGTCTAGACAGTGTCTGTGCAGCAGTAGTGCATCTAGTATTACATAGGGGATGGAACTGGAACAAATAAGATCTGGTGCAGGAATTACAGAACGTTAAATCTTGCCAAATTATTTTACCATTTCATTTATTTATTTAAATATGTCTGTTCTACTTTGCCACAAGTTCTCAATGCCCAGCTACAAGTAAAGCAATCATTAAATAAAAACCGGGGTTCGCTGAAAGAAAATAATTCATGTTATTAGAACAAACTGCAACTGCAGCCGTGTTAGGATTTTTTTTTTTTTTTAAATTTCTTGTGTGTGTGCCTTCAAGTCAGTGTTGACTCCTGGCAACTGCCTGGACAAGACCCTGCAGTTTTCTTGGCAAGATTTCAGAAGTGGTTTGCCCTTGTCTTCTTCCTAGGGCTGAGAGAGAGGGACTGCCCAAGGTCACCCAGCTGGATTCGTGCCTAAGGTGAGACTAGAACTCATGGTCTCCCAGTTTCTAGCCTGGTCCCCCTACCATTACACCAAACTGGTACTCTAGGATTAAGAGTCTGTTAAAAGTGAGAGATCCAGAAAATGTGGAAAATAAAAAGGATGCCTGGTACAGAAACAAGCCAACCAGGTTTAAGTCCCCAGAAAGTGTTTTGCCTAAGTATTACTACTGAAAAGCCCTAAGAAGCCAGAGCTCTCCTCCTTGCCAAAAGCTGTAATTGCCGTCACAAGATAATCATATCATGGGATGTGAGGAGAGATTGTCTCAAGACAAAAATAAGTGGTTATGAATGCAAATTAAATGAATAAACATTACAAACAATATCTAAATTATAAAATCAACATTGTAAACCATACCTGCACCAATAAAAACAACTATTTTGGGCATGGCCAACAATTATTTTTGCTCATGGTCACTCATCCCTTGGTCACTTCCTGGTTAGACTACTGCTATACACTCTGCATAGAGCTGCTCTTGAAGACCACCCAGAAGTTACAACTGGTCCAGAATACAACAGTGCACACAGGGTTGTGCACCCCTAGGTTTGCCCATGTTACACCGCTGTTGCGCGAGCTGCACTGGATCCGAGTTTTCTTCCAGCTGCCATTCAAGGTGCTGGTTATCACCTTTAAAGCTCTATGTGGTACGGGGCCAGGTTATTTGCAGGACTGCCTCTCCCTGAGGGTATCTGCCCATCCCACCAGATTGGACAGAGTGGGTAATGGCCAAGTCCCTTCCCTTAAATTTTGCCATCTTGCAGGACCTAGGAAGCTTGCCTTCCCCGTGGCAGTCCCTGCTCTATGCAACATCCTTCCCCTTGAGATCCGGCAGGCCCCTACTCTTTTAACCTTCTGGAAAGCTGTGAAGAGCTGGCTTTTTCCCCAAGTGTTGGGATGGGGGAAGTTGGAGTTGGAAGAGTGTGCTGTGGGTTGCATCCAGGGAGTTTGGGTGTGGCACCAGGTGCTTCTGTGTCTGTTTTTATTGATTTGTTTTTATTCTTCGTATGATATTTATATTATGATTGTGCACCATCCAGAGTTCTGGTTTTAAGATGAGTGGCCATACAAATATTTGAAATCAATAAAGGTAGCAAAGCTCCAGTGTATGAGAGAATGCCACCCTCACACTCACATATGGGGGAGTATTTTTGCTTGTCAACTAAGGGAGGGAGAAGGCAGTGCTGCAGAATACAAGAAGAGCCTGGAGTGGATTACATGGTAGGTTTACACACCTCCTGCACTTGTCTAAGAACACTACAGCACCAACTACGATATCACTAATGGTGCCAGTGATCCAGACTGACAGCCTAGGATTTATCTTCAAGCTGCAAAATTACTGAACCCAAAAAGCAGTGACATAAACAAAGCTTTAATTTCTAACTTAAAAAAAAAAAATGAAACATACGATTTTGTTTTTCTGTCCCCTCTCTTTAAAAGCATGGTTCTGCTATTATGTTTGCATTAAAAAAACTGAAAAATAAAAAGAACCCAAAACTAAATGTAGCTATTTTAAAAGGAGGTGTCCAATTTCTATAGCCATATGCCTTGTCTCCTTCTAAGAAATCAATGGCTAATAATAAATTTAGTCCCAGTCACGGTAGGATTTTATTACTAATAAAGCATCAGGGAATATAATAGATTCTGCAAACTGAACTGAGATAGAGTTACATTCAGGAATATACATACCTCTCTTTCACTATGTTTGAGTGTGCCCATGTATACGTGTGAGAGATTCCAGCCTTCCTCAATCTGTTGCCCTCCAGGTATTTTCAATCACAGCTCTAATCCAACCCAACCGTCTCCTATATCTGATAGGAGACAATGTTGCTTTTTAAAATTATATGTTCACCTTCAGGGGTTTCCAGTGGTACTAGAATATGCTTTCTTCCTAGCTATTATACGTCCAAAGGTTTGTATTACGCTATTCATCAAGTGTTTGCCTTAACCATGATATTTCCAGCTCATGGGTATCTTTGGTCCACTCACTCACCCTCTTTTATCCTGGCCTCTTTCACAAAGTTGTAGGAATAAAACGAAAGAAACATACATCCCCCCCCCCATATGTTGCTTTGGGTTTCCAGATAAATGGCAGGATATAAATATAATATAATAACATCCCATTAACTGTAATACAGTGGTTTGTCAATCCCACACACACCACATATCCATAAAGTTTAAATCAGTGCTTTTCAAGCTTGGTGACTTTAAGATGAGTGGATTTCAACTCCCAGAATTCCCCAGCCAGCCATGCTGGTCAAGAAACACTGGTTTAAATGACAAAGGAACCAGCATTACATGCCTGGTAGTCTACTGGCAGTAAAACGTAAGTCTGTATTTACTCTAATAGCTTTACTCCAGGACAGTGTTTCTCAACCTCAACAATTTTAAGATGTGTGGACTTCAACTTCCAGAATCCCCTAGCCAGCCATGCTGGCTGGAGAATTCTGGGAGTTGAAGTCCACTCGTCTTAAAGTTGCCAAGCTTGAAGAGTATGTTATATGCAAAACATCAATCTAGTAGTGTAAAGTCGATCTTAGATACTCCACAATAATTGTTTGTTCAATCTATCACACTAATTTGGTGGAGTGCTTCTCCCCACCCTCGCCATCTTTTTTAGCGTCAAAAGTAGCATCGCCTTTGTGCAATCAATCTTCTTGGCCTTCCGGAACACTATCAAAATCTGGCTTTTCTTCCAAGCGTTAGGGACAGGATGTTAGGGGGGACCCATATATGTGTGTCTGTTTTTGTGCAATTGTTATAAAGTGACTTGGTTTTTCTTCTTTGTATTGCATTGTTTTTAATTTTGGTTCCAAGACTTCTATATTGTTTTTGTACTGATTGTTCATCTGCCAGGGTTATGGGCAACCATATATATTTAAAAATAAAAGCAATAAATAAATACATAAGCCAATGAGGGCACAAGAAGAGATTGAGTAGCAGAACTGGGCAGCCAGGTTTGAAATATATATATTTTTCAAATCATAATTCTCCCTTGATATCGCCCTTAAGCGCTTCATTTCAGCCCAAACTATTTTGTATGTTTTGCATCTTTCAGAACAATCAAAACATTGGAAACGTTTTGGCATAAAACATATCAAGTTAAAACAGGATCCAGTTTGTAGGAACAGGCGTTGACTACCACTTGAAAATTTAAATGGAATGCAAAGAGCTTCACAATACTTTCTATACTGAGTCATTCATTTATTTTAAAAATGTCAAGCCTGATCAACAGCAATACAGATAGCCAGATATATACCTTGAGGGATTTCAACACCTGTGTGTAGGTGTGCGTGTTGCAAGCGTAAATGAGTTAACAGATCATTTCTCATTGCAGCTGTTCTCCAATATAATTTAAAATAAAAACCAGCAGCATAATGGATTTATATTTCAGGGCAGACCATGATGGCACAGAATTTTATTCTGTGTGGGAAGATCATTTGGGCATTCAAGTCTGGATTTTGGACAGGGGCAAATGGTGCTGGTTTAAGTATGGTACATATTACAACAGAAGGAGAGAATGTAATAAGCGTATACCAACAGTCTAGGGGATTATTGGGAACTGGAGTGTAAAACATCACAAAGCACCAAATTGGAAGGCTATTCTAGACTGAATAAAATAGCAGTTTATGAGCTGTCAAAATTTCTTCTTCAATTTTTGAGACTCAAAAACATGGTACATTGCTAATACCAAATTCAAAGTTAAAGTCAAATTTCAGCCAGGATATAAGACTGAGAATCCTTTGTTTGCCTTGATGGATGACCTAAACCAGGGTGGTATGGAGATTAAGATATCAGGCTACAATAGGGGACATCCAGGATCAAGTCCCTCTTCAGCCATGGAAGTTCACTGGATAATTTGAGGACAACTCATGCTAAGCCCAGTAAGAGATTTAGAGGTATACTGCAACAGTCCCAATGCTTCATGTCCAGATCTGTTTGGCAAGCAGCCTTGGTGTCCCTTAATGTTCCACCTTGTATATAATATTAATACAGATGTAAAACTGCTAAGAGTGATCAACTCCAACTTTGTTGCTCTCTACCATTTAACTCTAAGAAGATATCCCATATCTTTGAACAGTGCCTGAATTTGATAAAGGCCTAGATGGAACAAATTAAGATTAAACTGAGACAAGATAGAGATCCTGTTGTTCAAAAGATAACTAGAATTAGGATTCAGGTTCTACTTCTCTTAATAAATCAAGTTCATAACTTTGGAGTGCTCCTTGATCCTAACCTTCAAATAGTGGCAGTGGGAAGAAATGGTCTTGTAAAATTATGTTTAATGTGCCAGCTACAAGTGGAGTCAGTCTCATCTGCCAAGAATTAGTCAAGTCTTAGTCACATCACATGTTAATTGTAATGCCCTCAACATAGGATTACTTTTGAAGAGCACCCCCAAAGCTTCAACTGGCATCAAAAACAGCAACAAACCGGTGTATGGTATTGTGATTATATCATACTGATACTGGTGGCTGGAGCAGATCTTTCAGTTGTTTTCTAGGCTTGATGTAAAATGCTGATCCTAAACTTTGTAGTTTGTAACTGCTTAGAGCCTGCACACCTAAGATACTACCTTCTGCATTATAAACCCATTCAGGTTATAAGAACTGTAGGCAAAGCCCTTTTGAAAGCACACTGCCCCCACACCCCACACACCCCATTTGCAAAGATCTATCTGCAAACTGAGCCCATGTGGAAAAGCTATCTCCTGCAATCCTTATTAAATGCTGTCTCTTCAAAATTAAGATTGTCTCAAAAGTTTTAACTTTTTGAAAAGGAGTTAAAAGTCTGGCTCTTTCATTTAACCTTCTTAAACTGTGCAAATGTTCCTTTAATATTTTAATATTGTTTTATTGTTTTTACATGATGGTTGTACACCACATTATAGCTCTACATCTCAGATGGCAATGGAATATCATGGTTTTAAAAATTCTCAGGTACAGGCATTTGCAAATCCATCCACCAGGTTATCAAGTCAGGAACTCACTGTCTCTGGCAAGCTAGGTACTCATGATCCTATAAATCACTAATTTAGTTAATCTCATTTTCATTTTTCAAACAGGTAATAAGCATCAGGATACTCTTCCATGAAGGAAGATTGCAATTCTTTCTTGATTTCCCCATATTCTGCACAAATAAGAACTTGCTTCTCTTCCAAGCCTTTTCTGCATGTGAGAAGCTGAACAGGAAGGAACTAGTGATGACAAGTCATGGCTGCTCAGTAAGGCAACCCTGTATTTATATACTACAGTGCATAAAGAAAAATATATTTAAAAGAAAGCTATGGAAAGCACTTTTATGTGATATGCAAGTGCGTTACATAGATAGGAAAATGTTAACTTACTAGTACAACTAAAAAACAAACCCCCTCCAATACAGCATTATGTATCACTACCCTTTTAAATATTTTCTAAGCCCATGCACACTCTATTCAACTCTGCAGTTCATTTTAAAGTTCTTTCAGAAATATTCCTCTTGCACTAATGGGAAGAGAACGCTTATTGAAGTTTTCTTAAATTTATATCCCAGGAAAACAAAAATGCCTCATTTACGAAGTTGATGTTACAAATTCATTAAGAAAATATACAGAATTTACTTGATTTCCAAATGATACATACAAAACAATTTCATACATTATTGTTCTATGCCTTAAGCAGAGAGAAAGCAGAATAGAAATTTAACATATAAATGGACCACATTTGCAGATGCATAAGCTCTATTTATAATTCACTCTACGTGAAATGAGAATACCATGGACAGCCAAGAAAACATACAAATGGATCATAAAACAAATCAACCCAGAGTTCTCATTGCAGGCACAAATGACCAGGCTCAAATTATCTTACTTTGGACATATTATGCAAAGACCCAACTCTCCAGAAAAGGCTCCAATGCTGGGAAAGGTGGAAGGAAGAAGAAAAGAGGACAAAAAGCAGTAGTACGATGGATGGATTCAGTTACAGTGGCAATGGGTACACCATTGGAAGAGCTGAAATACCAGGTTAGGGACAGATCGTTATGAAGAAAATCTATCTATGTGGTCTCGAAGATTCAACAAGAAGTTGATCAATCTACATGAAACATCAAACAGAACTGTAAGTTTAGGAAAATGTTCATTTTGCAGGGTACCTTGCTCATTTGTACATGATCAAGTGCTCTACCAAAAACTGATGAATCAGAAGCAAAGGCTGAACTGCATGTCAAAAGTTCTGTTTTGGAAATAGGCTGTCAACTTGCTGTTTTTTTAGCCCCACTTCAAACAAAAATTCTGTGTATTTAATTTTTATTCCATTATGCTGATTCTACTGATATTATGTTTTGATACTGGGTTATGTTTATATAGTGTTGTTAACTGCTATTGGACTTTTTCAATAAAATTTCAGTCCCTTTTTAAGTGTTCTTAGGGTTATAGTGTAGTCATCCTTTTCCAGCTGCATCCTTTTCCAGGCTCAGATAGCTGCATGGAAACCAGCTATCTTCCATTAGGACTAGTAGTATAAGGCTATGCATGTTTTAAATATTTTTAAAAATGACAATATTTTAATAAATCAATAAACAAATACGTGATGCCCAGTTTCCATTCCTACTTTCCTGGGGAAAGTGCCAAGGCTACTGATCAAAAGGCAGACAAAAACAAAACAAAATCCACACTACCAAAGAAAGAAAGTAGGGTTAGGTACCTGAAAGGCTGCCAAGAAATACTTCTATTTGGAACCATCATTTACTCCAAACATCACTTTTAAAACAGGAAACAACAGTGACAGCCATCTATAGCAATGTTCACAGACACATGTACCAACTTGGAGACAGGGAGGATCATGAAAGTGAGGGCATCTTATGAAATAATAGGCCTGCCAAAATCTGTAGTTCAGTATTTACCATCCAAACTTCTGTGATCAGCTCAGAAATTCTTAGGGAAAGCCAAGCGTCTAGACCAGGGCTCTGCCACATTTTCTTGGCCGAGGGCTGCCTTGGTTATTTGAATGATTTGCTGGGGGTCACACTCCAGAAAGTAGTGGGTCAGGCCAGGACAAAAACTAAATTTGATTTGATTTCATTGACATTTACATCCACATTTAAAATAAGTACAGCTAATATGATTTACTCTCCAGACTTAGATTTAATTCTTCCCCTCTTTTGTCAAAAATTATGACTTGATGACAACTTCTCAAAGTCAATGGGTGCTGCACCCAAGACTTTAGAGGACAGCATGAAAGTTTGGGCCTGAAGATCTACACCCTTATAACTTAGATTCATCCCAGTCTAGTCCCGGGAAAGGGTTTAGGATCAAATAGGCATATTATGTTGACAAATGATTTCTTCAGGAGGACAGGAAGAACACATTGCTGCTGATTCCCCCTAGAAGATACCATGAAAGATCTATCAGTATATCTCCCAGACCAGAAATTCAGGCTGAGAACTGAGGACATGGTATTACAGTAGTACACCTGACCAATTCCAGAGGGCTCTGAAGGAATTCAGTGCAGCCTCATTGGTACAAAGCTTCAAAGGGGTTCTTTGATTTATCATTTCAATGCAGGCCAATCAAATGGTGAAGAAGCACTCCATAGTTTTTCAAAGCACTTCACAGATTCAAGAGCTTTGGGGCTGTGTTTTGGGTTTAAACAGACAATAAAATGGTGCAACTTCAATTCCATACATGGAGAATGCTGACAAGGAATTGGATGGTGTGTTGGGTACTCGGATGCTGACATGAAGCCAATGACATGTAGCAACTCATTAAATTCTGTGCCTACCAGAGCTCTTTTTGGGGTGGCAAGGCTCTTTAGCCTTCATTCTCTTTCTCAACTTTCAGCTTTTTTAACACGACTAGTCACAATCTTTAACGTTGCTCTCATCTTGAGTGAACAGAATAAGCCAACATGACTGGGAATTCAATTTCAGCCCTCATCACTCTGAATACAAGAAATGCAAGATATTATCTATGGTCTGTTGTCCATCCATCCATCCATCCATCCTGCTTTTTGTTCATGAGCTCATGGCAGTGTACTTAATACTGCCTCTTCCTTTTTTTTCTTCCTCCACAACAGCCGTGAGGTGGGTTGTGCTGAGAGAAAATAAATGGTCCAAGGTCACTCAGTGAGCTTCTGTGGCTGAAGATGGAGTAGAACATATTTCTCTGCTCTCATTGCACCCACAGATTGGCAGCCCTACAGCCCTATTTAAGGTAAGCTGGTTTCCCCTGGGTAAGGAAGGACCAAGGGAGCACTTGCAAGGCTGCTGTGAGATTATTCTAGGCATCTGGCAGAAGTTGCTTAGTTCCACTCTCAGGCAGATACCAGTTGTGCAGGCTCTATGGAATTGATTGAGGCACACTCTAGCTTGGTAATCTGGAAAGAGTTTGAGCCTGTTAATTCTGAAGAAGCGGGTAGGGTCTTTGGGGCTGTAAGGGTGGCCACCTGTACTTCATATATATGCCCCCTTCTGATTGGTTAAGGACTCCTGGAAGGTGACATCCATGCAGGAGTGAATGCATCCCTGAGAGAGGGGATCCGCTGGATCTAAAGGAGGTGGTGGTCTAACCTCTCCTCAAGAAGCCATCGCTGGATCTAAGGAGCTGGACAATTTTCTAGCTGTGAGTGGGGTGTCCTTATACATTCATAAATAAATAAATAAGTATTAAAGGAAGCTCTAGAAAAGGAATTGTGATACAACACTGGTACGAAGTGGGATGGGCAAAAGGCTTTCTCGTGCACTTTGCTGGAAGCTCTATTCCGAGAAAAGACCAGAAACAATTTAGCCATGAAAACTTTTTCTACCATTTTTTCATTCCTTCATTCGTTACATAATCATGCAATTATACTGCACAGAAGAAGCTTTCATCTGAACTGGAAGCAAGGCTATATCTTTATACACCAACTCAGACTCTGATGTATTTGGTTTGCTTGTTAAATGTGCCCACATCCCAAAGAATGTTTAAATCCATACAATAATTATGAACATATAACAAACTTTAAAAGAAAAAGATAGTATTTGTTTTGTTTTGAACTGTGGAACTTAAGCATTGTTTCTCATTAAAGTAAGTATAAGCTAAATCCTCAAATAGGAAATACCTGTGCCACAACAAAAGAAGGGAAGTTGACAAAGTCTGTAATGCTGGCAATAAGATCCTACTGTTCATTCTTGGGACTACAGTCATCATCAGGCTCTGCAGTCTACCTAAGACATGAAGGGGGGTTTTTTGTTTTTGTTTTAGGTTTTTTTATCCTGCCTTCCTTATTTTTATAAATAACTCAAGGTAGCAAACATGCCTAATGCTCCTTCCTCCTATTTTCCCCACAAGAACAACCCTGCAAGGTGAGCTGGGCTGAGAGAGGGGGACTGGCCCAAAGTCACCCAGCTGGATTTCATGCCTAAGGTGGGACTAGAACTCACCATCTCCTGCTCTCTAACCTGATGCCTTCACCACTAGACCAATGTTAATCCAAAACCACTACATCAAGCCTTTGGAAGCTGTACAGTAGAACTGTTCTGCTTTTGCTTAAACCTTAATTCCAGGGTCAAAGTTTCAGCTGGTGAAAAAGTCTTGGAAAAAAAAATCACGTTTCAACAAGCCAACTACTATCTATGATTATGCTATGAACTTACCCAAGGCAGTCACTTTTGGCCCTGTATCTTTACAAAGAGGGGTTCTGAGTAGATTGGTCTTCCCCAGATGTATTAATAACCACTAGACTATAGCTGGCATCCTGACATTTCACTACAAATCCAGAGGGGCATCACTGATAGGCACTGTACAGTTCCTAGCCAGCCCGCTGAGGAAAGTGCAAAAGATTTCAGAGCAAGCAGTAGTTTTGGCTTCTCCAACTCATGACGTGTCACAGCAGGAATGAACTTGTCTCCAATTCTAATTAGTTATCTCAATCCAGCACCTGTATCTCAACAGTTGGACAATTACAAATCTGTCACTGTCTCTCACTTGGGTGCCCTCCCCCACTTGCCTCCCCCAGCTCAGAGAGCAGGCCCTTCACACCTCCTTACTGTAAAGCTGTCCAGAGCAATTACCTGCCCTTGGCTAGATAGGTCTGAGAACACACAGCCGCCTAATTTATAGCTGTTGCAGTCACAACAGCAGGCTGGTCCTGGGGGCAGAGGTGGCAGTAAGGGGGAACCTGAGACTACTGGAGAAGTGTAGCCGTGCAGACAACCCAGGGCTGCTCATACAGCTGAAGGAGTGTTGGATATAAGGGTCTCAGATTATTCCCCCCCACCTCGCCCTACGGCGACACCATGGTAAACTTGTCTCTTTCAAAACATGTTGCAATGGCCTTAGGATATTACTGTGACTGCAATTATTTATTTCCTCTAGAGCTACTTCATGCATAGGCTTTTGATTATAGATCAAATAAAAATATAAAGTGTGAATTTAATAAACAAGCACCTCACCAAGGCACACACATGAGGAAGTCATAAATGGATAAGGTCTCTGAGGTGGAAACACTCAGCTACAAATACTGGTTTGCTTTTACAGAATGTGTGAATTGGACTCCTTCAACTAAGCTACTAAAACTATTCTGTTTTCCTATGCATGGAATCCATTTCTGCATCTCCTGAAAAGTCACTGAACAAGTTTGCCATATCTCAGGTTACATGATACAAAAAGAGACATTTTTTAAAATGGGAATACATAGTGCTATATAGGAGAACAGTAGGTGCGATACGTGAACAGAAAATAATGAGAAATGTCCTGAATGCAGTGAAGTTCACAATCAAAAAATACACACAAAAATGTATATATTAGAGGAAACATTACATATTGGTGTACCTTAATAAGTATGCAATGGACTCTACTAGGGAACAGCAGTTACTCAAAGTTTGTATGCTAATAAAATTATAGACAAAATTAGGAAAATAAACCTGAAAATGCATCATCATTTTTGAAAGGAGAGGTTGGATTTGTAAACTGCTGTGATAATATGGTGGGGGAAAAAACCTTAAAAGCTGGGGGGAAAGTGAGACACTGAGAGAACGCATCCATGGCAGATTTGCGCAACCCTATTTGTGAGATGTGGGTAGGCCCTGTAGAACCTGAATAGCCCAGAAAGATTTATTTATTTTAAACATTTATATTCTCCCTATCCACTATATAGTTCTAGACAGCTAGATTATTAGAGCAAAATCAAAACATGTTCTCTCAAGTCACTAGAAACTGTTCTCATGTCTCACAAATTTAGAGAGACCAGTTACAAATCTTACACAAGAATTGGTTGTCATGCTGGAACCCAAACTCTACAATTACTGTTTGATGGTGACCACACAGTAAATTAAGATTTCAGGGATACTGGCAAACCAGAGTTCCACAGACTCAATATGTACCACAACATTAGGATAAAATCAGCTATAAGATGAACAACCTGCCAGAAAAGTGATCACAGCTTACTTGACTACTTTCTAATCATAATTTAGACAGCAGATATCACACTGTGGTTAGTTTGAATATCAAACTACAGGAAGTAGATTCAGACACTGTATTTTTGCAGACATGCATTGCAAATACAAGGATTAATGATAGCTCTCATACCCATTATATACGTAAATTCCAAGTTGCTCAGAAAAGAGCATCAACTATATACAAATTTTAGCCCCCAAAACCAACTGCAGAACCTAGACTGTCATTACATACACTAAAACAGAAATATTAAATGAAGAGCATCTAATGCAAGGTGAAAAATTAATCCATTTTAACCCAATGAAATCGGAAGAAAAGCATTTTTTTAAAAGGCAAAAAATGTTCTCTGAGAGATTCTTATAATGTAATACACTATAGCTACTAATTCAGAGCTGAAAAACTGAAGTTCAGTATTATGGTAAAACTATTATGTCCATGCTAGTACAGTTACAGAAACTGCAGTTATATTACATGAATGAACTTGTATTAAGCCATTCTGTATATATTTCAAACTGATTTTGATCTACCTGGTATTTCTGCACAAGTCTCTGAAGACAAAAAAGAATCCTGCCTGTATATTATGGCTGCATAATAGAAAATATTTCAAGGTGATCTAAACCAGATGTATCAGATGTATCAATGATGTACCAAGTACAAGCATGAGCAATGAACCTGAAGATGTCAAGACTATGTTCAGCTGTGTCACTGACTGGATTTGTGCACACGTTTAATTCACAGGTATATAAAAATTTCCAGTTATTTTATGATAGAATTTGGGACCAGGGAAAAGAACAAGCTGTACCCTAGACCCAGTGGATTTGCTTCATTTTCCTTACTAAAGGAAAAGCTGAACCATTAAAGAGGACTGTTATTTCACTTGTGCAATAAACTCCTTTCACCAACATCACTTCACACTTTGCAGAGTGCAAAGTTCATAACACTGATATTGTTGGCTCTCCCACTTGCTAGTTCTTGGCAACCATCATTTCTGCTTGGCTGTTCATTAATACAAAATCAGTAACATTAAAGGCTTTGTTCTACTGCTCCAGACAGGATTTTTCCCCGAATAATCTATTCCCACTAGTAGAGTTCTTGTGTAAGACAAAGAATACTCTTTCCAGCATTGTTACTAGAAATAACAAGAAAATTGCAGACACTTGCAAATGTTGTTTAACCCACCCTTGCAAACATATCCCCCAACGCCCTTATCCAACTAGCATTACCAAGGCCAATTCAAACCTGACCAAAGATTTTCTAAGAAACATTCAATATTTTGTGCTATATGAATAGGCTGTAGCTAGCCTTAACCACTTCTACTGGAAATCCTATGATTCTTAAAACAATTTGCATCCACATAATGATATCGAATCATTAGGTTGCCCAATAGGGTTGTAAGTGCAAAAGGCCACAAAAACCACTTTAGATCATGGGTTTAATTCAATCACATGAGTGGATAAATTAAATACTTGCCCATAGGCCAAGAAAACTCAAACAAGCCACAACATATTCCGGCAAGTTTCTGTTTCAAAATGATCAGTATCCATGACATCTTGAGAACAATTGGTGGTATCTGCCAAGATTAATCCTAATAACCAGAGAGTTGAAAACGTTTCAACACTGGAAACGGAATTTTAAGGAGATATTTCTCTGGCTACCAAAGCTGAATGAACTAACAGTTACACTTTTTCAACTTCCACGTAACTTCTATAAGGAGGAAAAACATCAGACATGCATGAGACCTCAACATACGCAGAACTTCCCAAGTCTGCCTGGGAAACCCATTTATATAAATACACAGCTCAAGCATGTAACTAAAAGTTATCTTTACAAAATAGATCAAGAATAGCTACTGATCTACTTAATCTGGTTGGAAACAAAGACAAAACTCAGCACATATATGGTATTTTAACTTTTGCCAAATATTTTACAGTTCCTGAAACGTTTTAACATTTAAGGCTTCCCAGTCACATCATGGCAAAGACTTAACACAGTTCATATCGCAACTGTTCTTAAATAGCATGTTTTGAAATGTTTCCTGCTTACAGTTTGATTAACTACAGTAACCTCTAGATTACAAACCCCAGAATGACTCATTCTCACTTTGCTGAAAGTAGCCACCACTTTGCAGCTGAAGTGCTTCCTCTCTGATCCCCAAGAAACCTTGTAGCAAAAAACTGCATCCTAAATTTTGTTTCAGCACAGCCACCTTGCATTTCAACTGCTAAAAGGTTTTTTCCCCCCACCTGTATCTCAGCAAGGAATGCTTCAGATCACAAACACATTTTCCTTGTTTTCCAAGGATTAATTCCCCTATGCTGCTTGGGGTGGCGGGGGGAGGGAGGGTCAATTCAGATGGAAGTCTTAAATCAATTGGTGAAACTATTATGTTTCCAGAGATTCTCATGCCAGTACATAACTGCGATGAGGTGGTCAGCAGTATAAACTGTATAAATAAATAAATAGCTCCCACCCTTTCCACCTGCAAACTGTCCCTTCAAGCTATACTTTAATAATAATTACCTTTAGTGCAATATGCACATTCCAAATGGCACTGAAGAAGTGGATGTGCATCAAAGAACCCATAAAATTCCCCACTTCAACAGCTGGAGACTTTCCTCTCACACAAGTCCTCCAGATATACCTCATTTTGATTTCATAAGATTCAATGGGACAAACATCTTGTAGAGGTCTGCCTAGACCAGTGTTGTCCAAACTTGGCCACTTTAAGATGAGTGAACATGGCTGGCTGGGGAATTCTGGGAGTTGAAGTCCACTCATCTTAAAGTGGCCAAGTTTGGACAAAACTGGCCTAGACAGACTTTACCAAAGCCACCAATTTGGCCCGTGCAGGTTAAATTCTATACAATGGGGCAAAAAAGTATTTAGTCAGCCACCAATTGTGCAAGTTCTCCCACTTAAAAAGATGAGAGAGGCCTGTAATTTTCATCATAGGTATACCTCAACTATGAGAGACAAAATGGGGGGGAAAATCCAGAAAATCACATTGTCCGATTTTTAAAGAATTTATTTGCAAATCATGGTGGAAAATAAGTATTTGGTCACCTACAAACAAGCAAGATGTCTGGGTCCACAGACCTGTAACTACTTCCTTAAGAGGCGCCTCTGTCCTCCGCTCGTTACCTGTAGTAATGGCACCTGTTTGACCTTGTTATCAGTATAAAAGACACCTGTCCACAACATCAAACAGTCACACTCCAAACTCCACTATGGCCAAGATCAAAGAGCTGTTGAAGGACACCAGAAACAAAATTGTAGACCTGCACCAGGCTGGGAAGACTGAATCTGCAATAGGCAAGCAGCTTGGTGTGAAGAAATCAACTGTGGGAGCAATAATTAGAAAATGGAAGACATACAAGACCACTGATAATCTCCCTTGATCTGGGTCTCCACGCAAGATCTCACCCCATGGGGTCAAAATGATCACAAGAACGGTGAGCAAAAATCCCAGAACCACACGGGGGGACCTAGTGAATGACCTGCAGAGAGCTGGGACCAAAGTAACAAAGGCTACCATCAGTACACTATGCCGCCAGGGACTCAAATCCTGCAGTGCCAGATGTGTCCCCTTGCTTAAGCCAGTATATGTCTGGGCCCGTCTGAAGTTTGCCATAGAGCATTTGGATGATCCAGAAGAGGACTGGGAGAATGTCATATGGTCAGATGAAACCAAAGTAGAACGTTTTGGTCTAAACTCAACTCGTCATGTTTGGAGGAGAGAGAATGCTGAGTTGCATCCAAAGAACACCATACCTACTGTGAAGCATGGGGGTGGAAACATCATGCTTTGGGGCTGTTTTTCTGCAAAGGGACCAGGATGACTGATCCGTGTAAAGGAAAGAATTAATGGGGCCATGTATCGTGAGATTTTGAGTGAATACCTCCTTCCATCAGCAAGGGCATTGAAGATGAAACGTGGCTGGGTCTTTCAGCATGACAATGATCCCAAACACACTGCCCGGGCAACGAAGGAGTGGCTTCGTAAGAAGCATTTCAAGGTCCTGGAGTGGCCTAGCCAGTCTCCAGATCTCAACCCCATGGAAAATCTTTGGAGGGAGTTGAAAGCCCGTGTTGCCCAGCGACAGCCCCAAAACATCACTGCTCTAGAGGAGATCTGCATGGAGGAATGGGCCAAAATACCAGCAACAGTGTGTGAAAACCTTGTGAAGACTTACAGAAAATGTTTGACCTCTGTCATTGCCAACAAAGGATATATAACAAAGTATTGAGATGAACTTTTGATATTGACCAAATACTTATTTTCCACCATGATTTGCAAATAAATTCTTTAAAAATCAGACAATGTGATTTTCTGGATTTTTCCCCCCATTTTGTCTCTCATAGTTGAGGTATACCTATGATGACCCCTTCAGGGATCACTGCCTTGTCCTGGCAAAGGGGCTTGCGTAACTCAGTGAAGCCATGAGCTATACCGTGCAGGGCCACCCAAGACGGACAGGTCATGACAGAGAGTTCTGACAAAATGTGGTCCACTGGAGAAGGAAATGGCAACCCACTCCAGTATCCTTGCCAAGAAAACCCCATGGACAATGTTAAAAGGCTAAAAGATATGACGCCGGAAGATGAGCCCCTCAGGTCGGAAGGTGTCCAATATGCTACTGGGGAAGAGCGGAGGGCAATTCCAAGTAGCTCCAGAAAGAGTGAAGCGGCTGGGCCAAAGCCGAAAGGACGTTCAGCTGTGGATGTATCTGGAAGCGAAAAGAAGGTCCGATGCTGTAAAGAACAATATTGTATAGGTACCTGGAATGTAAGATCTATGAACCAAGGCAAGCTGGATGTGGTCAAACATGAGATGACAAGACTGAACATCGACATCTTGGGAATCAGCGAACTGAAATGGACGGGAATGGGTGAATTTAATTCGGGTGACCATTATATCTACTACTGTGGGCAAGAAACCCTTAGAAGAAATGGAGTTGCACTCATAGTGAATAAGAGAGTCGGAAAGGCAGTAATGGGGTACAACCTCAAAAACGACAGAATGATCTCAGTGCGTATCCAAGGCAAACCATTCAATATCACAGTCATCCAAGTCTATGCCCCAACCACTGATGCTGAAGAAGCTGAGGTTGACCGCTTCTATGAAGACCTACAACACCTTCTAGAACTAGCACCAAAAAAGATGTCCTTTTCATCATAGGGGATTGGAATGCTAAAGTAGGAAGTCAAGGAGTAATCGGAATAAAGGCAAGTTTGGCCTTGGAGTACAAAATGAAGCAGGGCAAAGGCTAATAGAGTTCTGTCAAGAGAACAAGCTAGTCATAACAAACACTCTTTTCCAACAACACAAGAGACGACTCTACACATGGACATCACCAGATGGTCAATGCTGAAACCAGATTGATTACATACTTTGCAGCCAAAGATGGAGAAGCTCTATACAGACAGCAAAAACAAGACCAGGAGCTGACTGTGGCTCAGATCATGACCTTCTTACTGCAAAGTTTGGCTTAAATTGAAGAATGTAGGGAAAACCACTAGACCACTCAGGTATGACTTAGATCATATTCCTTGTGAGTACACAGTGAAGGTGAAGTGATTTAGAGGATTAGATTTGGTAGACAGAGTGCCTGAAGAACTATGGACGGAGGTCCGTAACATTGTACAGGAGGCAGCAACTAAAACCATCCCAAAGAAAAAGAAATGCAAGAAAGCAAAATGGCTGTCTAATGAGGCTTTACAAATAGCTGTGGAAAGAAGGAATGCGAAAAGCAAGGGTGAAAGGGAAAGATATAAGCAACTGAATGCAGATTTCCAGAGAATAGCAAGGAGAGATATGAAGGCCTTCTTAAATGAACAATGCAAAGAAATCGAGGAAAACAATAGAATGGGGAAGACCAGAGATCTCTACAAGAAAATTGGAGATATGAAAGGAACGTTTAGTGCAAAGATGGGTATGATAAAGGACAAAAAAGGCAGGGACCTAACAGAAGCAGAAGAGATTAAGAAGAGGTGGCAAGAATACACAGAAGAACTATACAAGAAAGATCTTAATGTCCCTGATGTCCACGCTGGTGTGATCACTGACCTTGAGCCAGACATCCTAGAGAGTGAAGTCAAGTGGGCCTTAGGAAGCATTGCTAACAACAAAGCTAGTGGAGATGACAGTATTCCAGCTGAGTTATTTAAAATACTAAAAGATGATGGTGTTAAAGTGCTGCACTCAATATGCCAGCAAGTTTGGAAAACGCAACAGTGGCCATGGGATTGGAAAAGGTCAGTTTATGTTCCAATTCCAAAGAAGTGCAATGACAAAGAATGCTCAAACTATCGCACAATTGCACTCATTTCACATGCTAGCAAGGTTATGCTCAAAATCCTACAAGCTAGGCTTCAATAATACATGAACCGAGAACTACCGGATGTACAAGCTGGGTTTCGAAGAGGCAGAGGAACTAGAGATCAAATCGCCAACATTTGCTGGATCATGGAGAAAGCACGAGAGTTCCAGAAAAACATCTACTTCTGCTTCATTGACTATGCAAAAGCCTTCGATTGTGTGGATCACAACAAACTGTGGCAAATTCTTAAAGAGATGGGAGTACCAGACCACCTTACCTGTCTCCTGAGAAATCTGTATGTGGGCCAAGAAGCAACAGTTAGAACCAGTCACGGAACAACCAATTGGTTCAAAATAGGGAAAGGAGTACGACAAGGCTGTATACTGTCACCCTGCTTATTTAACCTATATGCAGAGTACATCATGAGAAATGCCAGGCTGGAAGAATCACAAGCCGGAATTAAGATTGCAGGGAGAATCATCAATAACCTCAGATATGCAGACGATACCACCCTAATGGCAGAAAGTGAAGAAGAACTAAAGAGCCTCTTGATGAGGGTGAAAGAGGAGAGTGCGAAAGCTGGCTTGAAACTCAACATTAAAAAAACTAAGATCATGGCATCTGGACCCATCAATTCCTGGCAAATAGAAGGGGTAGAAATGGAAGCAGTAACAGACTTCATTTATTTGGGCTCCAAGATCACCGCAGATGGAGACTGCAGTCATGAAATTAAAAGACGCTTGCTCCTTGGGAGGAAAGCTATGGCAAGCCTAGATAGCATATTAAAAAGCAGAGACGTCACCTTGCCAACAAAGATCCGCATAGTCAAAGCTATGGTTTTTCCAGTAGTAATGTATGGCTGTGAGAGCTGGACCATAAAGAAGGCTGAGCGCCGAAGAGTTGATGTCTTTGAACTGTGGTGCTGGAGAAGACTCTTGAGAGTCCCCTGGACTGCCAGTCAATCTTAAAGGAAATCAACCCTGATTGCTCATTGGAAGGATCGATAATGAAGCTCAAGCTCAGATACTTTGGTCACCTAATGCGAAGAGAGATCTCTTTGGAAAAGACCCTGATGCTGGGAAAGATTGAAGGCAAAAGGAGAAGAGGACGGCAGAGGATGAGATGGTTAGATAGCATCACCGAAGCAATGAGCATGAAACTGAGCAAACTCAGGGAGGCAGTGAAGGACAGGAAGGCCTGGCGCAATATGGTTCATGGGGTCACGAAGAGTCGGACACGACTTAACGACTAAACAATAACAACCACCTATGATGAAAATTACAGGCCTCTCTCATCTTTTTAAGTGGGAGAACTTGCACAATTGGTGGCTGACTAAATACTTTTTTGCCCCACTGTACTCTATGATACTTTCTGTCCTGAACAATCTTAGTGTAAAAGAAACAAAAACAAAAAAAACAAAACAGGCACACAGAAAAACATCCCACTTAATACAGATGTTTTCCCTCAGCTTCATCAAGGGGGGCTTCTTGCTGATGTTCACATCACATTAACATCCATCTCTCCAAAAAAACCCTATGACCTGTTAAACAGCTAGAGATCTATATGGAGTCAGCAACCCAATACACACGTTGCACAGGATTTGGAAAATAACACTGCTTACAACTAGAAGGCAAGCTTTATATTTAAAACTAATTTACAGGATTTAGCTACAAACACATACTCACTTTTTGCAAAAAAAAAACCCTAGGTACCTCACAGTTATATCCAGTTTGCATATTAGATGTACAAAGGTAATCACATTTTCATAAACTTAACATGTTCAAATACAGTTCAACCTGTTACACTTTTTCTATGGTAGAAGTACTGTAAAGCCATTCTATAAACCCAGAGCCATTCTAATAAAATCCAGAGAATCACTTTAGAATTGGTGAGTATTTAAGGTTCCACAGGGTTGTTGGTTTTGCTAATGAACATCCTGGTTTTTATTTTTTAGTTAGTTCATTTATATATTGTGCACCCTCAACCAATGGTAGCATCTAGAATCTGTGCATTCCATTTGGGAGGCTTTCAGAACCGTTAACCAGGTTGTCCTCTAAACCAGGGTTCCTCAACCTTGGCAACTTTAAGAAGGGTGGACTTCAACTCCCAGAATTCCCCAGCCAGCAAGGCTGGCTAGGGAATTCTGGGAACTGAAGTCCACCCATCTTAAAGTTGGCACGGTTGAGGAACCCTGCTCTAAACTATAAGGCAGGATTGGGCCTTGCAGATGCCATTTTGCAGTAATTCTTCTTCCTTCCAGGCCATGTCCCGGTTGCTAGGAGACTATTGTTTGACACTGAGGTCTTTGACCCCTGATACTTTCAACTACATAATAATTTATATTTTAGATGACTCTTCAGTGGGACTCTTCTCTTTCATATTCCATGTGAATAGAAAGGCAGAATATACATCAGATAAAATAAACAAATGATGCAAGCAAAAAGCAAGGGAAAAGCAAATTAAATTTCCAAATGTTTCTTTGCTACTACTTCCTAGCATCCTACGGGGTGAACAAATCAGATGAAGATGAATACAGGAATCCAAAAGTTACCATTACTTTAACACAGCATGCATGTTTTATTTCCATAAGTTCGTTTGATTTCTTCATTTGGGATGACCACTGTTTATTAGATGATTGGCAAATAGACATGTGAACTGAGTCCATTTAACATTTTTAACTCCGAAGCCCCATTCAGAAGCACAAAGGACAGCTGAAAGGGTATAAGAACTGGATATAGGACCGGCAGGTCTCTCTGCTACTCCTCCGTGCATACTTATGCTGGAGTGAGCACCAAGGTCTGAAAGCAAGTTCAAGGATATCTGAAGAGAAATCAACCAGAATTCTCCTCATGGTCATAGACTCTACTAACAAAGAGCAAGGGATGGTGAGAAGATGGTTACTTACATTAAGTGTGCCTGGACAGAATTCCCTAAAAACCTGGCTGATTAACATGGCAAAACCTGGAATGAAAGCAGAGTCCAAGAGACACAGGCTAATATCCACAGCCCCAGACCCATTTTAACCCTCATACATTCCCACATGGCTCAGAACAGCTGCAGCAATAAAACCCTTCTATCTACGGAATCATATCCAACAGCATTCTTCCACTTTCCAGAATTCATAAATATAACAATCCTGAAATAATATGATTAACATTAAATAATCTGATATTAAAATGCTAGCCATATAGTTAGTTTCGCTCTAGAAAACCAATTTCTGCCAATTACAGTGTGGCAGAGAAAAGAGATTTGGATCCAATTAACCCACCCAACTTCAACTTGCAACTTCTGCCTTGAGATTCTCAGTGTCTCAACTCAAATTATCCGCGCAGCTTCAGCTTTCTACCACACACACAACATGAGAATAAGAGTGTAAAAGAAAGACAGAGAGGCTGTGCGTGTCTTTTGCAAGATTTTCTTTACAAAAAATGAGATTTCTAACTCTGCAAATGGGTACCAGATGGAAATGATTCCTCTCTCGTGATCATGAGGGTATAGACAATGAAGGCAATTTCAGAAAGCATCTTCTTTTTGAGAAGGGAAAGGGTGGGAGGGCGGGAGGGAGGAAAGAAAAATCTGGCTGATTGGTTCAGCTGAACAAACGTTTGTTTTCAATTATATTTCAAATTCCTCTAACAATAACTGTGTGGCGTCTGGCACCAGCTCATCACAGCTTTTGAAGTGGTTCTCAACTTTTAACAGAAAGGGAAGAGGAGAGGCAGAAGGGAGTCAATCAGCAATGTCAGCTTTTAAGTTCTCAACTTTTTTCACAAAGCAAACATTGGAGCAGTATTTGGACTTCCCAGCTAAAAATGTATACACAAGAGGACAGGAGGAGAAAAAGTTTGTACGCAAGAGTTTTGTTGGGGGCTTTTTAGTAGCATATATAAAACCAGGTCCACCTCCCAGGACAAGGTTGCTCTGCTTAAGATTTGGAAAGAGCTGCCAGATCTAATGGCAGAAAGCACAGCACAGCCCCCGCAGGTACCACACGGGACACCGAAGATTTCTTTTCATGATCACTCCTCGGAATTACTCTGGAGACCATCAGAAGGGAGGTGCAGAGCTCAGCCTCCTCCTCTCCATTTATCTGAACTGAAATTTGTTTCATCCACTTAAGCCCTCAAAAGCAGCTTACAATATCAAAATGCTAAACAAAAGCACACATAAACGAGCATCAGTTTATTTAAAATATACAGGGGGGAAAAAGCGAGCTGGTGCCTTCCAGATGCTCTGAACCACTGCTGTCATAATTCCTGCCCATGGCTGACAGGCGCCAATGGTAGAGATAGTCCAAAACACCTGAAGGGCAACAGGCTGCCTGGAATAGGGTCCAGATGCAAAGCTTGGCTCCCTCCTGCTGGCCCTGATAGAATCCTCCTATGGTGACCAGCAGGTTCTCTCCCCAAGGCAGCCTACAGGTGGGGAAGGAAGGGAGGGAGGGAGGGAGGGAGAGAGGGAGGGAGGGAGGGAGCCAAAGACACCCTTGAGTCCAGTTTGAAGCCTTGTGACTTCGTGGAAGCAACTATGCAGTGTTTTTGGCAACAATACAGAAGAAATTTTGTTACCTTTCCAGCCCAGTTTGTGCTCTCTCATCCAAATATTAGCCAAGCATACCCCACTTAGCTTCCCAGCCTAGACAAGACTAGGCAGACAAAGAAAAAAGCATTTATAATAGCTCAGTTGTAGTTCTGTAATGGGGAGAGGGGACAATCTTGAATGACAAGGAAGCTGAAGTGGGGGAAGAGAGTGGCAGCTCGCTTTACCTGTCTCCTTCCTGGTCTACATCTCCCTATTTCTCTGACTCAGGGAAGAAAGAAAGAAAGCAAGATTTCCTGCTTTGTCTTGAGCAAGGACACCCTTTATGGATCAAGCCAGTTCATCTGAATAGAGGCTAGTTTACATTCAGATCCCCTTACTGCAAACTGTTCGAAGTTTTAAAAGTTGACACTAGCAAATAAAAGCAGGAATAGAACATAATTGTGAAAGGGCAACATTGCCTCTCCCAACAATGAATAGGCTAGGGAGAAGTAGCCTAGGGAGAAGTGTGTGTGTGTGCGTGTATGAGAGAGAGACAGAGAGAGAGAGAGAATGAATATGAACTTCACAAACTTCTATTCATTACTCTTTTAGGTGTGGTACCTGGGGCTTACGGCAATGATGAGTTACTGATAAAAAAGTCAGACAGACCCTATTGTTACACAAGGTAAGAAATCCAGCCAAGGTGATGCAAGCTGGGAAGATGTGGAGGGCTCCTCTTGAGTCCTCCTTTTCCTTCAGAGCAGTGTTTCTCAACCCTGGCAACTTGAAGATGTGGACTTCCACTCCCAGAATTCTGGGAAGTGGAAGTCTACACTTCTTCAAGTTGCCAAGGTTGAGAAACACTGCTTTAGAGGACAGAGTGGTACCTACTCCCTGAACAGTTTTTCACCCCTTAAGCTGGCCTACTCCCTCAGGTACCAGTGATCCTTCACTCACACACAAGCTTCACCTGTCAGCCTCTTGACTTCTGCACATGAAATGACACGAGGGTAATCTTGCCCTTCATTTAGGTTGGGCCAGGCCTGCCACCAATAGGCAAAAGAGAGAAACAGGGCCAACAGAATTCTTAACCCTGATCATATTCCTGAAATTAGTCAAATCCTCAAGGAACTAACATGCAGTGAATCTGTAAGAGAAGTCAAATGTGAGCCCAGATGGAGCCAAACCAAACATTCCAGGCTCTGGCTCTTGAATTGGACCAACTCAGCCTAATCAGTTCAGGACATTGTTTTAAAATGTTTTGTCTAGATAATAAAAAAGAGTGCTACAATTCTGCCTAGCAAACCCAACCTTGTTGTATAAGAAATAATGTTCATAGTGTGCGGAAAAAAAGTGTGTACTACTTTTCTGAGATGACTTCAAAACCCAACCCTTAAACTATAGGGGGAAATCAAAATATGAACAGTGTGGCTTATTCTCTGATCCAATTTTACTTCAAAATCAAATTTTTCCAGCTATATTTTACAGCCACAGCCAGAAAACCTTATGCAGTTAGCAAGAATAGTGGCTGGGCATGAACTATTCTATGGAGAGGCAAGATTGATTTGGATTACTTTCTACTTGTCTTCCAAATTCTCATTTTTATAGCTCAAGGTTTCCAATCACTTCCTAGCAAGGCTTTTTATTTGCCAGAACATTTCTTGCTCCTTCAACAATTCTCAAAGCAATATAAAAATCAGCTTTATACTAGTGGTAGTCAAAACATTTCATATCCAAGATGCCCAGAAGTTTGAAATTGTGTTCCAATCGCACCTGATTTTTCCAACAATTCCAGAAATGTTCCAAGAGCTTGAAACATTTGTTCTGAATTCAAAACAGTAACATTTCCAGCTCAGAAGACTTCTAGAATGGTCAGAACAGCACCCAAAGATTTCTCTAAGACTAAAACAAGCTGCTTTGAATGCAAAACTATCTGAAACTTGAAATATTCTCAATTTAAAAAGTTCTACAGACCTCTTTTTATTCTCAAGATTGCAACTTCTGCTGTGTCAACCCAAAGAAACAACTATCATGTGCAATCATTAAGAGGTCTTCTGAAGAACAGAAAAGCGGAGGAATGTATCTCCGTTCTTTTAGTACTAGGTCCAATTCTGCATAGAATGAAAAACAATAATCATTCAGGAATTCATCTGCGAATGTGAAAGGTTTTAAACTGGATAGAAAACAGGACTGCAGAGTCACACACATCTTAATCACCCAAATTTCCGCAGTTCAGCAAGAGGTCTGACAGATGGCCTTATTTGCGTTGGCTTGAACTAAAAGTACAGCCATTTGTGCAATCCATAAGCCTAATAAAACAGGGTCCAAGACAACACAGAATTATATTTATGTTCAATGAAATGCAAGCACAACTTTCCTGCAAACCTCTGGGTGGACACAGGAAGATAGGAGAAAGGGGTAGGGTGACATACGTGGACTTTTTTAATCCAATGAAGTCCTCCATACATGTTCTAGTCTTCATCCAGTTTGAAGCTCTATGCAAATTTGCTAAACATCTTCACAAAACACATATCACAAGAAAGATGCTTATGAGCAATCATCTGCTTTTTAAAAGAATGTGCTCGTTTCAAATAAAGAGGAATTATGTCCCACTAATGGAAATAAGAATCTAACCTTAGAATCACAAATACACAGACCACCAATTACAAAAGTAAACAATGAATATTGAAGGTTTATAATATGGGCATGCATGGGGGAGGGAGAAAAAACAGAGCTTTTCAATATTCTATGGACCAAGGCCAAGAGAAGTCCATGATTCTTTCACAGCCACACAATGTTAAAAAATGCAACAGGTGCACTAGGTAGGGCGGAAAAAAGATACTGCATTTTCCTTGATGGGGGTGTGTGTGTGGAATATTAAGTGCTGCAAACAGAAGACAAAGACATTAACAAAAAATATGAAAATAGAATATTGAACAGAATGAAACGGGTTTTATGAGAAGAAGGTAAAATATCTGGATATCACTGACAAATATGAACTGTATCTTATTTCAAAGTAACTATGTTAAGACATGGATGAAGTTAAAAAAGACATGTTAAGATAGGAGAAACTACAACTGTCATTGCCAGGGAGCATTTCTGTGATAAAAATGAATGTTTTGTCTAGAATGATGCTTTTGTTTCAGACAATACCTATTTTGACAACTGATGCACCATTTAAACAGTGGCAGAAGGATATATCTAAATTTGTGTGGCAGGGGCAAAAACCTTGAGTTAAATATAAGGTGTTACAAGATGCCAAGGAAAGAGGAGGACTGGGTCTACCTGATTTGAAATTATATTTTGCAGCTTGCTGTTTGGTTTGGATGAAAGAATATATATTGCTGAGAAATAGAGATCTTTTGGAGTTAGAAGGACATGCCCTGAGATTTGGGTGGCATGGATATTTGTGGTACAAAGTCAAAATTCATGTGGATTTTAAAATAATTATGTTAGATGTGCCATATTGAGAATAAGGAATAGATACAAACCCAGGTTGTGCCCAAAAACACTTTTGTGGCTCTCAGCACAAGAAACATTTTACAGACGAGAAATAATAGGCAAAAATAAATGGCTAACTTATCGTGAGATACTAGAATTTTGTCAAGGGGAATGTAAAATAAAATCAAGAGAAGAATGGGTGGCAGAGGGATATATTTGTCAATGGTTCTCTTATTTACAGTTATTAGAAAGATTTAAATGGACAAAAGAGTTTATGGTTTTGAACACTGTAAGACTGATTATGAAACTGAATTGTGTACAAATGATGAACATGTAATTGCTAAAATGTATAAACTTTTATTGAAATTTGAAAGAGAAGAACAAGTGAAAGAATGTATGATAAAATGGGCTACAATTTTGGTTATAATATACAGGTGGAACAATGGGAAAATATGTGGTTGAAAGGACTGAAATGTACACTACGTTATAATCTTAAAGCGAATCTTTATAAAAAGGTGTACTGTTGGTATATGTCACCAGACAAATTGTCTATAATGTATAAAGGCACTTCAAATTTAGATTGGAAATGTGAACAACAAGAAGGGACATTTTATCATTTTTGGTGGATGTGTAAAAAAGCTAGAAAATTCTGGGTTCAAATATACACGCTGATTCAGAGGATTTTAAAGAATAATATACAATTGAGACCAGATGTTTTTCTTTTAGAATTGATGGACAAACAGTTGGGAAAAAGCTATTGAACTTCGCTTTTGTACATGATAAGCGCAACAAGATTATTGCATACACAAAGATGGAAAGATTCAGCACTACCCACAATGGAGGAATGGTTGGTGAAGATGATGGAACTTGCTGAGATGGCCAAATTGACTTCTTGATCAGAGAAAAGACAATATCTCCATTTATTGCTGACTGGAAACCCCTTGTAGACATTTTGTGCAAAACAGAAAAAATGAACTTATGATTTATGGTTTTGATGGTTAGACAGGCTAGATTACAGAAAGAAGAGAGTTATGTTGTAACCATAGATAAGAGGCAAATTTATAATTGTACTTATAACTACTGTAAAGAAGATCGGAAACAATTTCTTTGTAACTTTTTTTCCCTCTCCTATTTTTCTTTTACTTTTTTTCCCTTTCCTTGCACTTTTAGCTTTCTCCTTCATTTCTTTTTCTTTTCTTACTTTATATTAGTTTGTATTAGTTTTTATCTTCCTTTTTAAAACTCTCTAATAAGATACATAGAATATTAAGTGCTACAAAATGCAATTAGCAGATGTATTCCCTAGCCAAGGAATCAACATGCTTGAAAATCACTGAATGTCTACTGCAAGTTTATTGGTCAATAAAGCGGTTATCTGGAAAGGCTATAACACGCACTGTATCCTCCAATTCACTGATACGGGTGCTCTCCTCACCTTTTCCATATAATAACTCTTCATTAATTACAAAGACAACAGCCTAATTAAGAGAATCTTGAAAGCTCAGTGATTCATTCTGAAGCTTTGCACCTGCTTTCATTTCCAGAACAAATGATATGAACCAGGAATTACAAAGGGAAGTCTCTGACCAAGCACAGATATTTTCAGCTTCAACTACCTATTGGCTTTAGAGGCACACGCGAGCATGCGCTCTTACATAAATGGAATGTTTTATTCACCTTGCTTTGGAATGTCTAATTCAGCCACTGATCGGCACAGATACTAGAAGAGCAGTTTGTACATGATGTGCCTTATGAAGAGGAGATAGAATTACTCAGTAGTTAAGTTTTAAAGGAGGAAACTTTTCTATTCTTGGTTTGGGAGCTGCTCTCTATGGACTGAGATCTAACCCGTAACATGCTATGCTGCTCTTCCAAAATAAACATATGACATGATGGGGGTAGTAATGTTCCTGCTATACAGCTGACATGCTTCAGTAGCCACAAAGCTACCCAAACAAATGGAAGCAAAGGAATTCTGAACTGGATGTCTGGAAAAATAAACAAATCCCACACAAGACGAGGAAAGGAAATGTTCCTGAGGAATCTGGGATATGGCAGACCGTGACATGCACCAAACAGCATTTCAGAGCATACTGCAAGCCTGCTTGTATTTTTTTTTAAAAGAACCCCTCTATTCCACAAATAATTCTGGCTCACATCACAAGGTTTTCCTTACCCAGTAAGAAAACTGCTATTCAAGAGAACTCATAGCATGAAAATATGTTTATATCACAATTCTAAGAGGCATTTATTTATCTAAGAATATATTTAGTTGGTTTCCACGTATACTGAATAAATGTCCCTACAATTGTATCTGATAGTTCTAGTTATTAGGCGTGGTAGGGAAATTTCATAATCATGCAAGCACAACTTTGCTGTGTTTCATAATCATGCAAAGACAACTTTGGAAAAATTTGCATGGCTGAATTTCTTCTACAATTTCTTCTTCTTTCTACAGCATACTTCCTTCTGAAACCTTGATGTTTGCTTGCTTATTTATTTATTCAAGTTATATAGCCGCTCATCTCACATGTGACTCTGGGCAGTTCGTAACAGTTAAAAAACAGCATTGAAAACAATGAACAAACTATAAATGAAAACATACATACAAAACCATGTTAAAAACCATTATTAAAAACCATATTAAAAACATAACACATGATCAGTGGCAGAGTACAATCCAGAGGCATGCTGTGGGTCCTGTCAGCTAGGGAGTTTTGACTGGTGGGCCCTAGGAGGAAAGCCTTTTCTGCTGTAGCCCCCACCCTGTGGAACATCTCCCCCCACCCCCAGAGGTGAGGCTGACCCCAACCCTGCTGGCCTTCTGGAAGGCCCTCAAAACATGGTTTTGTCAACTAGCTTGGGAATCCCATGGTAGAGTGGAGCCTGCTGGTTATGTGATTGTTATCTGATGCACTCTCTATCAGCTGGCTGACGTTTTGTTTTTTACTTTGTTTTTATTTTTAATTTAAATTGTGGTTTAATTGGTTTTTATGCATTTCCCTTTCATGTACTTTGTTTTATTATGTATGCCGCCCAGAGTCACTATATGAGATGGGTGGCTATAAAGATATGTTAAAATAAATAAAAAATAAAAATCAGAACAACCACTAAACAGGTTGTGCACCACAGCCAGATCCCCAGAAGCAATGGCAGAGCCACGTCTTCAGAGCCTTTTGAAAGGCCAGCAGTTTAGTAGTTTGGGTTCTATTCCTAGAATTGGGGGTATCACAGGTTCCATAATGCCAGATTAAATTAAAAAGGGGCTAAAATCTCATGACATCCCCTCAACTTGCAAGATTTTAGCATTCTCATCTGAAACCAAGCAAAATCAAGTATAAGATTTTAGTCATCTTGGAAATTACTTTTGGTGTCAGGTTTGCCAAATTCTTTATAATATACAGATTAATCCATTTGGATGAGAGAGATGTTCATTTTCACATTCCAAAGATTCCACAACCACTAACAAATTCTTCATTAGACTATGCAGAGAACTACACACTATATTGTGAATATAGGTAGGATTCACCCATCCTATCAATTTCAATAGGCCTACTCTCAGTATGATTTGGTCTGGATTCAACATTACAGCAAGATTAAAAACAGATAATCGTAAAGAGGAATTAAGTCCTCAAACAATAAAGACAGATGTTGCTAAAGTGACAATGAGGTTGGAAGGATACAGGAAGTCATAGAGGAAGCTGTTGAAAACCATCTGAAGAAGCAGGGTAGAAAGAGTATTGACTCTTTTGAACTTTGGTATTGGAGAAGACTCCTGAGAATACCAAGGATACCCAAGAAAACAAACAAATGGATCATTGAACAAATCAACCCAAAGTTCTCACTCAAGGCACAAATGAGCAGGCTCAAATAATCATACTTTGGACACATTAAGTGAAAACCTAGCTCTCTGGAGAAGGCTCTGATCCTGGGAAAGGTGGTGGGAAGGAGAAGTAAAGAATGACCAGCAGCAAGGTGGATGGACTCAATTACAGTGAAGATCTGAAGGACTAAGTTGGGGACAGACCTTCCTGGAGAAAATCTATGTGGTTGCTAAGAGCTGACATTGACTTGATGGTACATAACAATCAAAATCACCATGTACTGAATATTTTTAAACCGCCTCCCCCCCCCAAAAAAAGAAATATGCTTTTTACAATCAATCCTGGAATCAGCATGTCTTACTTGTTATACATTTAACCAGTTGAGAATTACCATGATTCAGCTGAACAGCATGTTTTGCATGGGGAAAGGTTTTCTTTGTATGGGGAGGAAAAGGCTTACATCATCTAAAGCACTATACCAAATCAGAATCTTTGCCCATTTATTCCTTTGCACTATCAGCACAAAGAAGTAAGAGTCTTTAGGGTTTCAGCCAAGTGTCTTTTTCTGTAACAACAGAGTTTGAATCTAGGGCTTTCTCCTTACCTTCTATGTGCTCTTACCACTGAGTTTCTACACATTTATGAGATCCAGAACCCAGTACCACTTTATATGTCCTCATATTGGAATAAATTTGGCAATAAAAGCCAAATCCAGACCAGTCTCTGTACAGCTTAACATACCATAAAGTCTGCAGGGAATATACACACACATACATTCTGATCACAGATTCAGAAGTTCGTCATTAAGTTATTGGGACTGACCAAGTTGGTTCATACATGCCGTTTGAATGCTCTCCACCCGCTGCTCTAGCTATTGGGATTGCCAAAAAGCAAACAAGAAATCGCCATCATTACGTACTTTCTAAACCCTATTTCCTGTTTCACTGCATTCCTCTTGCCTTTGAATTCTGGTCTGCTAAGACAACAACAAATCAGAGAACCCCCATTCAGATGCAACATTCAATGAATCATATTTGGTTTGCACAGCAACTTCAACTAGCAAGAGGAACCAAGAGGGAATGACCAAGCAATGTATTTGGCTGTTCCCAATAAACCAAACTTATGATTGGAGAACTTCTAGAGCATGAGATGGGGAACCCAAAGTCTGCATATGGCCCTCACGCCCTAAGGTTGGGCATCAAACACTGGGGAAAAAAAGTGTTTTTCACAGAAAACTAAATAGACTTGTAAGTCATTAGAGAGAAAAACTCCAGCTTGATCATTTGTATGACATCACTGGGTCACTACTCCAACTTGTGGTAATCCACATAAAGGAAACAGCTGGGAATCTCTGGCATGAAGGAAGGCTTCCATTGGCCAACAAAAGTATGGGAAAACAAAGACACGGAAGCTCTGGAGCACAAACTACAGTATAGAACTTTTCTGAACTACAGCTTCTAAACTAAGAAATCTATGTTTCCATTTTACTAGTATATATCATCAGTGCATATTTAATCACTAGATATAGAACACTGGTAGCTAAGAAGGTGTCTTTTGTTTTTTTGTTTTTTTGCTCCTGCTTCCTCAAATATATTCAATTCCATGTGCCTGAAAAAAGAAAACATTTTCTTTATCATAAAGATATCCTCTCATTGTTTTAACATCGCCCAGATACAAATACCCCAAACATATGATTGGCAAAAGTTTTAAGATTATTACATGTTTTGTTTTTATCTTCTGGAATTCAACAGCCAGAACAAATGAAACCTAAGTATTGGTTGAGACCAATGATTCTTTGTGAAATAAAAAGATACAGTGATATAACTGGAATCTACGTTGCTTTGGAGAGTATTACAGTTGAGACCTGCTATCTTGCATAACTCCAAGGGAATAAGAGATAAACACAGTTCAAATTATTTGAGAAAGCACAGATCAAAGCAATGTGCTCCAGAGCGTAAGAGCAAAATCAACACCACAAGAAAAGGCTGGGCCATAATAAAGTAGTGGGGTGGAATGACATAAGAGATTATGGCATTTCTATAACCACAAAATAAGCTATAAAACTGAACTTTGAATAAGCTATCTTACACCTCAATAAACATGCAGAAATTATTGAAAAAAATAAGTAATTCACTGTCGGTCATTAGCTAAGTTCTTTTGAAACCTTGCATGCAGGAAAACTGAGGTTTGGATACTTCCAGTCTATTTCTTACTTCCCAAAGCATGTGAAATGGAAAAAAGAGATATAAAAAGATTCTGAACTATAACAGATCAGCCTTAACCATAAGAAAAGCAATGGGAACAACCTACTGAGCTAGCACGTACACAACATGCTCATTATTCTCTAAACCAGAACACCTACATTGAGCTTACAGGACCATTCATTTCATCATAGACCCATCCCTGACAAGTTGCAAAATCTTGCTCACCAGTTCTCCTGATGTCCAAAGCATTAGATGTGCTTAAGGGAAGTGGGAGTCTACTTTGTACCCAGACAAATGCACAGAAATCACACCACTGCTATCCAAAAGTAAGGGTGATGAAAACAACTGAGTGCTAAACTAGATCTAAAAATGTTCTTCAACAACAGAGTTCCAAATTCAATAGCAAGTCATGTTATTTTTCTGAGCTGTAGGAATTCTAGAAGCAGTTGCACTCAAGTATGCATCAGATCATCAAAGTAAATATAGCCAGTGGGCTCCATAGGGCAGAGATGGGCAATCTTTTTCAGACTAGGGGCCATACTTGTGGTCCCCCATTTTCATGAGGAGAGGGGGGTAGGGACCAGAAAATGTTGTATCTACATTGTGGCTCCAATACTCTGGAACAGGCTGACTTCGTGATGGACTTCCAAAAGGGAATGAAGTCTCTACTGTTCTGGAGGACCTCTCAAGATGGGCTTAGCACCAACTGGAACCAGATTTTGCTAATTTATTGATTTAATAATTCTCTGTTGTTTATTGTAGTTCATTTGATCTATTTATACTTTCATGGTTTTATTTTGCTGTATGCTGCCTATTACAATTCAATGGCGTATTAATTAAATAAATAATTTGTGTCTATACCTTCCCTTGCCTGTTCATTTGTTTGCTTTTGGGGGGTGGGAGAAGAGAGCTTGGAAGGGACTTGCAGAGGAGTATGGCATCCATTTTTTTCCTTAAAACCCCCAAACTGGAAAAATCAGTTCAATGGGTGAAATTATTCAAAGGCTCAATGGACACCTTAAGCCTGTGCTACTGCTCCCAAGTCCCCCAAAACATCACCATATTCAAAAAGTCCCACCCATACTAGACAACTCTGATGCCCATATACAAAATGCTAAGTAGCTGTGGATTGCTTGACCCTGCTCTAGTGTAAGTGAATCTAAGTAGTTCTTTGGATCCCAGTAATAATGTGCTGGGAAATAATGTATTTCCCAGCAAATGGGGAAAGAAGTTCTCCATCTTCAGGAAAAAACTATGGGACAGTTGTCCTTTTACCTGTTTTTATATTTCACTTATGACAGCCAGAAGGCACAGAAGGTAGGATGAGAACTCTATGGATAAGATCATGGAGAAGGGGCAGGGATCGACTCTCAGGCCATCCTTTGGCAAAGTTCATTACAGATTTTAAAACCTTCTTTGCAATGGAATACTTTTTTAAAATGTCCAACAGATTATAGTCTTCAAAGGAGTAATACACTTAATCATGGAGAATTTTTAACGGGCCTACAGAAGCCACATCTCCTATCAGTTCATGACACAAAAGCCAAGCTATTTCAATATGAAGCTGTGCAATACAAACCAGCTTTCAGAGGTTTAAGCTGCTTGGGCAGTGTGCTAAATTCCATCCATAGCCAGTTCTCTTCAATTTCCCTTTTTTTTGGCTAATGAGCCCAGACTCTCATACACATACATGCACAAGGAGGGAGAAGCAGTCATGTTTGGACAACTGGAAGCCATTTGAAGGATTGTATTTCATAGGGCCTCCAACCAGGCTGCTCTCCTATGATATCCGTTTTATTACCTCTGATAGTATTTGCAGACCAACAGCTCCCTAATCCACTACACCTTCCACAGTTGGTTTTCTGCAGTCAGAAAAAAAGACAGATAAATCTGATCGTCCATACAAATGCCATTCTGGGATCCAAAACAAGCAAAGGGGAAAATCAGTGATCTTCTTTATAACAGAAAGTGTTATACTTGCTTTCAGAGAATTGTATGAGAGGTTTACATTTTTCAACAAAAATGCCCCAAATAAAGTTACAATAACTATCACTTGAGCTCTATAATATGACAGAGTCATATTTATTTTATTTATATGCTGCTTGCATCGCTGACCAACTCTGAGCGGCTTACAATCCTACAGTACATAAACAGGATTAAAACAATTTAATTAGCTCATGCCTGACTCATTAAATAAGTATAGAACCTTTTAGATCATTGCTATTTATTCTGAATTATCATACTAGCTATCTTTCTGATTATTGATTATTGAATATTGACTTGATTTTAATAAAGGCTTTGATCACTTTCATATGCAGTACTGATCAAGCATTACTTCAAACTTTTTACTCAGTTTTATGTAGCTTGTAAATCGCTTTTCTGTGTTATTTTTGTTTTGCTTACATCTTTACTGCTTTTTTCTGGCTTTTAAATACCTATTAAAATATTATTATTGTTGTTGTTATTATTATTATTACTACTACTATTACTAAGAAATAATTACAACAAACATTGTACTGTAGCTTTCTATCAAAACTTACCCTGACAATGAAAATCAAGGACAATTTCTTAGCTCCCATGTATTCTCACAACCGTCATAGATTAGATTATTAATAAGTTTGCCTTATAAAAGGAGACCCAAAACTAATACAGTAGTCCTCGCTTAACGACTGCTCTGTTTAGCAACCATTCAAAGTTATGACGGCACTGAAAAGTAACTTATGAATGGTCCTTGCACTTACAACGGTTGCAGCATCCCTATGATCACATGATTAAGATTCGGGTGCTTCACAACCAGCAGACACTTATAACTGTCACAGCATCCCAGAGTCACATGATGGCCATTTGAGTGCTTCACAGCCAGCTTCCGAAAAACAGAATCAATGGAGAATCCGGCAGTAAAATCGCAAGTTGTAGTCATGTGATGCCTCACTTTACGACTGCAGGTGATTTGTTTAACGACCACGGAGGAAGTGAGGTCATAAATCCGTTGCACTCACATGTCTTGCTTAATGACTGCGTCACTCAGTGACAGAGTTCCAGTCCCAATTGTGGTCATTCAGCGAGGGCTACCTGTAGACTGTTATTTGTTTCAGTGTATTTATAGTTCAACTTTTCTTCATGGGGACTATGTGTTTATATTTTATCTGAGCAAGCCTATCAGATATTAGACAGTGACTGATCCATGCAGACTTGAATATGGTTTGATTTATTTATTTTTTTTAAGGTTAAAAGAGCTCATGGCTAGAACTGATTTGAACTGTGAGCTGATTTTCCCACAGTCAGGTGAAATATACAGTCACTGGATCCATTTACGCCTTTTATGTAATCCAACAGAACATTCATCTGTAATAGGTTAGGCACTCAAACTGTGCCCCATCCTCGGTTATCCAACTTATTCTCTTGCACTGAACTGAACTGCTTGAAGCAGGAATTATTCTTGAACGTGCTTATACAGAATGATTACTAATGAAACAGATGTCCATATACCAGGCTTTTGCTCATTTGCAGTGGAACAACTTAAAGACACATTAGGGATTAGTGTATTTTTTTTGGTAGTGGTGCTGAATCTTGCCCATTCACATAAGTTATTTGTTATTTTCACACCGCAAGTAGATTGGTAAACATTGTTTACATTCTTCCAAAGGGAATTTTTCTACATTTCATCAAGGATTTCAGTTTGCAAATTCTGAGCATAATGACTTGCCTTCATTTCCTAACCTGTGTGAGATATAGCAAGATATTAACATGTGCGACAGAATAGCCAGTTAATAAAACTCAGACAATCTACAAGTTTGGAAGTAAAGAAAAGTAACAGTCCTCTATTTCCTATGCACCCACAACTCTTAAACTCTAATTGCAACTGCTGCTCAAATCCACTCCCTCAATTATGGTTACATCAGAGATGCCAAGCAGCCTAATCACAACAGCCCCAAGAAGACAAACACTGTAGCAATCATCCCCATGAAGTCTCCACAGAAGCTACAGAAAGGCAGGTACAAGAGAGGTCCTTTTCCAAAAATAAACTTCTGGTCCATAAGGCCAAAATTTCCCACACAGTGATACCAGCTGCAGTATGAGCTTTTATCACTTCATTCAGCAACACACTTCCATATATGACAGTCACACCTTTCATTTACTGTTCTCCCTCTGATCCCTGCCCACCTACTAATCAGAATTTTAGCCTCTAAATGCTTTAGGATAGAAGCTAGCACCTTTCTCAGTTGTGTTCCAACAAGAGATAAACTTATCCTCAAGTTCATCGCTCTGCTCTACTGTAAATTGCCTCAAGAAAAGTGACAAGTTAGAAGTCTTTGGATAATTAGGTCATAGAGCAGATATACACACCTAACCCATGTTAAGTGTACTTTCTTCCACTGAAAAGTCATTTTACAACCACTACTGTGATCTCACATGCATAATTACATTGTTCTTATATCAACTTCTAGCAAGGTAGCCATGTTAGCTTTCTGCAGCAAAAACAGCAGAGAAATTCGGGGCACCTTAAAAAGTTGACCCATTTATTATTGCCTACGCTTTTGTGAAGTAGTAGGAAATCTACTTCATCTTACACCATAGCTAGCACTTTTGCCAGGAAGTGCTCTTTTGAACAATAGTTTCAGTCATCGCTGGTAATCGTCTATCTCCAAACTTCCCACACAAGTTCTCAATTGAGAGGGCAACCAGACTTTCATTAACGCAAGAGAAGCTCTGCTGAGGATTTCAAAAGTAGCACATCAGAAGTCAAAGAGCAGAAATGCAGAGAATTCCTGTTGACTGGAAGCCTTTTAGCCAGTCTAAATAAATACTGGAAAAGAATAGAAATGCTTTTTACAGTGCAGTTCAAATGGCTCATTAATGTATGGCTGAGCTACATTCACAAAAACGTACCCAGTTTTGTTTAGAATTTCACAACTTACCATATCCCCAAAATGCCCTCAGAGAAAAAAAATGCTTATCAATTATTTATTTCATTACTCCATTGGGGGAAAGTCAAATTACTCCTCTTTTTCAAGTTTCAACTGAAACAAAGAAACTACCCAACCATCCACAGGGCACCAGAAGGAAGGAAGGAAGGAAGAAGCACACTAAAAATAGCAGCCTTCAACTCTTCTACACTTAGGATCTATCTTTAATCTAGTTTTGCAAGCAGTACCCTATTTTATTTATTTATGCTAGATCAGTTGCCTAGTAGTATCTATGACTCACTCACAGATTAGAAGTAAAAAGAGCTAAGGCAAATGATTGCTTGCAACTCTGTTAACGCCAACTTAAAACATACGCCTCTATATTTGTTTTTATTTTCTTCTTTTCTTGCAAAAGTCTTTGCTTGTCTTCTCCATTCCAAATAGCAGTTGTGGTGTATGTGATATGACAAATAATCACATTAGGCATCACTACCTCAGCCCTTTTCAGCCTTGTATATCTTTGATGATTTGGACTCTAAATTCTCTGAAGAACACCTAATAATAAGGTCTGTGCTACCTGGAGACTATGGATACAAAAATAAGGCAATGAAAGGGAACAGTTTTTCTCTCCATTTTTCAAAGAAATCTGAGAATTCTAAATTGGTGCAGGAGCAGCTGATCTTAAGAGACCTCTCAGGTTGATCCCAAAGCGACAACTCCTACATTCCTTTGCATCTATTTAGTTCTGCAGAATACATATGTTTTTGACATATTGTGCTCAAGTTTGAGATTTTGGGAAAAGGACATTCAGATGGGGAAAATGCCTTTAAAAAAAAAAAATCCATTCTAAACAATCCTGAGCATTTCCACATTCTGAAATGAACACATTTATAAGAACAGAGATACTTACTTGCACGTGTGAGAACAATTCAGCTGGTTGCTTCCCTGAAAATGTGTCCTTCACCCCTACTGCTCCTCCCAAAACACACTCTCACTCAAGCCCATTCATTCTTCACCTTTCAAACTTCCCCTTTGTAAGTGGTTCTGAATCTATTGAGTTGCAACTCCCTTTGTATGTGGCCCTTGTGTTTCAAATTGCAATCACCGTGGGGAGGGAAAAGCCAAGAGTGATTAAAGGCTACAAAAAGTTTCCCAAGAGAAGAGGATCCCAAAGATTTTGTTCTTAGATCCCAGTGTGCATTAGATGGAATGATGCTTCAGAAAGCGCTAATAAGAGCTGTTTAGAGAATGCTATAACCAAGCCATAGATAACTATTAACGTTATTATAACATTCCTGAAAATCTACGGACAAGAGCTTTGCCATTCTAGCAGACCCTTTTAGAACTCATCTGGAGGTCATCTGGCTGGTCCTGGGCCCCACAATCTGGGCTAAACATAACTACCATAGTATAAGTCTCATTCAGGCTTTGTCTCTGTGGAACAGTAAAGGCTAACATTAAAGCCTTTTGAAGAGAAAGGTCAAAGTACACGTGGACTTAAATAACAAGCAAAACTGCTAATTAAAATAAAGTTTGCTATTATAAAATGAATGTTTTAGGAATATATTTGCATAGAATAAAGATGCATAAGGAATTGCATAACTGGGCATAACCAATAGGATGGCAGCCCATTCCAAAAGAAATATTTAATTTTCAAATTAAAGAGAACTCCACATCTGACTTTTCCTCAGTTGTACACACTGGTTCCCTTCTACTTCTCCACTCTCCAGCAAGTGTCAACAAATGTCACATATTATTACTATAAATATCAGAAAAGACAAGATGTAAAATTGGAAAATACAAGATGTAAAAATAAACCATTCAAATGTAATAGATTTTCATAACTATAAAGTGGGATGCTACAGAAGTTATTTAATGCATCTATTTGTCAGCATGTCCACCTAAATGATAGTGACATGCACACCTATTATTATACATGCTATTGAGCTACAGCTGCAGACTTAAGCTGTAATCCAAACCGTACATCCTAGGAACAAGTATAATATAACTTACACAAGTCAGTGGTGTATTCTTGCTTAATTAAACTCAGGGCCTGAAGAGATCTCCAGGCTGCAATCCTATACAGAGTTCCATGGAAGAAGATCCTTTTCAACCCAAGAGGACATACTTAGAACAGGGTTCCCCAAACACTTCAGCTCATCAACCCCTTCGTGAAGTTTCAGATTGTTCACTAACCCCCCAAACATTTATTATATTAAAATAATTTAATAAATACAACTTTAACTATTTATACTACAAATAACAACAACATTCACCCCCTTGGATAGTAAGTACCACTGACCCTTGGGGGTCAAAATTGAACACTTTGGATAACCCTGATTTAGAATAAACACATATAATTAGCAATGTGCCATTTTAGGTTTTACCACGATCTCTCACAAAATTAAGGATCTGAAATGGTAAATGTCTCAGTCCTTCCATATCCAATCCTGCTTCTAAGGTTTTTGGCTATTTCTAATAGCATCAGAACACCTTCAATCTACAGAGCCTTCATCCAGTAGCACGATTTCATAAATACACATGCCTGTCACAGTAAACCAAGCAGAAGATTTCATTCAAGTTTCCCTGAATATAACTAAGGAAAGGGTCTCATTCTAAGGCTCAAGGGAAAATTTACGGTCTGCAACTTCAATGGAAGCTAGTGAAATATATAATCCATTGAACCAAAAGCAACATGAATCCATTTGTATGGGGAAGCCCATAACTCACTAAATAAATTTGCTATGCACATGCAGACAAGGAACCATTCACACAAACATCTCCCTATGGTTTGTTTTGGGGGAAATCAGATAGTGAAGTATGATGGAAGCTGTACATGTATCTATGCCTATAGTGTAAGAGAGAACTGATTCTTCACCCAGAAAGGAAAGAGTACAAGCTACCCTCCTCTAATATATAAGTGTTAAGAGAATAATGAAGGAAGTCTCACTCAATGAGATTTCCTTCTCAGTAAACAGAAGGGAGGATATAGTATTCCGTTCACCTCACAAGGCTTTATGATTACTTCAGTGTGCCAACGGTTCAGAAGGATACTTAGCTACAGGAACAAATCAGGAGGAAGCAGGATAAGGAATAGGACATCAACCTACAAGAGCTTGCCATACAGAGAGAAACTTACCACTGCATAAATTACACAACTGGGAAATGTTTTCATGGGAAGTATGGATGAGAGCTGGGGAAGAACCTTTATGGTGGCTCTTGACCTGCTCAGTTACACATCAATTTGACCTCTGGAGATCACACCTTGATTTCCATTCCATTTGTTCAGTGACTTTGAAGAGAATTTAGGAATATGAAGTCATAACTGTCAAATGAGCAGCTTTCATCCCCACCTGCATGTACATCAGTTGCCAAGCACGCCCATTCTTTTATTACTAGACCCAGATATGGGACTCGAGTTTCTCCTCCAGAAAAATAGCGTTTGCAAACCCAATATCAAATTTAAAAGTTCTTCTTAGAAGGTGTCTTAAATGTCAAACCATCCTGAGGGAAATGGTGGGGGACACACTAATGTGAAGCTGTATTAACTGAATAAGCCACTATTGGCCAGATCACACTAAGCCATAAACCATGACTGATAAACCATAATGGCCATGTTCATATACTGAACAATGCCAAAATGAAACAAACCACAATAGCTGATTTGATCTGTGAACCCAGCTATCGTCTTTGTCAGGCCAAGGAGAGGTGAAAATTAAGTTCAGGTGAGAATGCAAAAAGATTGTTGCCAAAGAGGTACCTATCTAGGTAGTCTTGGTCAGACTCATTTATAGAAATCTCTCTCTAAGCAACACAGACGGCTGGTTATTGTATGTGTGCTAGACCTGTACATGGAAGCTTTATTTGCATTTATTAGGAATATACTTCAGTCATTCCTGAATTTATCTAAGGAAGTCCAGCAGGCTGGTTTCAAAATATTGTCCTTACATCCCTCTAACGTTTCCCCCATGCTTCTTTCACATGTCAAGTTTTCAGAAAGAAGTCAATATTCTATCACCCGTGCATGTAACTGAGCCAGAAAAAGGAAGGGAACAGCCTTTAGGATTCAAAAACTATGTGGAAAGGCACCAGATCTGTAACTGCCATTCTGATATTTTCAACATTTTGCACCTGAGATGTTTAAGCCACAAGCATTTTATTTCCAGTGTTCTGCAGTTAGGTTTTACACGGTGTATGTTGTCCTAATGTAAATCACACTTCAAATGTTTTATTTCTTTTGATGTCTATCTTTTCTTCAAAGTAAGGCAACCAAGGAATAAAGGTGGAGAGAGAAAGGTCCAAAGTGTTGTTTAGAGTTAGAGCTTCTTCCTTTGACGTTGGGGGGGGGGCAATAATGAGAGGTGCATCACGAGGCTGTAATACAAACTCTATCGCTTTTATAAGGGGCAGAACTTGTGTGTAATATCACAATACACATTTCATAGCTTTGACAAAGTTTTAGCTCGTGGCAGACACTCATATCCTCTTCTGTGTGCAATGTAACCCCCCCCCCCCACTATACACTTATAGGCTCTTGCCTTGTTCTACAGGCATCCACAATGATGCTCAGTTTCACAATTCAATTGAGTTTGAGTACAAAGCAATGAATTTGAATACCTTTCTGTACATGCCAGGCAAACCTGGTTTTAGGCACCATTTTTCCCAAATCAACAATGTCTAAAAAATAAGTTTTCTTTTTTTAAGTAATCCTTTAAAATCTCTAGGAGATCTTGGCAACTGTGCAAGCAAGCACATTCTCAAGATCTAACACTAACTCTGAAAGTGTCAGCTAGTATTTACAAAACATAAAAAGTCCAGTATCATAGCCAACACAAGACTTCAATGGGAATATTTGTTTAAACATTATTAGCCATCTTTCAAGGATAAGGAAGTTTGTGTATGTGTGTGGGTGTGTATCTTAATCTGCATTTATAAGAAATACTGCATTGCTGATAGGCATTTCAAACTCTTGCTACAAAAGACAGAGCAAGTCTGAAATTTAGTAAATAAATCAAACCCTATCTTATATTTATAGTATGTGGACTTTAATGCAAATTTATTCATGTCTATCTCAGGGAGTTCAGTGGGGTTATTCTCTAATAGACTTACAACTGCACCCAAAGTATTATTTAAATTCTCAAGCAGAGAGAAGCAGGGCGCTTTAAAGTAAACAAAGCATGTGCTCAAGAGATAATTCTTCTCATGCAATGAAATTATGCCAGGGAATTGAACAGAAACTTATAACCCTTGATTCTGTGTCTAAACAAACCCAAATAAGCTAAATATCTCTTCCCACCATCACCACACACAAGAGCTGAAAAGCAATGAAGACTAATGGAATAACTCTGGTTTGGTTGTTAAAAAATGTTTGTGGTCTTCTTTAAAGTCTGTAATAATCTGTTTGGATTAATTCATGCTGAGGCCAGGTTTATACACATATAGGCTACGATTACATGATTCAAATGCAGAAATGGGCTTTAGTCACAGAATGTAGCATTTAAGAAGTTGTTTAACAAATTAATTCTAATCCTTAGGTTTCCCCAGAAATTGTTTAATGCCTAATACAGTTTTAGAAACTGAATTAGAAATAGGGCAAATTATGATAGCTGAGTGGTAGTTGGGTGGAAAGTTAGCGCCCTTCAGAGTTCTTTTGCTAGGATCCAGGATAATAAGAAACAAGAGTGATTAATTTTTCTACTTTAGAAGTCCAGCCTAGAACCTAGAAGACTTATTTTATTTGCTTTAGTACAACGCACTGCATCTCTCAGCAAAAATGCTATACTTTATACCCTAAAATATTTTGGTGTAATGTACTATATAGTCTAGGCAATTTGTTAGTGATTGTCTTCTAAACATGGAATCATAGTCACATAATCATCTCTGAACAATGGTTGAAGCATTCTTAAGCAGATTTAGGAAAACAACGTTCAAATCACCTACTGAAAGACGAACTCACTGTTTGGCTTTCGGAATATTTGTATTTATCAGTTGAATCTCAGAGTAAGTAGATTCTTTCAAGTCAAATGAAGCTTCTGGGGATTTCATGGATACTTCCAATACGGAAGTGATTTGCTACTGTTTTCTTTGGGGACATTTTTTCAACTTCCTAGGCTAGCTCCAAGCCTGATTTTCCTGGTGGTCTCCCATCCAAGTACTAACTAAATTTGATGCAGCTTTACCTTTCAAGGTTACTTAAGGCCACCTAGGTGCTGCCAACTGGATGAAAGCTCTAACTCAATGTTTCTCAACCGTGGCAACTTGAAGACATGTGGACTTCAACTTCTAGAATTCCCCAGCCAGCATACTGGCTGGGGAATTCTAGAAGTTGAAGTCCACATGTCTTCAAGTTGCCAAGGTTGAGAAACACTGTTCTAACTAATATGAAAGGAGCAGATAGTATAATTTGCAGTGGCAAGGAAAGGGGAAAAAAATCATTTTGCCAGAATGTTACACCTATGCATTTACAAACTGAAAAAAATGTAAATGGCTTTTCACTGTGAAAATAAGGCACAAACAATATAATTTGCATAAAATCTTTGTTCATCTTTTAATCTAACTCAGAAGGGAGTATATTTTCATTGTGTATGGACAACTCACAGATGAAGCATCAGGGGAAATATGAAAATAGAAAAGAAAATCCAAGTATATTACTTACCAAAAAGCCAAAATAATGTAGGTACCTCTAATTAATGTGCTAAAGTATTCCCCTGTGTTTTCAAATGCAGTTCAGTTTTAAATCTTGATGTTAAAATAAGCTACTTTATGCTACGTATACATAAATGAATTGATACTTATTTTGAAAGGTCAGGACCTCAAACTGATTCTCTTTGATTAAGATTTCTAGGGACAAAATTAACACAGATACTGCCACAAATCCAGAGTCAAACAATAAATCACACATACCTATGCCGAGGTGAAAATAAAGCAAACTCCCAAGACACCCAAAGACTCAGTGTGTTCCCCAAGCAAGAAGCATCTTTTCCGAAGGCACAAACTGATTTCATGCAAGACACTGAGCTGTACTGTGATTTGTTGGTTTGTGTGAACTCTGCCATTGTGATTTATAAACCGTGGTTTATGTCTTAGTGTCTTGTGTGTGAACCCAAGCAACTACAGTTTATTCCATAAACCACTGTTAAGCAAACCACAACTTTGGGTGGCACATGAACCCAGCCACAGAAAGTTTATAAGGGATTTTAGGTGACGACATACTTTCGTCCAACTGGATGCAAAGGCTTACCCTCTGATTAACACAGTTTACTAGCTAGTATGCACAGTCTTGGTGAAACTTTCACAGGAATAAACAAAGGCCATTGTCACAATACTGTTGACACACAGTAGGGGACTACTGTCATCGAGAGAAGCCAGGCACAAGTTAATACAAACATGATGTGGCTTACAAAATGTAATGAAACCAAAGGAGCTCATCCTTCTAAAAATACCCTCCATACATTATAAGTGTCTACTTGTCTGGTAACACAGACACCCACAGTTTAGCATCCCTGGCAATGGATTACCAGTCCTAAAATTACAATCAAAATGAAGTTGGTGCACATGAAAAAGCCACTCATCTGTCCTCTTGTGGCAGCATTAGCTCTGAGCGATTAACCTTCTTAAATGGCCAACATGTACAGTGGGGGGAAAAAAAACAGTGTTGGCTTCTAGATGAAAGTTCAAAACAAAACTTTAGCAGATTACAAGAATCAACCATAGGAAGCAATCACTGTTGTGGTTAACACAATCAAAAGATCAACTACTTCCTGATCTCTGGTGGCAGAGTATAAGACTTATACGCCATTCAGACTTTTATATATGTGGAAAGTACCACTGCATGTAACTCCTGTGATAGGGACTGCGGAATTATACTCTAGAGCTCAATTATAATGCCATCAATCTTACTTAAAAAATCACTCTCTGACACTGTACTTGCAGTGGATATAAAGTCATTAATTCATTAACTCTCATGCAAGAAGCATGAGGTTTAACACAGCCAAGTGATTTATATAAAGCCAATAAAAGTAAACATCAAACTGGCAAGTATGGAATTTTCCTCAAGAACGTGAGCTCAGGCTATAATGCTGGTACTTCAATCGCTATCTTCTTGTTGGTATTTAATCACTATCTTCTTTTCTCACGAAACAGGATCCTTTAAATCCTTTTCATGTCTGGTAAGGTATCAAACTCTCCATGACAAATAAGGGCAATTCTTCATCTCTTTATTTTAAAGCAATTTTGTCCTAATTCTTTCTCTCAGGTTGCCTGTGGGTTTCAATCTAGGCATAAATATATCCTCTTCTGTTAAGGTGATGCTAACATTTCTCAGGTTACAATGTGCGTTAAAGTGCTCTAACATCTTTAAGTAGAAAACCACATTCATGTACCGTATATTTTTTAAGTCAACTAACGCTTTGCTAAAAAGCACCAGCTATTACAGGAAGCAGCAAGGAAGAATTCATTTTCCAGGTATAATTTTAACCTTTAAAAAAAATAAGTCTAACTTTTGATAGCCCTTAGACAGCTACTTATAAACTTAAAGTTCTACATTTACACATTTATAAGCAGTTTTCTGCCTAAAAAGAGCATGAAGATTGCAGCCCTAAGCATACTTACTTCCAAGTAAATGCAACTACAGCCAAAAAGGAAATACTTGCACATGAGAGGCATGATGGGAATCTGAATGCACCAGTTTAAGCCTTAGATAAAAACCACATGTTTTATTGGTCCATATTTAACACCTTAACCATAAGATTGTCATATGGGTCCCAAATCTGAGAACATCATGAATTAACTACTGTAAATAATTAGTAAGTTGAGACCCTCACAGAACTATTTAACAGATAACAAGGGCCCAGTGTGCAGCAAGGCATTTGGAAAGGCATTTGGCCTACATCTGCAAGCCATTTATATTTTTTTCTACTAAAAAAAAAAAAAATCATCTTAGTTTTCCTCACTTTGGAGTGCAACTATTAATTCCTTAGGAAGCATACAGAAGCAGCTCAGACAAGAAGAATATTCTTTGTCCTGCAGAAGCAAACAGCAACCGTTTATCCAAGTGCCTTTAAATTTCACCACTGAATTAAAGGCAAAATATGAGATAATCTTATACAGGCAGAGGAAAAAGTTGAATAACTAAATATTGACAGAAGAACATAGGCCAGTTTTTAAAAATCTGTGTATCAAATAGCATGCTATATCCATACATCATACAAATCTCATATCCTCCCACAACAGTATGATAACCAACAGCTGACACTCTAGAAGTCCTTACATTTGACAATCTTGAACTTCTTAATCTTGTGCAGTAACTTTAGAGTGTCCTTTCATTTACAACATGAGGTTTCCTGGGGCCTAAACTTGGGTTTTAATAAGAGAGAAACATTATAATATTTTTAATATTTTAGGATTATTGTATTATAAGTGAAACTAAAGAGGACATTGATTTTTAAAAACATGGAATTTTTTAGCCGGTCAATCTTATTTGTCTTTAAAATAACAATTATGATAAAATAATCCCCTCTAACCACTTTCAATGCTTATTTCAAACACTGATCTGAATATAACGTTCTTCTGGACTAATGACCTTCCCAAGTTATAGGCATGTCTAAACCTAAGTTTTTTGTTGTGAGCCGCCCAGAGTTGCTTAAGATGGGCGGCCATATAAATCTTTTCATTATTTAATTGTCAGGCTTCACATGATTATAGGCTGGGCTGGGGATACAGGATCTTTCAGAACAGACCCATGTTGAAAGAAGCCGATTAAAGCACCTATGTCCCATACTGTATATGGCCCCTGCTGAGACAGAGAAACTCAACTGAGAACTTCAATGAGGACAGAAGGAAAACACTGTGAGTTTGCAGACCAGGGCCCCATGAAGAAGGAACTCAGCAATGAGGCTACACCTACAGCATTTAAGGATGAGGATGTGAAGTGTCCCCTTTAAAAGGCTGAACTCTCCTTCTGCTGAAGGTCTGTGCTCTAACTACAAGGGGAATGAGCAGCTTCTATTCCCTCTGGGTTCTCTCTCCAAGGATATGAGAACTCTCTACCCCCAAAGGGATCTCGCAGAGTTAGTTGCTCAGCAACTAGCTACAACTAGATATGTCAATGAAGAAGAAATGCAGTATTACATTAATCACACTCTGCAAAGAAGAAAGGGCTAGACGCTGCCCTTCACGAAGGGGGGAAAAAGAGACCGTGATACAAAAATAGGCATGTGTACACACACATGCACTCACCCATACGCAGAATTTCAAGAGAGTCTGTCATGCCTATCCAAAAGAAGAATTTGGACTTTGCAAATAGGACACTTACAGATAAACCGTCCAGGTGGGCAGAGTTGGAGGAACTCTTTCTAGTCCCCGGTTGCTGCAGTCCAAAAGATCACCGATACACGTACAGTTGGAGTCACACTCCACACACGAGCCCAATCCCACGAACATCTGGAAAGTCAAAAGCAGAGTCCAAAAGGCATCGCTCAAGAGTGAGGACCTCCTCTCTCCCCATCCTGGCAGCGCCATTTTGTATCCTAGTTAAAAAGTGGGGACCAAGAGCATGCACAGAGTTGAAGTCACCCAACCAAACGTTTAGGCTCTTTATGCGGGAAGGAGGGTTGAGTCAAAGAGAAGTCCAAGGCGGGTGGCTGACTTCCCCCCTTCCTTTCGGCTCGACCGAGGTCAGCAGGCCTCCCGAGGCACTTCGTCAAACCATGGCAGCTCCGTCCAAGCACCGGCAGCTCCTTCGGTTTCTCAGGGGCCGATCTCGGGCTGCCGTAGCCCGGCGCCGGGCGTCGCGGGAAAAGAGCGCAGCGCCGGCGCTTCCTCGCAGCACGACCGGAGAGCCCCGACGCGGAGAGGGAGACGGAAGCAAGCTCCCGGCCCCGCCACGAGTCAGCACCCGCGGGCTGAGCAGGGGTCTGGGTCCCGCGCCCGGAGAAAGGGACCCCGCATCTTTTTTGCTGCCGCCGCGCTGGGCCGAGCCCGGGAAGAGCCCCGCGCACCCGGAAAGTTCCTCCTCCTCCTCCTCCTCCTCCTCCCCCGCTGCCTCTCTCGCCGCCTCCGCTGCAGGATCAGAGCGAGCCGAGAGCTCGGCGGAGCCAAGACCTGGCGCGCCGCGGCTCGGCTGATTCCCGGCCCTTTTCTCCTCCGAGGCTCCGACACCTTTCCCAGGCACGGGCGAAGCGGTGCTCTATCTCCGCCTCCGCAACTTTCCCCTCTTGGCTTTCCTCCTCCTCCGCCTCCGCCTCCCGCCTCCCCGGGACTGATACGCGCCCTGACCGAGAGCCGCCGGCCGGGCCGGGCCGGGCCGAGCCGAGCCGAGCAGCGCGATCCTCTCGGGCGCGCCTGCAACCGGCCAGTCACCTTCCCGTGCCCACCTCCCACCTTCGCGTCCGCAAAGCCACTTTCCAGTCCCCCGAGCGTCGCCTTCCCAACTCAAACCCACGTTGGACACATTGCAACATGTTCCGTCCTCCTCCCCCTCCCTTTCGCTCCCCATTGGCTCCTCGGCGTTCCACGGCGCGCCCGCGCGCTTCCCCATTGGACGGAGGGCCCTTCCCCGTTTGGATATACAACGTTCCATTGAGGTTGGCAGGCCGTCAATCAGAGGCGAGAGGTCCCGCCTCCCTTTCCCACCCAAGGTGTGAAAGCGGGAGACTCCCCGCTCAACCCGGGCGTCTTAAAGGGGAAGCGCGGAGCAGTGGGAGGGCGAGATGCGTCTCCCTTGTTCACGCGTTTGCTCGGTCTGTGAGATCCCGGCCCTTGAGTTGCAGGGAGGCCTGAGCAACAGAAAGCCCTTCCAGCTCCCGATTGGAGTATTGCCATTTTAAATGGAAGTTTCAGAAACTTGGGAACCAGAAATTTCCAATCGGAGAAAGACGAAGAGGCTGGGTCACGCGCGGGCCGCGGGCGCGTGCTGCGCTGTGGACGGGGTGGGTAGAATTAGTCCAACGAAGGTGCGCTTGAGGATTCTCACGATAACAGACTCGAATGGTTGCTTGGGTCATGCACGATCAATTACCTTTTCCTGTTCCTTAGGATTAGCAAACCTTGGCTGCAAAAATCCGGTCGATCGCTAGAGGGCAACAGAAAATGAATCGTTGGCTGCCTTCTAAAGCTGGAGGAAGAGTAGAGCTGCCAGAACCGGGCTGCAGATTTCTTGCAGTTCTGCTCGAAGCCTACTGGGCTCTGATAGCTCTACGGTTCCTTCGTCATCTGTAAAAAGCATGACAGTCTCTGGAAAGAGGATAAACCAACTTCTGGATTTTTCTGGGCCAGTTAAGAAATATTTGTGAAATTGGATCCTGCCCTTAAAAAAAAAAAATCCACTGTGTCTTAATATTTGGCTTTCTTTAAGAAAGCATAATTTTAAAAAATAGAAAAGTAATTGTTTTGCACAGCTAAAATGTTCAAGAGCGTTTGTATTTCAGGCTCCCTGCTATGGCTCAAGAGAGAAGAGGTTCAACAGCCAAGCACACATTTGGGGTGGCGGCTGTTTCCATTGCCTTTACCATCATCCCCTCCCATTGGTGCAATTTCATGAGTAATCATTTTAGTTCTGAAATGGCATTTTCTTCTTTAAAAAAAACAAACATGGAATTTCTTTGTTTGCGGGGCTCAGCAAGAGCCAGAAGGGGAAGATCTGGCAAGAGTCCAGTCCAAAGAGCCAGCCAGGAGGCAGCTTCCAAAAGCAACCCAAGAAAGAAAGGTGGGCAGAGAGGAAGGAGAAGACATGCAGTATCAGGAACACTAATACAGGAGCAGATCCCCATTCAGGAAAAATGTCATATCCAAGGCCCCAAGTCCACCCACTGTCCTCCCCTGCTCCGCTGATGAGACTTGAAAGAGAATCTGTTGAAGTTGGCTGCAGAGAGGTTAAAAAAGTCAAGACAGCAGCCACAACCATAGCAACTGTGGACCTGACCAGATGATGATGATGATGATGCCATCCTGTGAGGGTAGGGGTCACATATTACACCTGTTTTTTGTCTCAGTGTCTGGTGGCGACATGATCTGGAGTTTGGGCGTATTACTATCAGCCACATCTGGTGTGCCAGTTGCACTGATGCCTGGGTCGGGGGTACTGCTTACAGGCACTCATGCCTTAGTCATCTCCCAATTGGATTATTGCATCATGCTCTACATGGGACTGCCCTTGAAATCATTCAAAAGCTTCAATTATTCCAGAATGTGTTGTGGGTAGTAATGGGTGTCTCTCACTATGGCTCTCAGTTGGCTTTGGGTGCAATTCAGGGTGCTGGTTATTACCCATATGGTTCTACATGGCATAGAACCAGGTTATCTGCAGGATCACCTGCTCCCCTAGGATATCTGCTTGTTCCACATGTTCCAACAAGGAGGGCACACCATTGTAACAGCGTCATCGTACAGGACCTTGGAGACGTGCCTCTTCTATGGTGGCCCCTGCCCTTTGGAACCAAAGCATATGGTTGGCCCCCATCCTACATGCCTTTCTCTTCTCCCAGGCTTTGGAATCAGATTGAGCTAAGTCCCTGATGAGTGAGTTGTAGAAGTCTTCAGATCTGTTCACCACATTATTGCTTAGCATGTTTTAATGAGCCATGTTATTTTGTATTAATTATGGTTTTATTTTTTGTCTTTTTGGACACTGCCTAGAGTTTGAATTGGGCAACCATATAAATATAAATGTATAAATAAACCATGTGATTGAAGCTTTGCATTTTTTTCTATGAGTTGTGCCATATGTAGAAAAGGTTTCAATTCCATGGTTGTGTCTGCTGTCCTGACTTTTTTGACTACCTCCCTGTGGACACTCCTGAAAAAGAAGATCATGGGTGGAGATTCAGAGGAACATCTGGGACAGGAGCAGTGTACCCAATGCTTCACTTAATGTATTTTTTAGGTTTCCTGAAGAGGGTTAAGGTGACTGACATACAGTCATCCATGAACTTAATGGCTAAATAGAAAGCTGAATCCAAGTTTAGGTTTGATTTTATAACTCTAAGCAAAAGAAAACTAGCTGGATTCCAATACCAAGAGTCAAGCTTGACAAGGAGGAATACCTCTTCAACACTGTCTCTAAGTATTCTGAAAAAAACAAACTCAATAGCCAACTCAAACACTGGACTGAAAACTCAGGCTAGTGTACATAATTTGTAACAACCTAGGCCCTGTCTAAATTTAATGTCAGTGATGATCTCACAAGGTGGCTTTCAGCAAAGCCTCTTTCTTAACACCTTTAATTATTGCCTGGATTCATGAATCCTGTTAAGTCTGTTTAACCAAAGTTTTTTGGGTAAACCGTAATTGGCTGGGTTCACACATAACTCCTCGAGAAAATCTATGTATGTGGTTGCTAAGAGTTATCACCAACCTGATGGCACATAATACATTTTTTAAAAATCACACATAACACTAAAACACAGCCCATAGTTTACAAAAGAAATAATGTCTTGGATCATGCAATATGGTAATAAGCTGGGCTTTGCACATCCTATTAAGTCATGATTTACTAGATAAGCAGCAGCTGGCCAGATCCAAACTTGAAAAAAATGCTATAAACCATGGTTTAGAAATGTGAATCTAGCCATGGTGGCATATTGAACAAATATGCCTTAATAAGTATAAATCAGATCTATGGGCTTGCATAATGTGTAAAGCCAGCCACTGAGATACACAAAGCATTAAGAATCACAAAATGCTATATAATACTATTTAAATAAAACTTAGATATAAATCAACTGACAACATATTTTACTTTATTTTAAAACTAGGATAAGCATGATCAAGCCAAACAACCTCAAAGAGATCTTTGAAAATGCATGATGCCATGTTCAAATTCTTAAATTGTCAGGTAGTAGCTAAGATCGTTGCTCTAAAAGAAAGAATCCAGACTTGATCTAAAGGAGACACTTGCCTTGTTAATGACAATCTAAACTTCTTAATTGGAGGCGTTAGGCTGAACAGATACGAATGTCGCGGGGAGAGAATCATGTTATTCTGGATTTTTTTTTGGCAGAGAACACAACGTATAACTACTGAAGTCAATAGAAAAATGAGTTGTATTCAGTGATTAACTTAAGTAATAATAAAAGGAGAAGAAAACATTCCTTGTGTTCTCCAATATATGTTGGGCTCTGTGCCGGAAAATATTCGGGCTCCGAATGCAAACAATAGACATCAGATCAGCCTTAAGCACCATCTGGCGGGAAGAAAGCTTTCCTTTCTTTTCCCAGCGCACAGCTGATCCTGACAAGCACACTTGCACATAGGCTGCAACCTTTTACCCACTAAAAGTCCCCATGAAATTATAATTGCATTATTCAATATATTCATGTCTCAAATTAGGCTGCATGTTGTCCTAGCGTTTGGGGTGGTCTTAATCCCACAATATAATTCCACTATATTCTTGCCGTGTTTTAAAGTGATGGGATGGCTGGACAGACAGGTGCAGCTGCTGGGCCTGTAGCTGTTTTAGCTCAAACAATCACATCCAGGATCCAGGGTGTGCCATTTTTCCCATAACAGAACCTCTACCTATAGCCAGTACAGGAGTTCAGCAAATACGGCTTCTCCTGAAACAAAGATGAATTGAATGGCGCAAACCATTTTGTACAAAAGAGGTAACAACCCGAAGGCAGTCAGTACATTGAACCATGCTATATTCAGTCAGTTGCAATTGGCTCTGTTCATACAATATACTAAGTCAAAGCCCACACTTTGCTGGTTGGCTCAGGCCGTACAATACTCACATTATGGCTTAGCAGAAAGTCTAACCAAGCCTAAAGTGGATATCTAATAAAATTAGTCATCAGTGGATCCTGTTTTCCCTGCAGCTCTCCATGAACCCCCCCCCCCCACTCTTTGAAGACTCTGAAAACCTTTGGAATTGATCTAGGGGGTACACAGATTAGAGGGAGATGGCACAGAAAGAAATATTCCATTGTCCAAACCTTGTTTGCATGACTGATAGTAATCATTTGCTAAATTGGAATTCTGAGATGCTCTGCTTTCCTTTTTTTTTTTTTTTTTTTTGTATTTCCCTTGGAAATCTTCAGTCTTCCCACAGGATGTTTTAATGAAAACGTGATTTACCCATGTGAGATATGCAAGATAGTGTGGAAAAAAAATTAGCAGGCAAACCTCACCTAGGGTAAAAGTGAAGTCTCTGTTGAACCCAAGCTCAGCTCCTGGGGTCTTCATGGTCACATCAGAGTAATTTACTTGACTACAGTACAGACCTGTTGCCTTTTTCTGACATGTTTTTGATATATTGGTTCTGCATTATATGTATCTTTTGATTTGTTTTCAGTCTTTATTTATGGATTCTACCCAGAAACATACATTGTGAGTGGAGCAGTTTTATAAATTCCTCAAACACTTAAATGTGTGTCCATTTCCCAGTTTAGCATATGGCTATGGATTTCTTAATGGTCTCCCATCCAAGTACTAATCAGATCCCATTTGCTCAAGATTTTTTGTTGTGTTTGGTTAATTTGTTTCCCCCCCCCCCGCCCTTCCAGATCAGTGAAGGGCAACAGACCCCCGGTGGGATTTTAAGCAGCTTAAGGAACATTAGCAGCCTCTCTGGGGATGCAGTAAATACTACAAGAATTATCTTAAACGTGTGAGCAATAGATTTAAATTCTATCACATTATTTGCACTCTAGTAACCATTAAAGGGATATGCATCCAACTGATGGTCCCATACATAATTTTAGCATTGCTGATAGTAAACTCTCTCTTGGTCTCTTCTTATTTCATTTAACTTTATAAGGTGCTAATACTGTAGGTGTATCAAATTTGCTTTATTCAGTGAAATAATAACCCTCCTATAATTCTGGCTCTGAAACCATTGACATTTTCGGAGTTTAACTTGCTGGGACATGGGTGGAACCTAGAGTCAGGAAAGCCAAGCTTGCACGGAAGAAATTGAGGGGAGAGGATTGCAGGTTTGGCAAACACCCAGTTGAACATGAAGTCATGTCTACTCTTTCTACATACTTCAAGAACTTTTGCTTTATTTGACCACGTGGCATCCCTTAATTTTTAGTATGGTGTGGGAAAAGAATCAGGCAAGGGAGAAGTTTGCCCAAACTAAATGATAATAGTTAATAAGCAAGGTATATAAAGGGTAAGCAAGGTATATAAAGACATATAAATGTCCTCCAACGCTGGATACATCGATGTCCTATTAGCAAAACTTGCTGCTGAGAAGCTGGATATGTGCAAAGTCAGATGACTCTTTTTCCATCTCATGTCCTTGGCAACCCGTCAAGCAGCCTGTCTTTGGCACTCGTGTTCCACCTATGGGCCACACACAGTGGAGGATGCTGATGAGCCAAAACCAACAGCAAGTTTTCTGAGATTTTTGCTTTTGCGCTATGTGAAGTGCACCATGCCACCTGCATTACTAACCTGTCAGCATCGAGACCATTTAATTGCCTGACTGCTCCCCACTTACTGTATGGTTTGGCGTCCACTGCCTTGGATGGTCCCCCACTCTCCAGATTTCTCAGGAGGCTTGTGTATTCAGAATTTCATATTGATCTTATTATTTGGGATCAGGAAGGATTTTTTTCCCCTCCGCAGAACACATTGGCTGTCCCACGTGGCTTTTTCCAAGAGAAACCAGGGAGGTCCACTGAAAAGAGGGTTAGATTTGGATTCAATTGCATCGTGCCATTCAGTAGAGTCTGGCTCTCACCTCCGCCCCCACCATCTGCTTCTTTAGTTAAAGAATAATATTGAACCACTCACTTTGTTTTTGCAAAGATGAGCAAACATGAGCCAAATGAAATATGAAAATGCTCTGCTCATGTACAGCCAGAGACATAAACCACTTTGGCAGGGAGTGGGTGATTAAAAGTGAGGACTTGCTCGAACCTCAGAAGATTTGCTTTCAAGCGTCATCATCCACCTCAAATGACCATGGCTTGCACTTAGGTTTCTGTGCAAGGCCCGATTTATACTTGCAACCAAACAAGGAAATCATATTATATGTCACTGCATACCAGCCCCAACTTCTGGGAAGGAGGGAGGCACCTTTTTGACAAGTCCTTCTCTACTCCAGTAATTTCTTCGATCCTATCCATCCACCTTAGCTACTACCCTCCCCTTTTCCTACTTCCTTCAACCTTACCAAACCTAATCCATTTTTCTAGTCCATCATCTGTTCACATTTTCTAATTGAAAAGCCCCCTGCAAATAGAAAATTAGCACAGCATGCGAAGGGGTGGTCCATAATATTTTTTCCCAGAATATGGGTTGTATTTTCAAGGACTATTACAAGAGGCAATAATTTATTAGTGTTTTTTTTCCATGCATGGCCTGAAGTGGCTGAAGTATGCTCATTTGCCTGTATCAGAAACTTTCCTGCTTAAATAAGAATTCTGGTCCTGTTTCATGATTTGGAAGGATCATACCAGAAGAACTATAATTCCAAGGAACAATTTTGTCCTAAGGTTAGATCTGTTCTGTGTCAACACACTGAGCATGATGAAATGGTTCATTTGCAGAATTTCAACCGATTAATCCTTCTCCACCCAAAACCAATTGGAAATATGCACTGGCATTGAGTAGTGGAACTGCTGTAGAAAGACAGTTATGACTGGGGCACAAAGGAGCTGCTCTGACTAGGCTCACACATACCCTAAATCATTTTTTAACTGTACAGTGGTACCTCGGTTCACGAACTTAATTCGTTCTGCGACTCTGGTCGCGACCTGAATTGGTCGCGACCCGAATCAAATTTTCCCATAAGGTTCAATGTAAATACAGTTAATCTGTTCTGACCCCTCCGAATTTAGTCGCGACCCGATTTTGGTCGCATCCCGAATCAAATTTTCCCATAAGGTTCAATGTAATTACAGTTAATCCGTTCTGAACCATATGTATTTTTTTTTTAAAACCACAAAAATATGAAACAAAATACAGTACGAAGAGAGAGAACGCTAACCTTGCTTGAGGCGACTTCTGGCGTGGAGGACAGGAAGGCGGGTGGGGAAGCGGTTATTGCTTGGAGGGAGAGTCCCCCTCCCTACAGGAAGCCACGACCACATGTCACGGGAGGGAAAATGGCCGCGGATCCTGTTCGTCACCCGATCTGGCGTTCGCGAACGGAAGCAAAATTTTGCGAATGGTGCTGTTCATGATCCGAATTGGTCGTGAACAGAAGCGTTCATGACCCGAGGTACCACTGTAGTTTGTTGGAGACAAATAGCAATTAACTACTATTTCATGCTACATCACATTCACAATGGGGTAAAATTGACAATGGTTCAGTTTATACTACACATTTAGCCATAATGTGGTTTGTGTGTGAATTCAGCCATTGTGATTTCAGGTATTATGTCTTAGTGTGATCATGGCTGAGTATTTTTTAATTGTTGGATTGATTCTGCTGTTTTATTCTTGCATTGCTGAGGTTATTTATTATTTTTATTATTCTATAGCTTTTCAGCCATAATGTGGAATAGCAGAATAGGTTAAATAACACAGAACAGTCTCTGGCTCCAGATCTCAATGGAGAGAAAAGAGGGAGAAAATAAATTCAGACATCAAAAATAAAAATTAAATATAATGACCAACTAGAAACAGATCAAGGAAAGGAGGTGGGAGCTGGTCTCTGAGTAAAGCTAATTTTGCTAGGAAGCCAGATAGAATGGTTTCTTTTCATCTAAGACCCAAAAGAGGATGGAATTGATGGAATGGGTCCTTCAGCAGAGTCATCAAAATAGCTTTGCATCCGTTCTGCTGCAGCCTGAACGTTTTACTACATTATGAACGGACATGTTGAGCTACTCTGAATATATTTACTTTGAAGGACAGGAGATACAGTAAGTGTTTGAAACAAACAAATAATATAATTGAACCATCCTTCACTTTGAATTGGTTAAAGAGATATCTTCTCACAGAGCTGGGGGCATCTTCCCTAACCTGCTGCTTCCAGTTGTGTTGAGACTGCCACTTCTAGAATTCCCAGTACTTAGGCCAACCATCATGCTGGCTGGGGAATCCTGGGAGTTGAGCTTTTAACTTATTGACAGGAAACTGGATTGGGGAAGGCTGATGTAAAGGATGCCAGTACAGTGGTAAGTCTACAGGAAAGGTGCAATAGTGTCTTCACAATCAGGAGCTGCCTCCTCAGAGGTAAGCACCTGTGAGATTGTTTATTTAAAAGACATCCAAGATGTTGGTCTACCCATAGACCAAGTGATCTACTGATAACTATGCATTCTACTCACAGGCTCCCTGAAGGCCAGCATGTGGGATTGCAACGCATACAGCATTGGACTTAACTTTGGCACAACTAACATCTACAGATTTATGGTAGCTGTAATTCCACATCAGCCTTGATTATGCCACAAGCGTTTATTTCTCTAGCCTAGTCTTTGAAGATTGTTAAGTGTACAGATCTTCCTTTCTCTATCCCCCAATGTTTTGATTCGGTTCCCACGGCACAGGACAAAAAGAGAAAGAGATGCTTAGTGCAACAGTGCATTGCACTGGCAGCTGTACCCACAAACCACTTAAGACAAATTACTTGGATTTTAGTTGCTTTAGTGCCACAGAAATCAATGGAATGAAGTTGGCTTTCAGCCAAAGATGATGCTGTGCCAAATGTAATTCCTACAAGGATGTCTTAAAACTGAAAACTTCATTTCTACCCTGTCAACACTCCATATCACGCCCAAATGCTAATCCACAGGGAATGGGAATGAGGGTGCAGAAATGTTAAATGTTTTGTAAAGGCATCCATCTCTACCAAAACTTAATTTGTTGTTCTTGTTCACTCGTTAAGTCGTGTCCGACTCTTCGTGACCCCATGAACCATATCACGCCAGGCCTTCCTGTCCTTCATTGCCTCCCTGAGTTTGCTCAGTTTCATGCTCATTGCTTCAGTGATGCTATCTAACCATCTCATCCTCTGCTGTCCTCTTCTCCTTTTGCCTTCAATCTTTCCCAGCATCAGGGTCTTTTCCAAAGACTCCTCTCTCCGCATTAGGTGACCAAATGAGCTTGAGCTTCATTATCAATCCTTCCAATGAGCAATCAGGGTTGATTTCCTTTAAGATTGACTGGTTTGACCTCCTAGCAGTCCAGGGGACTCTTAAGAGTCTTCTCCAGCACCACAGTTCAAAGGCATCAATTCTTCAGCGCTCAGCCTTCTTTATGGTCCAGCTCTCACAGCCATACATTACTACTGGAAAAACCATAGCTTTGACTATGCGGATCTTTGTTGGCAAGGTGATGTCTCTGCTTTTTAATATGCTATCTAGGTTTGCCATAGCTTTCCTCCCAAGGAGCAAGCGTCTTTTAATTGTATGGCTGCAGTCTCCATCTGCGGTGATCTTGGAGCCCAAATAAATGAAGTCTGTTACTGCTTCCATTTCTACCCCTTCTATTTGCCAGGAATTGATGGGTCCAGATGCCATGATCTTAGTTTTTTTAATGTTGAGTTTCAAGCCAGCTTTTGCACTCTCCTCTTTCACCTTTATCAAGAGGCTCTTTAGTTCTTCTTCACTTTCTGCCATTAGGGTGGTATCATCTGCATATCTGAGGTTATTGATGTTTCTCCCTGCAATCTTAATTCCAGCTTGTGATTCTTCCAGCCTGGCATTTCTCATGATGTACTCTGCATATAGGTTAAATAAGCAGGGTGACAGTATACAGCCTTGTCGTACTCCTTTCCCTATTTTGAACCAATCGGTTGTTCCATGACCGGTTCTAACTGTTGTTTCTTGGCCCGCATACAGATTTCTCAGGAGACAGGTAGGATGGTCCGGTACCCCCATCTCTTTAAGGATTTGCCACAGTTTGTTGTGATCCACACAATCAAAGGCTTTTGCATAGTCAATGAAGCAGAAGTAGATGTTTTTCTGGAACTCTCGTGCTTTCTCCATGATCCAGCGAATGTTGGCAATTTGATCTCTAGTTCCTCTGCCTCTTCGAAACCCAGCTTGTACATCCGGTAGTTCTCGGTTCACATACTGCTGAAGCCTAGCTTGTAGGATTTTGAGCATAACCTTGCTAGCATGTGAAATTAGTGCAATTGTGCAATAGTTTGAGCATTCTTTGGCATTGCCCTTCTTTGGAATTGGAACGTAAACTGACCTTTTCCAATCCCGTGGCCACTGTTGCATTTTCCAAACTTGCTGGCATATTGAGTGCAGCACTTTTAACAGCATCATCTTTTAGTATTTTAAATAACTCAGCTGGAATACTGTCATCTCCACTAGCTTTGTTAGTAATGCTTCCTAAGGCCCACTTGACTTCACTCTCTAGGATGTCTGGCTCAAGGTCAGTGACCACATCAGCATGGACATCAGGGACGTTAAGATCTTTCTTGTATAGTTCTTCTGTGTATTCTTGCCACCTCTTCTTAATCTCTTCTGCTTCTGTTAGGTCCCTACCTTCTTTGTCCTTTATCATGCCCATCTTTGCACTAAACGTTCCTTTGATATCTCCAATTTTCTGGAAGAGATCTCTAGTCCTCCCCATTCTATTGTTTTCCTTGATTTCTTTGCATTGTTCATTTAAGAAGGCCTTCTTATCTCTCCTTGCTATTCTCTGGAAATCTGCATTCAATTGCTTATATCTTTCCCTTTCACCCTTGCTTTTCGCATTCCTTCTTTCCACAGCTATTTGTAAAGCCTCATCTGACAGCCATTTTGCTTTCTTGCATTTCTTTTTCTTTGTGATGGTTTTAGTTGCTGCCTCCTGTGCAGTGTTACGGACCTCCATCCACAGTTCTTCGGGCACTCTGTCTACCAAATCTAATCCCCTAAATCTATTCATCACCTTCTAAATTTACTGTAAATTTACTAAATTTACTAACTAAATTTACTGGCCAATAAAATAGACTTTTTCTTCTTTTCTGCTTCTGTTTTTTAATTTCTTTTATGTCCTTTTTCACTCAAACTTTTATTACATGTAAATACATTTGGCTGCAAACTGATGCACAGTTCAAGTACTCAAATCGTACTGAATTTAGGAGGAACCAAGACATCTAATTCTGCATGCTGGATTGAGGCCTTTGTCATTCCTCCAAAAGGTTTAATAGTCTGAATGTTATTTCTGAACTTATGAAACAAGCTTTCATTTCCCTTCATGTTCCATTAACTTCAAATGAAGTATAATGTATGAAGCAAATAGTGAATCCTCTTAATATTCCTTTTCTTTTGTTCCTAATGTGCCAGTCTGGTTCAACCCTTACGTTATTACTTGTCTCATGATGGTATCTATTAAAAGGACCCATGCAATTATCAAATGTTCTTTTACAGCTCTGGCCACTTGATGCTTTCACATTAAGTCTCGCCCTTGGCAAGTGCTGTTGACCTGTTTCCTTGCATTTAAACCCGTCCATATCAGAGTACATATTTTCTTCCCTCCAACTTGCCACTCCTATTCCCCACTGTGTTGCTTCTATTCTGTGCAAGTTAATTACTTCTCCATTCCTCCAAGAGCTGTAAGAAGGGACTAAACCCTCTCCCACCAAACTCAGGGCAATTTTCAAATTGGTTTTTCAGAGCTAGTAATATATCTACTGCTAAGGAAGGCTCTGGTTAAAGTCGGGAGGCAGATCAACAGTAGGCAATGTCCTTTTCTGTTGAGAGGTTTAGTCTTGCAGGCATAATTTGTGTGTTGGAGGTGGTGGACATTGGTACCCAGACTCCCTCCAGGGATAAATCACAGAAATAAATAAATAGTGGAACAGGGATGCAACAGATAGCAGGTGGATTCAGAAAAAAAAGTGTGTGGAACCTCCCATTCTTTCTCTTTTTGTCTTCTTCTGGCACCTTTTATTGTGATGGAATGGAATTATGAAGGCCAAGCTCAGGGAGATAAACATTTTCTTAGCTCACCAGAACCGCGTGAGAGGAACAAGAGGATAAGACTGACACCTCCCTGAGGAATTCACACTGTTGTGGCTGGAGGACTTTGGGAATTGGGGTTTTAGTCTGGAAACTAGATTCTTGCTAGAGGTTGTAGCTAATAAATATAGCTGGACTTGGCATTGTCTCTTGGAGTTCCTTGGGCTAGGCCTGACATCAAAAATGTTTATCTCCCTGAGCTTGGCCTTCATAATTCCATTCCATCACATTTATTGTCCCTTAACTCTTCTAATATTCATACCTGGCAGCTGCTAAATTAAAAGAGTCAAGGACTGGCATTTGGCCTTAAGAATGTGGGTTGCCCATATATTAGACAAACCATTCCTTTTCAGCCATCCATCTGTCATATGGAAATAATAATCCTGGTTGTGGATTTTTCAGAGTTGTTCTGGTGATTACAGAGAGAGGAAGCATTTTGAATGGCAAAATGCTTTCTGAAATATTTAGTTCTAGATGTATCACATAAATGAATCAAGCAAATTAAGGATACACTTCAGCCACTGCAGATGATATGCAGAATAACCACTGCAAAAATAACAGGGCTTTGCAAAGCTTTCAAAAGGGGCACTTTGTGGAACAAATTAGTATGAGCAAAGCACTTCTTGAAACATGAAATCAAACCCATCCTTTGCAGGGTCTGCGTAGCTTTTTCAGAGACTGCTCCTGGTTGTCTGCATGTACAGGTGTACATGCACACACTATTTCTATTAGGACTGCCAGTGACTATGCATACACACACAGGCAGCCTTCAAAGCAGCAGTACAGGCCCTCCAAATGATGCAGCTGCTTTAACACTACAAGGAAGAGATGCTTCATTCACAGTAATACATTTTGCAAAACAACCCTGTTCTGGAAGGCTGAGTCCATAAGATGAAAGGTTGAAACCTTCAACCTTTTTCTCCCAGAAGTCCCCTCAGTCTACACACTCTGGCCCCACCTCCCAGCCTTGGTGTAGCTGCTTGAAGGTACTCTGGTCACTGCATATCTTCCAGGGGGATGCCTTTACTGGTTGTCCTTCTCCCTAAAGCCAGGTTGTGAAATAAATAGGAATCCCACAGCTGGTGCATCTTACTGGAGAGTGAAAGAACAAGTGGCTGATAAAAATGAAATAAATTCTAAAGGGCCTGTAATGTTGAGGCGTGTGGCTAGGGAAATCAGTCCCCTGTTCCTTGGGAGATAGATCAATCTCAAAAAGTTTAAATAGAATCAGACTTGGTTTTTTTCTTTAAAAAAAGGAAAACAAAAAGATATCAGATGTCCCCAACACTGTTAGTTCTTTGTGAAGCAATTAAGACCTGGCTGTTTCTGTAGACCTTTGGGGTTTGAAGGTTTGGAGTTTTTTTTCCATCCTAGATGGTATGGAGTATAAGAGTTATGGGTGTTCCTTGACATTTAAATATAGTTGTATTGTTGTCGGTTTTTAACCTTATTGATGGAGTCTGTAAGCCACTTGCAGAGAAAGAGAGAGAAGAAAACTCTTCTGCCTGATTTTAAAAGGAGAACCCCATTTTCTAAGTAGCAGAAAGAGGGGAGGTTGGGGAATCTGCTCGTTGCATATGCACCAAACTTCTTGTGATTTTAAAAAGCTCAGTGTGACACCCCTTTGCACAAGCCTAAACAACAGTATGACTGTCTACATAGATATACAGGTAATCCTTGACTTATGACCACAATAGGGACTGGAAAATTTGACATTAAGTAGTGTGGTCGTTAAGCAAGGCATCACATGACTGCACTTGATTTTACAACATCTTTTGTGGTGGTCATTAAGTGAATCACAACAGTTGTTAAGTGAGTCACATAGTCGTTAAGCAAATCATGCAGTCGTTAAGTGAATCATGCAGTTCTCCATTGATTTTGCTTGTTGAAAGCTGTCTGGGAAGGTCACAAATGGCAATCACATGACTCCAGGATGCTGCAACTGTCATAAATACATGCTGGTTGCCAAGTGCTCGAATTTTTATCATGTGACCGTGCAGCTGCTGCAGTGGTTATAAGTGCGAGGATCGGTTGTAAGTCACTTTTTTCAGCGCTGTCATAACTTTGAACAGTCATTAAACAAATGGTTATAAGTTGACAACCACCTATAACAGGGAAGGAAACAAGGAACAAAATAATAAATGCATTGTGGAGTCCTTGGTGCTCTTTGAGCTTGGTTGTTTGCTTGCTTAGACACAGTTACACACCATTCAAAAGTATGATGGAATGGCCTGACAAAAAGAGACAATAAAAAAGCTAAGAAAGAAACAAAAAGACCAGAACACATCCTCTCCAACAGCCAATACCCAGATAAGCAGAGATTAACACCAGACAAACAGTCAAGCAGAAAACAATACCCTAATCAAGGAACTGCCAAGGAAAAAAACAGACCCCCACCAACACTGGCAGGGCAAGCTACTGTATATAAATAGGTAACAAACCCCACACTCACTGGCACTGATGATGTTACCTCATTGGGTAATGAAATGTCTATAAGCAAACAACCAAGCTCAGAGAGAACTAAGGACTGCACAGTTCAACTCTGAGCTACAGATATTCTCTTCTATTGGAATAAATGCATTTTCTATATGAATCATTTAAAAAGGTTTTACACTGGTCTTTTCCCACCTGGTGTCCTCCAATCTTCTAGAAACTCCCAGAATTGTTAGCCAACCCATCTGGATATAGCTTGGGTATATACAGTAGTATAACAATTGTACTCTTTGTTAGTTTATTTTCCTGACCTTATCCATATGAAAAAGAATGAATGAATATCACTGGCTGGTTCACATATTGTGCTAATCCATAATGTGGGCATAGTGTGATGTTTAAGCCCAGCCAATGTAATCATGGTTCATGGTATAGTGTTCTTTATTTATCTGTTCATTTAATTTATATTCCATATTTCTTCTTGGGACTTAAGACAGGGTGTACAGCATTCCTTCCTCCAATTTCCCCTTACAACACCTACCCTTTGAAATAGCTTGATCTGACAGACAGTGACTGGCTTGGAGTCACCCAGTGAGCTTCAGTGGCTAAGAGTGAACTTGAACCTGGATTTTCTCAGTCCTAGTCTAGCACCCCAGTGTGGTGATGTGATGACCTATCCAACCTACCATGGTTACAATCCACCTTGCCGTGGCAAGGTTGTGGAAATCCATCCATTGAAGTAATGGAGTTTTGCAACTGGAACATGGTCTTTCATTAAATCAGCTGGGAAGGTAGCAGTATGATAGAAATTGGCAGAGGGTGGAAGGTGGTGGGTGCTGGGTGTCAGCTTGTTCTAAAGGCCCTGGAAAGTATATACAAGCTGTAGGTTGCCTTCCCCAGCCATAAAGTATTTAAAAAGAAGATGGGCAAGCCAAGGTAGCAAGTGTTTCCAGCATCAAATGCATCTTTTGATGAGGCTCACACTTAATGCGTGACCCATTAAGATTGTGCTCAGCTTGATGGTTCACATCCAAGTCTCTTGATACACTTGGACTGATTTCAGAAAACACAGGGGTGAGAGATAATTGCCGACCACATGCAGGATCCGTCAAGCTATAATTAACATGCTTCGTTTATTCTAATTGCTTCACTCAGGCTACTGTGTGTTTTAATTGGGAAACAATTTACCAGTGCAGTCTTAAACTGTAATTCATATTTTATGTGTTTTAGCTAGACAATGCACCACCACATTAGGAATAAGTAAGACATCTCAGTACTAAATATAGAAGGAGATATTCACATACTGTGAACTTTAGTAATTAAATCTCTATGTGGGACCTGCTCAAATGTTCTTTCCATTTCAGCCTTCAGCCTCTCTGAGCCGTAGGAATCTTGCATGTCTAAATTTGCATTCATTATATACTTTAGAAGTCTGTTAGGATTAATTTACTCAGCAGAGGCTCACCGTGGCTCTTTCCCAGGTTTGGTACCAGTGTTCACATTCTGAAATATGTCACACACAATAAGAAAGGTTGCAACTCCAAGGCTCCATGTGATCCTGGATTCAGTCCCTAAAGTCTTCTGCAAGCCATAGGTCCAGACATGTTCTTCCCCTGGAAGGCTGCTAGAGAGGGAAGAAAGAGGAGCACGAAGAAAGAGGGAGGGGCGTATAAAAAGCAAATAAAGAAATAAGAAAGGCCAAGGTGCAGCTTCTCTCTTTTCTACTAGGTACAACGCCAATTTTGTTTGGTCTCCATCTTCTTCAGGGATGTACACCCCAACAGACTGCACTTGAGTGAATATTACCCTTGATTGTTTAAAAATGCTCACCTCTGCTACCAGATAAGGGTAAGTGCCACTGGTTATGTGGAGATAACCATTTGAAATAGTGGCTGGGGTGTTGTCCTTGGGCCAGAGAGAGGTGAATTCCCACGCTTGCTTAGCTTGAAATTCCCTCAATCCAGAGCAAGTTGCAAAAATCTAGTAGAGCTCTTCCAGCTGTGGAAATGTTCCTACAAAAAATCAGTTAGAAGACCTTAAGCAAGGGAAAAGAACCGTGCACTAATAAGCTCTTGAAGAATCAGAAAGGTGGTTTTCCCAGCCTTTTCAGGAGAATAAAGCCAAATATCTTCTCTCATGTTCTGTCTAAATGACAGATACATTTTGAATAATGAAGAATCAAAGGCATGTAAAAGTGAAGCCTCCTTTGAAATGATCTTTACTTTTGCTAGCTTTCTGGCCAACATGATGGAAAGGGTTTGCCTTTGATTTCTTCGGGAATGGGTTTTTGTTTTTGTTTTTGTTTTTGTTTTGGTCTTCCTAGTCTAGCCAACAGCCATAGGATTTCCTGGCAATCTCCCATTCAACCAGGGTTGAATCTGTTTAGCATTCTGAGATGAGCAAAGGGCATCTAAATGTTGTCATCTACTTGGGGAATATGGCTCAGTATTTTATTTTATTTTTGCAAAGCAGGAACAGTGACATCATCTGGCACAGGGTCTCTAACTTGTGGCAAATGAGTAAGCAGTAAAGGCTTTCAGGTTTTACTGTTTGTGGTATGCAGGGAAGAAAAGAAAGGGAAAACAGATTTGCATGGAATATTCAGATGACACTAGATTTATAGGTGCAGATTTTTCTTGTCATATTAGGGAAGGCCATGACCAAGGAAGCTGCATATAGATATACAACTTTGGGGTTCCTGGTGTTGCTTTTTAAACCTGTCTTCAAACGGGATTTGGATTGGAAGACCATTGTAAACGAGGATGACTCCACTCAGAGGACATTCAGATAGGACATAGTGCACTTATCAAACTCAGATGCTTTGAAAATCCACAATGAAACACTAGAATAGTTTTATAACATAAACCTGCACTAAGAGACAGGTATTTAAAATACAATGGAAAAACAAGAAGCAAGTTATGAGAAAGGCCAATCATTAGACAGATTCTGCTGTAGCCAAATTTTAGGTGCTATTTGACATGCCCAAGTTAAAAAGTGAATTATTGTACCTCAAACAGAGAAGGAGATGAATATCACAGTTAATTGAGACGATAGCTTGCCACTGGTGCATTAAGTGAATATATTTGATTGCTGCTGTGGCAATACTGTTTTTACTTCTTAAAAATCAGCGTTGTTTACCTTGACTGAATCTGTTAAGTGTTTGATTAGGCTGGTTAGTTCCTCTAAGGATATGTGAATACTTTCCAAATAGAGTAACAGAAATGCTATTACTGCAAATCTGATTCAAAGTCATATTTGGTGCCCATTCCATAAACAACCTTTCTAGCAACTGCAGAGAAAAGAGATCTATACCTTCCTTGGCTTCAGGACTGCATCAGGCATGATGTCAAGGTCATACTCCAAACACAGGTGTCCAGTAAAACCACAGTGACTTCACATGAATCATGATGTCATCACATAAATACTGGAAATTGCATAAGTTGTGTATTTTGTATGATGATGTCCTGATGAACATTACCCCTTGCCCTCCATGAAGGCCCAAGACTCCAAATGTGGGTAAACCAGAGAATAATGTGGGGCAGATTTTGGAGGGAAGATTGTTTATGGGGTGAAATGGATACCTTAACGTGTATGCAAAGAATGTGCTCCACTATGAACAATGTTTTTCCTTCTGTATCCCTTCCACATTAGATGTGTATGGGCAGAATAGGGCCTTTTTGGTTGTAGCACCAATGCTATGAAACTCCCTTCCTGGAGAAGTTTCATAAGATGTTGAAAGTATTTCATTAAGCTAATTAAGCTTTTGTTTTTTTAATTCTGATTAATTCCAGGTTGTCAAAAGATTTGAAGGAACCCAGAGTGCACCAACCTTGCCAGGTCGAATAGACTATGGGAGACAGGTGGCACCTCAAGTAACTAGGTTCTATGCCATGGTTAACTAACTAAGTATATAGCAGGGTTAGGACAACATACAGTAGGGCCCATAAGGGTTGAGGTCAAAATTGGCAAGATGGCAGATTGCGTATTGTGATATAAGCTCTGCCCCTTTTGCATTTGCATCAAAACTGAGAACATCTTAGAACTACTGGTGAGTGCCATGGTGAGCCAAAGCAGGACGGTTTTTACGGTGGAGATCAGCGGCTGGGTGCTGGATCCTGGCCAGTGAAATCTCTCCAGAGAAAGGAGAGATCGTGAGATAGGCCACGCGCACTCTGGACAGCCACTTTTCATGAGTAGACTGTAGGAACCAAGGTTTTGTGGTTGGCTTATGAGTCAAGCGGCTGGGAGTCATGGGATACCATCTAAGCTCACAATCATAATGCAGCTTTTTATGGACAAAAAGCTCGACCGAACCTCATTTCTTAATCAGCTTTGGAATTATTTTTAATTGCTTTAGGAATATTAAGACCCTTAGGAACGGCAAGTTTTTATTGTATTCACTGGGTGAGTCTCCTTCTCCTTAGAGAAAGAAGTTTTAAATGCAATTTTAAGGACTTGGAAAAATATTATTTTTTGGAATAAACAGCAAAAGGGTGTTTAGAGTGTTGATTTTGGAAAGTTAAAAACAGACTAGGGGTCCAGATGGATTTTGAATAAAAATTTGAAATTAATTATAAAAATCCTTCCCATGGAAAACTGTGGTTGTTTGGGTTCTTCGAAAAAGAAAATATGAGAAGATGGGACTTTGAAAGCTGGACACTAAGGGAACTAGAAGAAAATAAAGATTACTATTAAAGGAGAAGAATATTTAAATTTGACTTGTTAATAAAGAATGGAGCCAATGATCAAAATTGCAAAGGAGTTCAGCCTGGGCTGCCAGGATATTATCATGAAGGGGAGAAACTGAGGCTAAATTATAAACTAGGGTTTATATGACAGTGATAGTAGATTTATCTTGTTGTATCAGAAATTCACCTTGTGCCATTGTTGTGGGTAAGAAGCAAATGGCGGAGTGGCATCTGTGGGGCCCTTGAATCCAGTTTACCCAAACTTGGCACCAGATCTGTGAGCTGTTAAATTGTTCTCAGACATCCAGCTCTAAAAGCAAAGAATTCTGTGACATTGACCTTACATGAAAGCAAACTATTGTAAAATGTTAGTATGTTTCTTCCACTATGCCTTATTTTTGGCAGAATATATCAGCAACTTGAAAGCTGTGATCAACCATTGAGGCCATGAGGCTATTCTCTTCTGCAAAAGTGCCAAAGAGTTTGTGGGAATGGTCTAAAAATCTTTGCCACATGTTAAGAAGTTGCTCTACAGCTTTCTGGTTGAAACAGGTACATGGTCTTATTTCACAAGTGTTGGCTTTAATCATGTTTCGGTAGAGGAAAAATGTCTTGCCATGCAGCTCCAGTTCATAAATTGCCACTAGGTGGGATCAGTATTGGCTGACTGGTATTAATCCATCAGATGTCCTCATCTGTAAATTCTGTAGATCTTCCCACATTTAAAAAACAAACGTGAAAAAGAAGGAGCTGCAGGCTGCAAACTTGGAATGGGTACAGACCAGCTGTTTTTTGGCTGTCAATACTATTCAAGATTAGAGACCTCATTGGATGAAATCTGTATCAGCAATGTAGGGCAGTCCATAGGTTATCAAGACCCACTTACTACTACTCACTTTTAAAAGGAAAAGTATTTATTTATTTATTTATTTATTTATTTATTTATTTATTTATTTATTTATTTATTTATTTGATTTATATCCTGTCTTTTGTATAGGAGCTCAAGGTGGTATATACAGTATAGTACTCCCTTCTCCTATTTACCCCCACAAAAGCACCCCTGTGATGTAGGTTAGGCTGGGAGAGAATGGTTGGCCTGAAATCACCCAGTGGGTTTCTGTGGCTGAAGGTGGACTAGGACCTAGATCCAACACATTTCCAAGAAAAGGACACAGCTGGCCTTTGCATGGTATACTGTATAGTGCAATTCAAAAAGTAGTAGGTAGGAGTAGGAGTAAGTGGGACCAGGACAAAAACTAAATGTGCTTTGATTTTATTTATATTTCAGTTAAATTAAGATTAAGCATAGTGTAAACTGAAAAATTTACTTGTCTAAATAAGCATTTTCTTCTTAATTCTTGCACTTTTTATGACTCTGTATGATGGCTGATTTCATTTCTTTTACATATGCTTTATTGATATTATTTATTGCTTTGTTATTTGATTGAAGCTGTTTTAATTGATGTCATTTGTTGTAGTTTACTGTTATTTATTATTGTATTGTCATGGAATTTTTTGCAAAAGACAGGAGCACAACGCTGAGGAGGAGAACCATGTTTATTGCAATGATCACTGGGTGCCTGCTTTCAAGAAAGAGGGACACTGAACAATAGAAAAGCATAGAATTTATACACTTTTGAGGTTGAGAGGTGGGAAATCTGAGGGATTTGATTCGAGGATAGGTTTGGATAGGTGTTAAATGGGGGATAAATGGTTTTGAGATAAGAACCACGGCAAACCCTTAAGTAGACAGGTGATGGCCCTCCCATTGTTTCAGCATGATACTGTTAAGAGGGCTATTTTTGGCTGTGGAACATGGTCACTCTTGTGTCATGCAATAGCCTGGAGCTGATCCTGTTTTGCATGAGCAAAGAATGGCAGAAGGAAGTGGAGAAAAGAGATTGTAGGAGAGGCAAGGGGGGGAGGGCAGAAGGAGAGGCAAGGGGGAGAGTGGGGAGACTGTCCAGCTTTATTTTATTATTTTTCCATCACAGTATTATAAACTATCACAGGATGGTTCGGTGGGAGCATGTGAGTCTAAATTGGACAATAACATGAAGAAGGAAGTATTGGTGGGCTTGCCCACTTTGTCATGCCTCACATAATGCCTTGGTCATAACCTTCTCAGATATCTCCCCTTCCCTGTGCCAGAATAGCACATTGAAAAGATGATTTATGAGCTGAATTTAGAGGTGGCTTTGCCGTCACGGAAAAGCAATTCCATTTGTGCACCTAATTTCCCATAGTATGTTATACCTTCTACAGCTAAAGTAGTGATTCCTCATGACCACATGGACATGTCTATGTCGTTTTCTTGGCAACAGTATAGAAGTGGTTTGCCACTGCTTCCTTCTGGGATGTTTCTGCAATTTTCCAGTCTAGTTTACAGCCTTGGGGTTTCTTGTGGTCTCCCACTGAAGTACTAACCATGTCTAATTGTTTAGCTTTCAGGGTTAGCATTGTATTCTATGGGGCTCAGGAAATGTCTCAACTGTCATGAGCAGTTTTGAGAAGATTATGGGAATTGCACTGGTAGAAGGGACTCCACTTTCCTCTTTCATTGCTGGATGCAGTCCAATGTGTGGAGAACCCAACATCCAGATGTGTGATTGATTCCCAGGGCGGAGTGAAGGAATCTGAAAACAAATTGTACAGTTTGAGCTTTCATGTGCCTTTTTCAGGCATGGGCTACATTCAGTCACTGTTCCCACATGAATAGTCACCAGCCATGGAGGAAGGAGTCATGAAATCTTTCCTACAATGAACAAAATTGAGTGTTAAGCATCATTCTGATAAGTTTGGATCTTATCGGGCTTTAGTAGTGCCACCCAAAAACTGTCATGCATCCCTGCACTGAAACTTTTTTCCTGACTTTTATTTATCAACATGCTCAGGAAAGACCTTGAAAGAATCTGTGGAGATTACAGGCCATGAATAGCAAAGTATAGAAACTGGGGCACAAGGAGTCCTTACAGTGGAGCGAATGATGCAAGAAGAGAAAACAGGGTCTTGGAAGGCAGCAACTGGCTACATAGATGGCATTGCTGGGTAGAGTTTAGGTTCTATGGCCATGGCCTAGGCTACCTTCACAAAGGAGTCCTGGGAAGAGATGGGCTATATCTTAACAAAGACTGAGAAGAAAGCGTTTGGCAGGTGTCTCTTCAATCTCATCAGCAGAGTGTTGAAGTCCAAAACGGGGAGGGTAGAATATGCAGCCAAGGACTAAGGCCAAGAAAGTGGGACACAAAAGGAAAAACAGAAAGCCAGGATAGGGACGAAGGGTTTCACAGAAGACTACAACAGAGACACCAGTAGATGATGCCATTTAAAACCTCCAATGTTTCTATGTCAATGCACAGAGTCTGGGAAATAAACAGGGAGGACAAGAGACCCTAGCTCAGTTAGGCAAATAGGATGTGACAGGCTTCACTTAAACTTGGCAGGATGATATTTATGATCAGCCTAGAGCTACAACTTATGGCAAAGGAACAGATCAAATAAAAAGAGTGGGGATGCTGCACTGTACATTACACACACACACACACCCCTGCATAAACATTCAGAAATTGAAGCATGGAAATTGTACTGAAAATGTTTGGAAAGAATTAAAGGAGAGAGGAACAAAAGTAATACCAGTAATGCCATGGTAAGAGTTTATAAACCAGGCAGGCAGAAGATTTGGGTGAGGCCTTTCTTCATCAGATGACCAGCCTTTCCAAGAGGCATGCAACAGTGGTAAGGAGAGGTTTCAGTTATCCTGACATCTCCTGGAAATCTAACTTTACCAAGAATGAAAGATCTAATAAATTCTCATCTTCTCTTGTTGACAACTTGTATAGTCACACAATGGAAGAAAGAACAAGCCAGTTTTCTATCCTGGAGCTAATCCTCACCAACAGGGAAGAATTGGTTGGAAAAGTGAAGATTACCAGTTCATTGGGGGAATGTGATCATGCGCCCCTTGAATGTGTGATATCCAAGAGAGGAGCAATTGAAAAGAGTTACACCTATATGCTGGACCTCAAAAGAACAGATGTGATGAACTCTGAAGGAAAGTAGTTTGGATCTAATGGCTTGAAATCCTGTAACAGGAACATGTCCAGGAATGATGGGAAATGAGCTACTGAAGGTACAATCACATAGATTTTGTAGGATTTAAGAAAGAAAATGGGTAAAATATTAAAAGACCAGCATGGATACATACAGAGCTTTGTAAAATGCTGAACAGAAAAAGGGACATGTGTAGAAAATGTAAAGAAGTACCCATAACCAAAGAAGAATACAGGGCAATTTCTAGAAACTGTAGGAACTGTAACAGAAGGCTAAAACTCAGAATGAGGGGAGGCTTGTGAGCAATGCCAAAAAGGCCAGCAATAAAAGTGTTCCTTGGGTACGTTTGCAATAAGAGGAATGCCAAAAAAAAGTTATAAGTCCATTACAGAGAAAAAGTGGCAAATTAGTAATGGGTGATACATTGTCTTTCCTCAGACCAGAAATGGAGCCCTAGTTGGTCATGGTTATGCCACTGGGAGAAGGAGGGAATTTCAGTTTAGCATAGACAAAGAAGGGATAAGAGAGAACTTAGCTAATTAAACGAGTGTTTCCCAACCAAATACATGCCAGCTGGGGAATTCTGGGAGTTGAAGTCCACCCATCATAAAGTTACTGAGGTTGAGAAAAACTGAATTAAACAACTTCAGGTCTCCAGAGCCAAATGGATTAGGAATTCACAGAGATGAGCACAGAACCACCCGTGGTAATCTTTGAGGTCTCTTGCAGGACTGATGTGGTCCCAGAAGACTGAAGAAGAATGAAGGAGGATTCAGGAAAATGCAGATCTGTCTTTTTGACTTGAATACTGAGAAAGCAGGTTATCAAGCAGCGTGTTTGTGAGCACTTGGATAAGCATGCTACAATTAACAGAAGCATGCATGACAAATCATGCCAGACTAACTTTGTTTCCTTCTTCAATGCTAAGGTGGTAGATCAGAGAAATGCCATAGATATAGTGTGCCTGGATCTCAGGAAAGTCTGCAGAAGAGCTTCCCATGATACTTTTCTTTATCAAATGGTAAAATATGGGCCACATCCAGCTATGGTTGATTGAATGACCACACCCCAAGAGTGTTCCTTAAGGGTTCCATTTCAGTTTGAAGGGAAGCATTGAATGATACGCTACAGGGCTGTGTCCTGGGCCCTGAGGAATTGAACTGTTTTATCAATGATTGATTTATCAATCAATGACTTAAATGAGGTAGTGGAGGAAAAGTTTGTCAAGTCTGCAGATGGCAGAAAGTAGAGAGGGGAAAAATATTTTAGGAGAGAGAGAGAGAGAGAGAGAGAAGATTAAAGAAAAATTAG